>NC_138342.1:191672076-192102076 GCF_046562875.1 Panthera onca | reverse complement strand
AATTCTGATGTGATCATAGGCACATTACTTAATTTTTCTGGATCCACTGTTCACAACTGTAATATGAGAGGGCTAGGCTAAGTAATCTTCAGCTCTCTTGAAACTATGCATTTTTATGTATATCTATTTAATGTACTTTCTCCAGTCAGTTATGGATATAAACTCTTTTTGAGTTGGGGAGTGGGGAGAGATTATATATATTGGCTGCAGTAATCAAATAGAAGTGGGGCATATATATCTTCATCCATTTGATTACTTCTAAGTTTTCCCTCCAAAAGTTAAAATAGAAATAATGGTAAGTATGCATTCAGTGCATAGTGAGAAAGAAACTTTTGAATGCCCAAACTGAGAGCAATGAAGATGACACATAATAAAGAACAGACATGAGGGAGATTTGAGTCTAAATGTGCAAAAATTTGTCTGAGTCCTAAATCAGAACTCACACATTAACACATCCTAGGTGAGTTCTCTGAATATAAGCATGCCAGAAGATTAAGGTAATTGAAAGAAGGTGGTGTTATTGGTTTATTGACCTGTGGAAGTTTGGAGTCTCTAGACAGAAGGAGTGGGTTAAAGTTATACAGTTAGGTTATATTTTGTTTATTTTGATCTGTTGTACCTATTCAGCTTTGATATCCATCTATATGCTGATAGTCCAAAATTTGTATATCTGTTCCAGATTTTTCTATAGATCTCACTATCTCTATAGAAAAACAAACACACTACCAACAATTCAGTATCAAACACTTTATAGGATTTAATATGTGCTAGGAATTATTCAAGGGGACTTACATATGTCAACCAATTTAATCGTCAAAGCAACCCTTCAATGTGGATACTATTATTTCTCTGATAAATGAGGAAACAGACCCAGAGCAGTTAAGTACCTTGACCAAGGTTACACAGGTCACAGGTAGTGGAATCAAGACTTGTACCAAAGAATATGGTTCCGGACTATTTGCTGTTTATGATTGTGCTATATTTTCTCTCAGCTGTCCATAGATCACTTAATTGCCATAAACGCCAACTAAGAGTTTAGCACCTAAAAATCCAAACCTATCAAAATCTGCTTCTCCTTTTCTTATTATACTGGTAATCACATTCTGTTCAGTGGTCTTGTACACAAACCTCAACATCTAATCAGAGATTTAGAGGTTTCCCTTGGAAAAAACTCCCTTTATCTGTCTCATCTTTCCTCTTGCCTCTCCATTAAAGGCTTTGTTATTTCCTTCCTGAGCTAGTAAAATTTTCCCAATTTGTCACCAGTAGCCCCTCATTTCTTTTCAGTCTACCTTCTGTACACATGCTTAGAGTCAACTTTATAAAATACACGTGCTCAGGCCATTTCCCCACTTAAAATCCTTCAGCGTTTTCTCCTAATCTTTAAGATACTGTTGACACTTCATCAGAAGCCCCTCTTGCCATTTCAAATGCCATCTTTCCAAATCATCCCCTAATTCCCATATCCTCCTTCTTCCTCAATCTCATATACCCTCTTGTTCTAACCAATCACTATTTACTTATTTATTCATTCATTCTTCGTTCATTTATTTCTTTATTTATGCTTGGATGCTTGACTCAAATGCCATCTCGATTCAACCATTTAAAATGATGTACTGAGGGGCGCCTGGGTGGCTCAGTCAGTTAAGCGTCCGACTTCGGCTCAGGTCACGATCTCGCAGTTCGTGAGTTCAAGCCCTGCGTCGGGCTCTGTGCTGACGGCTCAGAGCCTGGAGCCTGTTTCAGATTCTGTGTCTCCCTCTCTCTCTGACCCTCCCCCGTTCATGCTCTGTCTCTCTCTGTCTCAAAAATAAATAAACGTTAAAAAAATAAATAAATAAAAGTAAACTCTTAAAAATAAAATAAAATAAAATAAAATAAAATAAAATAAAATAAAACGACGTACTGAGAGTGCGTTAAGTTTCAGACATTTAAATAAATGTTAAGAACCCAAGGATACTCAAAATGGATATATGTCTTTTTTTTCATGAGTTTATTGTTTTCGTTAACTCTAAAAACAAGACAGACAAGCTTTTAGAGAGTGAGAGCTGCATGGTAGCCGAACCATGTTCATTAAACACAAATTTGGGAGGAGAGAAATTGAAGGCTTCCTGAAGAAAAGAATAATTAGTCATGGAGTTTAGCATATAGCCATTCTCACATCAATGACAATGCCTACAGTATCCTGGAGGCCTGTGGTATCTCCGAGAAATGATGAATGCAAATATGAAAACTCTCCAGAAGAAATTTCCTTGCACTCCCCTCTTCTGTGCTCCAGTGAGATCCCAAAGAATCGATCCCTCTTTTCCCTCCATCCTGATAAAGGATCGCTACATGGAGTAACCGCTTATTTGCCCACTAAACTGAAAGCCCCTTTGTGGCAGGTCCTTTGCAAACATTTAGTACGTATCGCAGAGATACATGGATTCATTGTAAAGGATAGTGAGATCTCCGCAACGTTGTATGATAGTGAGGTTTTGTGTGTAAAGTTGATGTAGAATGAAAATAAAACCAAGTTTAAGGAGATTGAAGGGGTGCAATGGATTTTTGAGTGTCTGTGTGTGCATGTAAGATGAGACAGGAGCTAAAAGTGTTGAAAGGAGCAAAGTTTGGGGAGCTTTGGTAGCTCAGTGGGTTACGTGTCTTACTATGGCTCAGGTCATGATTTCATGGTTTGTGAGTTTGAGCCCCACATGGGGCTCTGTGCTGATAGTGTGGAGTCTGCTTGGGATTCTTTTTCTCTCCCCCTCTCTCTCTTCCCATCCCTCCCTCTCTCTCTCTATCTTAAAATAAATCAAACTTAAAAAAAAAAAAAAAAAAAAGGAGCCAGGTTGACAATAAAGGTAAAAATTACCATGAGAAAAATGGAGTGGTTGAGAAGATGTTTTATTTAATACAAATATCTATCACACAAAATGTAGGGAGCCAACAATAAGCTAGAAAATGTCTAACAATATACCAGACACTGTGGAAGGATAGAAGGACAGGAAAAGACAAAGAAAGAAAACCATGAGACGTTACTTATCCAGTTTACTTGAGGGGCTTACTGTTCTGTTTTGGAGATACAATATCCCCCAAATAAATTCAGGGTGGCTAGCAGCAAAATATCAGCCAGCTGCCCGAGCAAATGACCAGAAAATGACAAACGGGAGATGGTAAGTCCCAGTCATTAATGAGCAGGCATTGAATATATTTTGTGATCACTTAGACCTGACATAAAAATGAACACTGAGCCTCAGAGAAAACTGAGCCGGCCCAAGGTAAAAAAAATAACAAGGAATAGAAGCACCTAAACTTGGGGAGCAGAAAAAGAGGCTGGCATTGGCAAACGTGCTATTTATTTGTAAACAAAGTTGCATCTTGGGCTTCGTGATATCTGAACGCTATTCAATATTCACCCTTCCCTTCTGTGTTCGCTGCACTTGTCTACTCGTGATTAAAATCCCTCAGTCTCCATCCATGCATTATTTTTTTTTTCTGAACATTTAGTTCTCCACAAGTATATCTATTTAAGTGCGCTCCTTTAGAGATCAGTTACCCAGAGGCCACATGTCATTAAGGATTTAATAAAATATATATTTTATGATAAAATAAAACTATTTCGCTGCTCTTTCTTTGGAGTCTTTCTTGCCACAAAAAATAACATATCAATCTGTAACTTTGCAATGTATGATTTTAAAGGTTCCTTTTGAAAACATCAAGGTTTATCTGAATTCAACACGTTCGTTAGCACTGATTTACAATGGGAGTGTGTTTGAAAGTAGATGCAATATTCACATGCCAAATGAATTCATTAAGGCCAGTGTGATTACAGTGAATGTCACATGAATTAATAATAATGGGACCTCTAAGTGTTACCATTACTTTCACAGTGTGTTACTGTTTTTATACGTATGAGCCCTGAGGATAAATGACACATATTACCCTCATATGTTAATTGTGTCTTGATAATCAAAGGTTGGTCTAGCAATCTTGTGGGCAGTAAAGATTTCTAGCCCCCTATATGTGAAGAAATTACTGTTATTTATAAGTTTCACTGAAGAGTAATTCAGTATTTTAGATTCCAATTATAAATGGCATTCCTGGTAGGCCACCCACACATTCACTGAAATGTTACAGCCTTTAGACATGTTTTCCATGGCCAATATTTACAGTGAAGAATTTAAATTGCTGAGAACTTTTTCTGGGGTTTGTATTTTCATTTCCTTCAGAATAGATACCTTATTAGAGATATGCATACGCCCTCATGTGCGCAGTTAATATTCATTCTAATAAACACATTCATACAGAGGCTCACGCATAGACATATACACTAATTGTGGCTCAGTTGCATGATCTTGGAATCATTTTCTCCTTGATAGCAGCTCCCTCATCAGCAAAATTATAATGAAGCTAACAATCATGAGCTTTTTTAAAAATGAGCTTTGAGGGGTGCCTGGGTGGCTCAGTCGGTTGGGTGTCCGACTTCGGCTCAGGTCCCCATCTCACCATTGGTGAGTTCGAGCCACACATCGGGCTCTGTGCTGACAGCTCAGAGCCTGGAGCCTGCTTCCGATTCTGTGTCTCCCTTTCTCTCTGCCCCTCCCCTGCTTGTACTCTGACTCTGTCTCTGTCTCTGTCTTCAAAATAAATAAACATTAAAAAAAAAATAAAAACTAAAATAACAGTAAAAATGAGCTTTGAAACATCTGACCATATAGAAGGTCACCACATAGCACACCTCTTCCTTCCCATTCTTAACCCAGAATTTTTTTTTTTTTTTTTTTTTTTGCTAATTCTGGTGACAATTGTTGGAATTGCAGGTGGTTAGGGTCTTCGGATGGATGAAAAAGGAAAGGGTTGAAATGAAAGAAAACCCATTTGTTGCAGCCATACCAGGAGTAATGGATTTATTCCCTAGAAAAAGTCATCATGAGGCCCAGACCTTCAAATATGGAAGAAGAGAAAAATAAGGAAGGATCTTCAAATCCTATGAGAAAAAAAAAAAAAAAAAGAAACTTGAGGACTATTATTCTTTCACCCTGAAGCATCAGTACCTAATGTCTTTTATAGTTCACTAAATAGACGATTTATTTGCTTGCTAATTTTAATGATTGAACACAGTAAATTTGCAAGCTTCTTCCCCACTTCTTGCTTTCTATTCATTACCCTTCCATATTTCTTACTATTAACTAAGAATAAGGCCAGTAAATATTACCTGTATTTCCATGGTAGATAGACTTCTAATGGGAAACTAGATGATGTGGAAAACCATCGATTATAATGTGTTTTTTTTTTCCTAATGGAAAAAAACCCAATTTTCTTTTTTTAATTTTTATTTTTGAGAGAGAGAAAGAGCAGGGGTGGGACAGAGAGAGAGAGAGAGAGAGATCCCAAGCAGGCACGGTGTTTTCACTACAAAGCCCAGCATGGGGCTTGAACCCTTGAAATGCAAAATGGTGACCTGAGCCAATATTGAGAGTCCCATGCCTAATGGACTGAGCCCCACAGGCACCCCAAGACATTCTGATTTTTGGTCACCTGAAAAGCATCATTGTGCAATACAGCAATTTTAAAATGGATACTCTCCCTCCTGTTCAAAATTTCAGTCACTGCCTTAATGTCATTAATGGTATGCATCTCAAGTTTGTAGGTGATAGGAAGCTGTGACAAATCATTTTAATGATGGCAGCATGTAGATCCAAAAAGATCTGCACCAGCTTGAACAATAGATATATATTTTAATAATAATAGATACAGTCCTAAACCTACATTCACCCTTCCTCCCCCAAAAAATAGTTAAGTAAATTTCAGGGAATACTCAATGAGGCTTGGCAGAAATATTCATGAGAATTACATTTTAGTGGATTGTAAATTCAGTAATGGCCAACTTAATATTCTTTTGGACCATATTAATAGAAGTACAGTATCAGAACCAAGGAGGTGGCAATCCCTCTGTACCCTAGTTTGGCAGGTCAAATATGAAGGACTGTACTTAGTTCTAAGTATCCTATCTCAAGAAGGCATTGCGACACTTGCTGCTTTCAGACAACAGGTATGATATGCTTTAAAAGGATTATAAAAGATTCCCCAGGAGAAGTTGCTTAGCAAATGGCGATGATAAAATTCAGTGGGAAAATTATAGCAATCATCCAATACTTAAAGGACAAATATGTGAAAGGGGAAAAATTTAGTTTGTGGTGCTCCATAGATGAGAACCTCACCTGCTAGGATACAGATAGAGATTTTTGGCTCACTATAAGGAAAAAAAAAAAAAAAAACTATTACAATTATATCTGAAAATATAATCACCTATTTCGTGAGTAGATAAATCCATTACCCCTCGTAAGATTCAAGTAGAGGTTGAAGCCCCACCCTGTCCGGGGAGGGAAACAGAGAGGCATTACATAGAGGAGTAAGGCATTACCTAGAAGGATGGACAAGGGAGTGACTTTATTTGTTTGTTTATTTAGTTATGTTTTTATTTATTTATGTATTTATTTACTTCTTTTTACTGTGACAGTAAGACATTTTACATTATGAGTACTCACACAAGTAAGTACATATAATTTAGAATAAAATGTTTACAAAATAATACCCTTATTAGGCACAATTCGTTCATGAATTCTCTCTAGTCTGGTTGCATGAATTTCAGTTTTTTAATACTCTGACATTTTGCTGGATTGATTTCACATCCCGATAATGGATCATGATCCAAAGTTTGAAAAATACTGAACTAGGGGACCATTTCCAACACCAAGAGTCTATCATTCTGGTAGATGTAATGGAGAGAGCTAAGCGTATCTGATGATTAGAAGTGGATGTTCCCTATGTAGCTGACGGTCATACTATGACTTTACCATGATAGCATTATGATGAATTTCCTGGAACTTCTCTCATGATTTGTTTCAATTTAAATTTGGAAATGTAATTATGAATATAATAACTTGGGCCACTTTGTTACACACATAACCTATCTTGATTTCATGTTAATGCCTAGCAATAAAGTCTAGCACCTAAGTGAAAAGGATGCAACAGAAGTTCTTACATATTTCTTGATAAGTCTGTGTAACCGTTCTATCACTAACGAAGAAAATGTGGTACAGTGAGAAGGTGTGGAGAGTGGACAGTAAGGGGTGCCGGGGGGACACGATTAGTGACTGGAAGCACCTTATATCTAGAAGTAGGGATGGAGAATTAGAGTGTGAGTGTTGAAAAATTGCCTGTGAGTTAGCCTGCCTACCAACAAGCATCTGTGAGTATGTGATTCAAAGACAAAAATCCCACAAGGAGGATCTCAGACAAAGACGAGGAGGCTTGGTGTAGTAAAGGGACTTGTCTCAATCCACGCGCTTGGAACTTGGTGTCATTGCTGTGGCTTTAAGAACATTATCGGGGTGTCTGGATGGCTCCGTGGATTGAGTGACCGACTTCAGCTCCAGTCATGATCTCACGGTTCGTGGGTTCGAGCCCCGCCTTGGGCTCTGTGCTGACAGCTCAGAGCCTAGAGCCTGCTTCAGATTCTGGGTCTCCCTCTCTTTCTGCCCCTCCCCTGCTCGTACCCTGTCTCTGTCTCTCAAAAATAAATAAATGTTAAAAAAAAAAAAAAACTGATGAAGAAACATTATAAACAAAGAAGAGGGGTTTGGATGTGTTTCTTACAGGCCTCACTTTTTTTCTCCCCTCGGGATACAAAATAAGTAACGTTTCAGGTGGGAAATTTTTCCGGAAAGGGGAAAAAGAACTGTAGATGTGATACGGCATAGAAAGTTAAGCGTTTCTATATTTGTTGTTAGTGATTTTGAATTATATTTCTTTTAAGAGATCATTTTCCCTGAAACATTTGAAGAAAAAAAATCCACACCTTATAGGAAAAGTAAATGTATGCAGATTCTCAGAGGCTGAGTTCTGAAAACATGCACACTCCCGAGTCATTGTGCGAAATGTTGCCACGGTTGAAAAAAGTGCACATCCGGACAGGTTGGTCTGTGTATCATCAATCAGATGTTCATACACTTGAGATGTTTGCACCCTATAAATTTCAGTTGCTTCCATTTTGTAAATCAAATGTTTATTATATATTACTGAGAAATATAAGTGGTAAGGAAACATAAAGCAGTCATCTTCTCCGGCTTACTTAGTATAATCAAATTTGCTCTCACAGATACCGTATTCATGTGTTTATACCCTCTGTTTGGCCCCATGTGTATTTATTTTTACATATAACAGAAGACAGCTACTCTACTCGCAAAATGCATTTTTTATTCTTTGAGGAAACATTAGAACTGAAGTGCTCTGTATCTCCCAGACACTGCTGGTGTGTTTTATTAAGCTCATGCAACCCTGGCAGGGCCTGACCCTTCTTTAGTCCCCGGGAGATAGATTTATTCTCAGAGACGAACCTAAACGTGTCGGGATGGCCTGACAATTTGGACGCGGGGAATCCCTGCCCCACCTTTCAGTACCCCTTATCTCCTGTTGGCACTTTTCACCTGGGGGCTTCCCAGCTAATGACCTGTCCACCTGCCTACACCTGGCTCCTGGCCTACCTCACAGAGTCACCAGCTGCCCTCTCTGGGCCAATCAAAGAAAAGAAATTACTGCAGCAGAAAATGACTTAGGGACTTGGCTGCAAGTGGTGCCTTAAAGATTTGGCACCATATCTGGGCCTTGCTGGTGGTGGCAGGTGGTAAGAAGAGGCAGCTGTTCCAGACCTCCATCAGAGAGGGCTTTGGGGCCCAGAGGCAGTGAAGAAATGGGAGATGTCCCAACACTGTGAAAGGAGGTTTTCTTGCTCAGGCGCCAACCTGAGCAAGGAAACTTTCTCTCAATGATAGTACAGGAATTAATTGTTCCATGAGACCGCTCATGACCATAAGCACCTCAAACATTTCTTTACATAGCTGTGAGATCACATGGAGAACCAGCAATTTAATGGGTCGATCAGACAATCCAGTCAACCCAACATTAACACGGATTGAGCCAGTGATGATAAGCTCAACTATTGCAAATCTTAGGGGTTCTGAGAACATGGATGCCATAACTCATGCAGCTTCGGCCACAGGGCAAAGCAGGCATAAGTAAGAAGAGAAACAGCAAGATAAGCTGAAGGTCCCACTGGAGGGCTGGCCAGTGCCTAACGATGTCAAGCATCTAGAGTAACAGTCCTACCCATCCCCGGTTCAGACCCACAACACCTAGTGGGATCCCAGGAGATGGGGGCATATCAGCCAGGATCTCACAGCATCATTGATTCTCAGGCGGTGACCTCATTCATTATTGCAAGGGGACTCATTCAGTCTGATGCAAAACCTCATTTGGTAGGTGAAATACAAGGGATTTTTTAGGAAATGAGACAATCCTGTAGGATACTGGAATGGTGGATGCATAATAGACGTTTATAAAAACCCACTGAATGTGTAACACCAGGAGTTATCTGGTTGATAATGATGTGTCAATTTTGGTTCATCTATTGTAACAAATATACCATACTGGTGCAGGATGTTGATGAGGGTAAGGCTATGTATGTGTGGGAAGGGATATCTGAGAAACCTTCCCTGCTTTCTTCTCAGTTCAGCTGTGGATCTAAAACTGGCCTAAAAGGGGCACCTGGGTGGCTCAGTGGGTTAAGTGTCTGACTCCTGGTTTTGGCTCAGGTCATGATCTCACGATTTGTGAGATGGACCTCCACATTGGGCTCTGCAAAGACAGTGCAGAACCTGCTTGGGATTCTTCTCTCTCTCTCCTCTCTCCTCTCTCCTCTCTCCTCTCTCCTCTCTCCTCTCTCCTCTCTCCTCTCTCCTCTCTCCTCTCTCCTCTCTCTCTCTGCCCCTCCCCTGTTGTGCTCTCTCTCTCTCTCTCTCTGCCCCTCCCCTGTTGTGCTCTCTCTCTCTCTCTTTCAAAATAAACTTAAAGTGGTCTAAAAGATAATATATAATAATATTATTAATAATTATTAATTTTATATATAATTACAAAAAGCAAATACTATGATTTAGCCCATATGTTTCTCCCATATTTAAATTCATCAAATATTAACTTAAGAAACAAAACAGACCAACAAAGTCAAAACAAAACAAAACAAACAACAACAAAAACAGACTCTTAGAGGACAAAATGATGGTTACCAGAGGGGAGGTTCGTGGAAGGATGGGTGAAACGGGTAAAGGGATTAAGGGTACACTTGTGAGGAGCACTGAGTGATGTAGCTAATCATTGAACTGTAGCATACACCTGAAACTAATATAGCACTATGCTAATTATACTGAATTAAAATAAAGACACAAAATTAAAAAAAACTGAAGTTACCAAAAAGAATAATCATAAACACTTTTCAAAACTTAATTTAGCCATCTAGCCCCTGGGGACAGGTGCAGAACACAAAGCTATGCGGGCCACAATCAAGCAGGGCCACCTTCTTAATGGGAGGGTCTAGAGTAAAATGGGGAAGTCAAGAGGGATAGGGTTTCCAGAGGCTCAGGGAAAAAATCGCATTGGCACCTCTCCCCAGTATCACAGGGTGATTCCCAAGAATCAACAGGCATTCTCCCCAACTGCACCCTGGGTTGTGGGCAGATGCTGTGTGTGTCACATCCCGAAGAGCGCATTGACACTGACCAGGTTGAGTGCAACTTGGGTAAACTTAGTGGCAGAGACTGGGTCTAATTGCTGTCAGCCTGGCTCCTAGCACTGCACGCCTGGCCCAGGAGGGGACAGAGGGAGGCAGGAGTTAGTTCAGTCCCTGCAGTTGAATGAGCAGAAGTCCAGCCTGAAGGCGGGTGGGTTATGATGCTCATTCGTGAACGCTCAATTCATTCAGAAACTCCTCCAGGGGAGGAGTCATGTGGGTGATCATAGGTCTAATAAAGGGGACGTGGTGAGAGAGTAGAGCAATAGTGCATAAAGCAGCATAAAGAGGGTGTTTGTTTCTTTTGTTTTGTTTGTTTTCCATTGGCTGTAATTCGTATAGAAAGCACACACCCATGCTGTCTGGGGGCATGAGACCTGGGGCGGTGTGGGGGGGGGGGGGGTGGGGGGCACTGGCTGGTCAGGACTACTTGCAGGCTGTGACCACCTCACCTTCCCTTCTCTGACCTTCAGTTTCTTTGAAATGTGAGGGTACTTCGGAGACCCTAATACAGAGATAAAACAGCATCAAACATATAATGAAATATATTTGATTGGTTATAAAAATATTTCTGCTTTCCCCCTTTTTATTTGTAGGTTGCAAAGGCAAGTGGCTAAAGTTACCCTCAGAAGGAGTGATCTGCAAATAACGGAGTCAGATACTATCTCTAAAGCGGATCACCTGTGAGGCAGATTATCAGAGTTTTGTGGTTTTGGGTTTTTTGTTTGTTTGTTTTTCCCCCTATTTTCAGCCACCTGTTCTGGCCCTGAGAGAATGGAATTTCCTCAAGCCGAGCATGGAGAGCATCCAATGTTGGGGCTCCCTTGTTATCTTCTGTTTTATCTGGAAAACTTTTCTCCCCTCAAAGGCAGTGACCCCCAAATGATCTGTCTACACCAGTGGGAACAAAAGCTTTTCCCTACCCGGAGTGCTCCCCTGAGATATTAGCGTTTTAAATGCTTTCCTTTCTGAGGACAGCTGCTGCATTTGCAGTGCCTCCTCCAAAAATGCTGTCAGGCTCCAGAAACCAACACTTCCTTGGCTGGAAAGGTCCTTAAGCAATGGGATGCACTGTTCAGACCCTATTCTTTTCTAAGTGCCACAGCATTTCCACTTTACCTGCTGTTTAATCCAAGGTTTTAGTGACAAAGCAGGCTTCCCTAAAGCGTTGTGCCTTAATCATGCTATAGGTCACCTGGTTTACGCTTGAGCCCCACTTGAGCGGAGAGATGGAAGTTGTTAATCAGGCCTTTTCATGGATTGTCCTTGTGCCCCTCACTGTCAAGTGCAAGGAAACCAGGGCAGCTATTCCAAATACAAGCAACCCCTTGACTTGGAAATACCCAATTCAGATTATCCACAACTGGCTAACCTTCTGCTCCTCATGGCAGAATGCACCCCGGCTGCCATCCCTCCCACCCCACCCCTGCCACCCCGCGCACGCACACACAGGTAAGCCATTCTTAGGCTTCTCACCTTTTCTTACCTCCTCTGCATTTCCTCCCATCCTTATCCTATTCTTTTCCTTCCAACCTGACTCCCTAGGACAGGCCCTTTCTAATAGAGTGAGACTAGTGTAGGAGAAAAAGGGGCCCTCTGCTGGTTTGAATTACGTCTCCAGGAAAGGAGGAAAAGATAACTCCTATTCCTCATTATCTCCTCTTTGATTTTCTCCTTTCCTTTCCTCCACTTGCCCCATGTCTTCCCCCTCTTACTCTCACTACATGACCACCCATTCTGAAGACCCAGAACTCAGGATAATTCTAGTAGTAGCACAGTTTGGTGCAATCCAGTGGGCTAAAGCACACTGGGGGAACAGGCTAAGAACCAAGCCATTTTCATAAGGTGGTTACGTGGGAAATACACTTTAAGTTCCAAACACCTCACCTTACTCTTAAGCTGGGGACAGCTTAGAGTGCTGTGTGTATATTTATTTTCTTATTGAAATACAGTTTGCATACATTATTATTAATTTCAGGTGTAGAAAATAGTAGTTCAGTAATTTTATACATTATGCTATGCTCACCACGATCAGTCCAGTTACCGTCTGTTATGATGCAATGTTATTACGGTATTATTGACTATATTCCCTGTATAGGGAATACTTTTCATCCCTATGATTTATTTTATAACTGGAAGTTTGCACCCTTAATTTCCTTCACTATTTTGGCCATACCCCAACGCCCTCTTCTCTGGAAAATACCAGTTTCTTCTCTGTATTTAGGATTCTGTTTCTGCTTTTTGGTTTTCTTGGAGTTTTTTGGGTTGTTTTGTTTTGTTCTTAGATTCCACATATGAGTGGAATAATGTCTTTCCTTGACTTACTTCTCTCAGTATAGTACCCTCTAGGCCCATCCACATTATCACAAATAGCAAAAATCTCATTTTCTTGTGGCTGAGTAATATTGTATCGTACATGTGTGTGTATGTGTGTATACAAATACCATATTTTCTTTATCCATTCATCTTTTAATGGGCACTTGGGTTGCCTTCATATCTTGGCTTTTGTAAATAACACTGCAATACACATAGGGGTCCAAAAATCTTTTCAAATTAGTGTTTTTGTTTTCTTTGGGTAAATACTCAGAAGTGGAATTATTGGATTCTATTTAGCATTTCGATTTTAAGTATTTTAGGAATCGCTA
The DNA here is from genome assembly GCF_046562875.1 of Panthera onca. NCBI lineage: Eukaryota > Metazoa > Chordata > Mammalia > Carnivora > Felidae > Panthera > Panthera onca. Next base: position 192,088,825 of record NC_138342.1, on the reverse strand, counting down.
TAGTGTTTTCCACAGTTGCTGTACCAATCTACATTCCCATCAAGAGTTTAAAAGAATTCCTTTTTCTCCACATCCTCACCAACACTTGTTATTTCTTGTCTTTTTGATGCTAGCCATTTTGACAGTTGTAAGGTGGTATCACATTGTGGGTTTTGGTTTGTATTTCCCTGATGATGAGTGATGGTGAGCATTTTGTCATGTGTCTGTTGGCCATCTGGATGTCTTCTTTGGAAGAATGAATATCCAGGTCCTCTGTTCCTTTTAATTTTTTTTCTTTTCTTGCTGTTGAATTGTTCAAGTTTTTAAAATATATTTTGGATGTTAACCCCTTAACAGATATATCATCTGACAATATTCACTAGGTTGTCTTTTGTTTAGTTGATGCTTTTCTTTTTTTGCAAAAGCTTTTTATTTTGGTGTAGTGCCAGTAGTTTATTTTTGCTTTTGTTTACCTTGCCTGAGGAGACATCTAGAAAAATGTTGCTAATACTGGTGTCCAAAAGATTAGTACCTATGTTTTCTTTAAGTAATTTTACGGTTTTAGGTCTCACATTTAGGTATTTAATCCACTTTGAGTTTATTTTTGTATATAGTCTAAGAAAGTAGTCCAGTTTCATTCTTTGGCATATAGCTTCCCAGGTTCCCCAGCACCATTTATTGAACAGAGCATGTTTTCTACATTGTATATTTTTGTCTCCTTTGTCATAGATTAATCAATCATATAAGGAGAGTTTATTTCCGGTTCCTCTATCCTGTTTTACTGACCTGTGTGTGTATTTTAATGCTAGTAACATCCTGTTTGGATTACTATAGCTCTTTAATATATTGCAAATTCTTGGATTGTTTATTCTTTTGCAAGATTCCTTTGACTATTTGGAGTGGTTCCATACACATTTTAGGATTATTTGTTCCAGTTCTGTGAAAAATAATGTCAGCTATTTTGATAGAGACTGCATTGAATCTGTAAATTGCGTTCGGTACAATGGACTTTTTAACACCATTAATTCTTCCAATCCATGAGCATGGAATGTCTTTCTATTTGTGTCATCTTCAATTTCTTTCAACAGTGTTTTATAGTTTTCAGAGTACACGTCTTTCACCTCCTTGGTTAAATTTATTCCTAGATATTTTATTCTTTAGTTCAGTTATAAATGGGATTGATTTCTTAATTTCTCTTTCTACTATGACTTATTAGAGTATAAAAATGAAGTCCATTCCTATATGTGAATTTTTGTCCTGTAACTTTACTGAATTAATTTATTAGTACTTATTGTTTTGCGGTGAAGTGCTTAGTGTTTTCTATCTATTATATCATATCATCTGCAAACAGTGACTTTTTTACTTCTTCCTTTTATTTAGTTTTCATGTCTGATTGCTAAGGTTAGGTCTTCCAATTCTATGTTGAATAAAAGTGGTAAGAGTCTTATTTAGTGTAAATAAGAGTTTTATTTAAGTCTTGTCTAATTTCCTATTTTAGAGGAAAAGCTAAAAGCTTTTCACCATTGAATAATTGAATATAATTTTAGCTGTGGATTTGTCATATGTGGCCTTTATTATGTTGGGGTATGATTCCTCTAAAACCACTTTGTTGAGAATTTTTATGAATGGATTTTGAATTTTGTCAAATCTTTTTATTCATCTATTTGTATGATTATATGGTTTTTATCCTTTATTTTGTTAATGAGATGTATGATACTGATTGATTTGGGGATCTGAAACATTCTGGCATCCCTGGAATAAATCCCACTTGATCGTGGTAAATGACCCTTTTAATGTTTTGTTGAATTTGATTTTCTAATATTTTATTGAAGGCTTTGCATTTATATTCACTGGGGATATTGGCATGTAGTTCCCTGTGTGTGTGTGTGTGTGTGTGTGTGTGTGTGTGTGTGTTTACTTTGTCTGGTTTTTGTGTCAGGATAATGCTGGCCTCATAGAATTTGAAAGCTTTCCTCTCTCTTACATTTTTTGAAATAGTTTGAAGATAATAAGTATTAAATCTTCTTTAAATGTTTGGTAGAATTTACCTATGATTCCACCTACTCCTGGACTTTGGTTTGTTGGAAATTTTTTGATTGCTGATTCCATTTTGTTACTAGCTATCAGTCTCTTCAGATTTTCTTTTTCTAGGGATTTATCTATTTCTTTTAGGTTGTCTAATTTGTTGGCGTACAATTTTTCATAGTAGTCTCTTATAACTCTTTGCATTTCTGTCATGTCAGGTGTTACTTCTCTTTCATTTCATTTATTTTTGTAAATCCTCTTTTTTTTCTTAATGAGTTTGACTAAAGGCATATCATTTTTATCTTTTCTGAAAACAAGCTCTTTGTTTCACTGATTATTTTTGGTCTCTGTTTCATTTGTTTCCTCTCTGATCTTTACTTTTCCTCCCTTCTACTAATTTTGGGTTTTGTTTCTTTTACTTTTTCTAGTTCCTTTAGGTGAAATGTTAGATTGTTTATTTGAGATTTTTGTTTGTTTGTTTCTTGAGTTTGGCCTATATTGCTACAAACTTATTAGAATTATTTTTGCTGTATCCCAAAGATTTGGGACCATTGTGTTTTCCTTTACATTTGCTTCCACATATTTTTTTGTTTGTTTGTTTCCTCTTTAATTTTTTTGTTGACCCATTAGCTGTTCAGGAGCATGTTTTTTAGCCTCCATGTATTTGTGAGTTTTTTTTTTCTGTTGCTGTTGTTGTTGATTTCTAGTTTCAGACTGTTGTGGTTCAAAAAGATGCATGTTATGATTTCAGTCTTCTTAATTTTTTGAGACTTGTTTTGTGGCCTAACATGTGACTTATACTGGAAAATGTTCCATGTTCACTTGAAAAGAATGTGTATTCTTTGTGCTGTTCTGGATTGAATGTTCTATATGTACGATTTTGATCTAATTTGTCATTCAAAACACTGTTTACTTACTGATTTTCTGTCTGGATGATCTATCCATTGAGGTAAGGGGGGTGTTAAAGTCCCCTACTATTATTATACTATTGTCAACTTTTCCTTTATGTCTATTAATATTTGCTTTACATATTTAGGTGTTTCTCTGTTGGGTTCATAGATGTTTACAACTGTTATAACCCCTCATTGGATTAATCCCTTTATTATTGGGGTAATGCCTTTCTTTGTCTCTTGCCACAGTCTGTTTTAAAGTGTATTTTGTCCGATACAAGTCTTGCATGAAATATCTTTTTCCATCCTTTCATTTTCAGTCTGTATTTTTTTTTTTTAGGTTTGAGGTGAGTCTCTTATAGACAGCATATAGATGGGTCTTGTTTTTTTGTTTTTGTTGTTGTTTTTAACCATTTATTTACGCTATGTGTTTGAATGGAGCATTTAGACCATTTACATTTAAAGTAATTATTGAGAGATATGCCCTTATTACTATTTTGTTAATTGGGGTTTTTTTTTTGTTATTTTTATAGTTTTTCTCTGTTCCTTTCTCCTCTTGCTGTTTCCTTGTGATTGATGTCTTTTTTTTCCTTGGTGTTATGCTTGTATTCCTTTCTCTTTATTTTTTAGTGTACCTATTTTTTAGTGTACCTTTATTTATTGTATTCCTTTCTCTTTATTTTTTAGTGTACCTATTTTTTAGTGTACCTATGATAGGTTTTAGTTCATATATAATATCTTAAACATATAGCAATCCATATTAAGTTGATGATCACTTAAATTTGAACACAGTCTGAAAGAACTTTATCTTTACCCCGCCTTCCATGTTCTATGTGTATGCTGTCATATTTACATCATTTTTTATTTTGTGAGTTCCCTTAATTAATTTCTTAGGTTGCACTGATTTTACTACTTTTGTCTTTTGACTTTCCTCTTTACAAATGATTGCTCTACTATCTTTAGTGTGTGTTTACTTTACTTATAATTTTTTTCTTTTCATAATTTTCTTACCTCTACTTATGACCTTTACTTTTCCACTTAAAAGAAGTCCATTTAAAATTACTTGTGAGACTGGTTTCGTCAGGAGGAACTCCTTTAACTTTTGTTTGTCTGGGAAACTCTTCTATGTCTCCTTAAATCCCGAATGGCTTCACCAGGTAGAGCATTCTTTCTTGTATGGTTTCCCCCTTCAACACTTTGAGTACATCTTGCCACTTCCTTCTGTCTGAAAAGTTTCTGCTAGAAAATCAACTGATAACCTTATGGGGTTTCCTTTGTATGTAACTAGTTACATCTCTCTTGCTTCTTTTAAGATTCTCTTTTTATCTTTCCTCTTTGGTATTTTAATTACTGTGTGTCCTGGCATGGATTTCCTTTGCATTCGTCTTGTGTGGGGCCCTCTGTGCTTCCTGAGCCTGGGTGTCTGTTTCCTTCCCTAAGTTAGGGAAGTTTCAGCTTTTATTTTTTTTTTCCAGTAAGTTTTTGACCCCTTTCTCTTTCTCTTCTCCTTTTCATACTTCTATAATGTGAATGCCAGTACATTTGATATTGTTCTAGAGATCCCTTAAACTGTCCTCATTTTTAAAATTCTTTTTTTCTGTCCAGTTTGGGTAATTTCCATTTCCCTGTCTTCCACATTGCTGATCCATATTTCTGCATCCTCAAGTCTGTTTTCGATTCCCTCTAGTGTATTTTTCATTCCAGCCATTGTATTCTTCAATTGTGATTGGTTCTTTTTTATATTTTCTGGCTGTCTGTTGAAGTTCTTACTGAATACCTCCATTCTTCTCTCCAGTCTCGTGAGGATCTTGATGACCGTTATTTTGAACTCTTTATCAGGTAGACTGTTTATCTCCACTTCATTCAGCTCTTTTTCGGAGTTTTTTTTTTTTTCTCATTCTTTCATATGAAGCATATTCCTCTGTCTCTTCATTTTGTTTGACTTTCCGTGTTTTTTTTCTGTTAATTAGGCAGATCAGCTACTTTTCATAAATTTGAGGGAATGGCCTTGCTTTCGGACGTCCCCTATGTAGACTGTGTGTGCCTGGCAGCTTTAGCTGGCTGGTTAGAACTGTACTGAACCTAGGCTGCGGTCCCAAGAAACTTAGTGTTGGGGACACCCTAGTGGGATGGCTGGAGCCAAAGCCAGAGCTGGGCATGGGGAATCTTGGGGATTCCGTGCAGGTGGCACCTTTGCAGGACATCTGGAGCCAGAGAAGGTACTGGCCGGGAGGTCTGTGCGTACTCTGCGTGTGGGGGCCGTGGCACGACAACTGGAGCTGCAGTGAACGTGGTTTAGGTAGTCCCAGGGTACTCAGAACGAGGCGTGAGTTGCCTCAAGCTGAAGAGGGTCCCGGCCTGGAGTATTCCAGGATGCTTTGCGCCTATGTCACTCTGATGAGATGGCTGGAGCTGTAATGGGGTCCCAGGGGTGTCTCAGTGTATGCCGCACCGGGGCTGCCTTTATGGGAAAGCTTGAGCTGGTGAGGTGTGAGTAGGGGAGCTGCCTTTGGGGCATGCCTGCAGCTGGTATGGGCTAGAGGCCTAAAGCTCACTGACGTGGTGGGTCAGCTAGGACCCCCAGACTGTTCCTGTCTACGCTGTCAAGGCAGAGGCGGATAAATAAACAGCGGCACATACCAGTCCCTTTGACTTCAGAGAATGTTCTGTGGCTTCCTTACCGTTTGGCAGCCGCTCAGGGACTGGTTCCTTTAAATTCCAGTTGCTCTTTAAACTGAAGTTTTTGTTTGTTTGTTTGTTTTTACTGTGCCCCGGGGCAGTTGAATCTGTTCCCTGCCCCTTAGTACTGTCCCAGCCTCCTGCAATTTGCAGCCTTGTAGGTGGAGATCCCCACTGTAGCGTTGTCTCTGCCTCTCCCACTGTTCTCCGTGTGGTGTCTCAGTCTTTTTTGTTCAGCAGCCCTTTTGTTCAGTCATCCCTCCGTTCTTCTTCGGGAGAAATTGCTCTATACGTATGTAAAGAATTAGTGTGTCCATGGAGAAGGTGAGTTCAGGTCTTCCCATGTCACCATCTTGGACCCTCCTCCAATGCTGTGTATATTTTGGACCGCTGTCTCTTATAGTTTAGAAACCAAGGTAATTCCCCCAATATACTGAAGTATTGAACAGTTGTATGTTTTGCTCAATCATATTAATCTCTAGTAACATCACAAATTTGTTTACTTAGCCCTGCCAGCCCAAGCGATGACATGCAATTGATCTTTGTCTGCCAGAGCCTGAAACACTGGCTCAAGACAACACACTGAGACGACTCCGGAAAAAGCATTTGGGGTTAAATATGCCAGGTGTGGGCCAGGCAGATGGCATAGCAGCGGTGCCTTGTGTTGTCATGCACATAATCTGATTTTCTGAAATGACCTCGAGACACCAATTTGCTCTGCTCGATATCAGGTGTGCTGTGAGGAGCCCAGTCTCCGGGGAACGCGGGCACCACTTTTCAGCCCTTCTCGTCTGTGGGCTAATGGACAGCACTCTCGTTGGAAATGGCACCGTTTGCTCTTCGAACAGGAAAAAATTGCTAAAATGCTGGTAGCGTTAGCAGGCAGCAGGTGTGGCAGTAGGTCCTGAATAGATAATTGATCAGATTTTTTTTTTAGTTGCAACTTTGGCACCCTACGGTAAATAGACAATACCATTAGGAGTTCTACAATACATAAGGAGGTAGTTTAATTTTTGTTTGAACAACTATTGATATGCACCTTCTTTCCCTTCCTTCCTTTCCTTCTTTCTTTCTTCCCCTCTTCCTTTTTTTTTTTTTCAAAAAAGGATTTGCTATTTTTCCATATTAAACCTGGAAAAAATTGCATTGTGCAGTGATATACCACGCTTTTGTTTTCTGTTCAGTGAATAATAGTAATAATAATGACTTTTGCATTTTTTTCTAGTGAACTTTCTATGATTTCTAGTAGAATAGGTTGTCTGAGAAAGGTATCTATTTTTCTGCAACTCAGAAAATTGAGGGAGCCAGATGCTTGAGTTATCAAAATTTAATGACCCAAAGACAAAGGATTTTGCTAAGTACCAGAAATTCGCTTAGGAAACTCCACCAACTTTGCCAACTTGATGAAAGTACATTTCTGAGTTTTGCTTAAAAATGCAGGTACTATGAAAACTTTAGCTGAAATTACACTTGTACATCCTAAACCTAGCAAATAGAAAACATCATTTCTCTCTCTGGACTTATGAGATACTAAAAGGACATTATTTTATTCATTGTCAAACACTTATTTAATAGGTCAAATAATTATTTTTAGTCCTGGGAATTATTGATGGATTGATAAAAGTTTTGTTTGTTTTTTTTTAAGTTCATTTATTTATTTCATTTATTTTTGAGAGAGAGCTAGAGAGTGAGAGAGTGTGTGTGTGCAAGTGGGTGAGGGACAGAGAGAGAGAGAGAGAGAGAGAGAGAGAGAGCAAGTGGGTGAGGGACAGAGAGAGAGAGAGAGAGGGAGAGAGAGAACCCCAAGCAGGCTCGGCCCTGTCAGCACAAAGCCGGATGCTGGACTTGAAACCACAAACCGTGAGATCTTGACCTGAGCCAAAATCAAGAGTAGGACCCTTAATCAACTGAAGGTGCCCCAAGGTTTTAACTTTTTAACAACTTGGGTTGCTAATATGAAGGCAAGATTTTATCACTAGCAGAAACTTTCCATGATACTAGATGTTTAAGTATAGTATTTGACAGATAAATATAAAAATAATGGCCTAACTCAATAGTTTAAAATTTTTGGCTATAACAATGGAGGACAATATTTCTCCAGAGAACTATGAGCTCTAGACAAGCCATATACTTTAGGCATTTCTGGATGTGGAACATGTTTTGATGTATCATAAAACCATCCTTATTTCCTAGAAAAGAAAATCTACTTTAAATATTTGACATTATTACTTGATGATGTGCATGGGAGGCGCTGTTTTGCCCACAAATGAGATGTGATGTTCATTTCTGTCTCTTAATTTCTGTATCTTAATTGGGAAACTGACACCCTGGAATGTATTCAAAGGAAAAAACTAGGATCTCGAAAAGCTGGGGAAATTATTATCTAAAGAATGCCTGAAGGGATTAGGTATTCAGCATGGAAAAGTCAAGGGCTAAGGGCAACATAGATAAGCTTTCGGGACTGAAGGACCAGCCATGAGTAAAAGACGCTAATCTTAGATGGGCCCTGAAAGACAGAATTTACCACTAAAGATTGCAATCTAGAGAGAGAGGCAGTCTTCAATTCAATGAAATCATGACGTTACTAATTCTTAGAACTATCTCAAGTAGTATGTGCTCCAACATTATGTAGTCATGGTCACTGTTCTGGAATTCCCGAATTAGCAATGGGAACCATTTGTGGAGGGGGTGAGAACTTGGACCAGATTACCTTGAAGTTCCCTTTTCAAAGGCTGGATTCTGTTCCTCTAGGTGAATCTTTGCACAGCCTTTCTCTTTGTGCACACATGTTTCGGTATCCATTCCTGATACCGTGGCTCCTGGTCCAGCCTTACGCTTTTCTGATACTTCCTTGCTCTCAACTCCTCTGCCTCCAGAGTTGATTCCACAGAACGATTCATCTCCATCCCACGGAAGTGTTTCTTTTCACGTGCATCAAGTTGGGGGTCGGGGGAGAAAAAGCGAAAGTCAACACTTCTCAAAAAGTGTTCGGGACGAGAATTTTCCTTCTGGAAAACTAAAGACCGTCTTAAAGAGTAGACAACTTGCACGAGTGTCATCTAAAATTACATCACAGCCGCCAACGGCGCACTATTAAATGCATCTAAATTCCCTGCCTTCCTTTTCAGAATCTGTTTACAAAATGATTCCTAAACACAGATGGAGCCTTTTCTGCCTGCACATATTAATTTGTGTTTTTATTTATGCACTTCTGATCTTTGTGACGTTTTGTTCTTTCGCCTGAGACCAAGTCATTTTTTATGCATGTCCTGTGGAAAGGTGGCCTTTGCCCTGCAGTCAACCTCACAAATCCCTGACACACACACATGCATTTTTTATTGTTCTCACATGTTGCTTAACAGCCTGCGTGATTACTGCTTTACAGCACAGCAGATGGGGGTTCTTGCGTAGCGGTGAAACAGATGAGATGCTCAAATCGATTGTTTTATCAACAATCAGTTGCAGATAAAAATCATTTTAATGAGAGAAATTAATGGTGTTTGCAAACATGATGTTAATTAAAGAACATTGCTTAGGCGTTTTCTTCCCCCCCCCCCCCTTTTTTTTTTTTCGCCTCTCTCTTTTCTCCGCGCACAATTTTTTGTTACCCGTGACATCTTTCATTATTGACTCATGCCCCAAAGAAAAGGCGATTAAAATCTGCTTTTGTTTGATGTAGCTTTTATTGAAGAAAGAAATAGATCTTTCTGAAGCTTCCTGGTGAGATGAAAGTCTAATTATCTCCACAAATGAAAGGAAAAGCTTTAATTAGGCCTGTGCTGAATCCGCGCACTGTGAATTTGTGCATTGTGATGGATGGAGACCGCGTCTCCTCCGTGGCCGCTGCTAAAATAATGAAGGAAGAGGAGAGGTAGCCCGCTCCCGTGATTCAGCTGGCAGAGCGGAGTTGGAGGCGCACCTGGGTTGCGAGCGGGTGCCCAGAGCAGCTGCCACGGGCCATGTTTCAGTGCGGGGCATTCGGCTGTTTTACAGCCTCCCTCTGAGCTTTGATCTCTTTTCAGACAGCAGGGGTCCTAACAAATCAAGCTTTTCATGTTTCACTCAGTTTCACTCTCTTTTGCTGCGCTATTCACACTCGAACTCCAAAGAGGATGGATAAAATATTGTCTTTTTCTGCAGCAATTAATGATCAGCCGCTGACATGATTGAAGTGGGTATTACGCCTTACAAGCAGTATTTTAAGGGTGACTGGAGGGAGGAGGCCGGGGAAAGGAATGAATTATTGATTTAACTTTTCAGTTGTTTACTTCTCTGTTTATGATGTTACTAACCGTTTGTGTGTAAGGCTTCCCACGTCCGGACGCTTCTGGAAACGCACTGAAATAAATGTCCACTCGGGTACGAGGGGTCACGTCGCCCGTTGTTTCCAACGGCTAATTGTCACATTGGATGATTAGCTGAAAGTACCCAGTGTGGTCAGATCCCTTATTTTGTCCGCCCTTGCCATGCTGAGTGGGGTTTGGTCTATTTTCATGTTGTCCCTTCCGTTGATGCTGGGAAGGTCAAACTCCTACTTGCTCTCTCATTGCTTGCTGTTAAGTTATTCTTTTCAGCGAATCCAAAAGGACTTCTAACATCAAGCGATGATTAGGATTATTATTATTTTTTTTTTTTTTTTTTTTTTTTGGCCACAGTTGACAAAGAAGTTAGGAAGGGAGAAATTATAACCAAATTGAGAAGTATGTTTTGACTTTCCCTTGCTTAGGAATTCCGATTTTTGAAAGAGTGATGAATTCGTTTCAAAGGTTAAAAGAAAGTAAGCTGTCAACCGAAAATCATAGGAGAAACGAAACTGTGGGTAGAACATGCATTTGCACATACTCAAAGTGACCGGGTGAGCTGAGTGGTAACTTTGGTGAGCTAAAACAAATCCTACATTTAGATGACCCTTTTTTACTTTATAGAGGTCCAAATTGGGCCATAAAGTTGTTCCGTGAATAGAATATGGTTGAATTAACTGAGACAGTTACTGAGGTGGGGTCTGACTCGTTCTGGGGGATGGAAAATTTCAAGTGAGTGCTTTCTTGAGCGGAGTTTGTCGCTTTCCTAAAAGTATGAAGTTGAGTCTTTATGGCTGAAGTGTAATTTTTTTTTTTTCTTTTTTAACACTTCTGGTAATTGTTAGGTCTCTTTGTAACTGTTTGTACCTCCCTCCCCCTCTGCTTCCTCCTTGTTCCCTGCCAACTGTTTTCCTCATCTAGCGAAAGCTTGATAGCCTCTGTGTTTTGTCTTCGGGTATGATCACTACTGTTTATAGATTTCATCCACAGCACTGACCTTCTCGCAGGTGGCTGGCACCCAGCAGGAGGGCCCTATTAAGGTCACAACAAGGAATCAGAGGGCTGGAAACAGAACTTGACAGCTGCCTTGCTCTCATTCCATACTGAAGTGATGTCAGTTATGGTCAAAACAGCACCAAGGGAGGAAGGAATTTACAGAGGTGCTAAGGGTGACAGATGATGTGAATTAGGGAAGAGTAGATAAAATCAAACAGTTCATTCCGCAGCACATGTGAGTGCCCAGGCTGTCCTTCTCCTAAAATCAGAAGTGTCTCGGGAAGGGTGGGAACCTTCGTAACTCTATAATTTATGTCAGTGGAACAGAGTGTCAGCGTTAGAGGGTGAAAGAGAACTAAAACTGAGCGCCAGAGAACAGATGCAAGCAAACCCCCTAATTAAATGCTCACTTTCCTCCTTTCAAGCTTTATCTGCGTCAACATTCAATTTCACTCCGTAGAGCTCAGCCCTATCCCTTCCATATGTGAGTTCAATAGTGATATAAATGTCTTACGTGGGTGTGTGTACACTGAGTATTACGTGAAGTGGAAATAGTGACACGGTGGCACCACAAAGCTAGGAAGACTCTAGAAAGTTAGACCGTGTTGTTTGGTAGTTAACTCTCCGAGCTGAAAAAATATTTCACATTGACTTTTTCTTCTCCTTCTTTTTAAAAATTGGTGTGATAGTGAAGGTCATTGAAAGCCGAAACCACGACACCGGTCCTTGAAAAAGTAGGAAAAATCATCCGAGGTACAAAAAGGGCAGGGAGAGAAGTTAGCCTTTGGGGGGCTTCCCCGCTTTCTCCAGGGCCAGCTGTGACTTTTTGCGCAGTTCAGCCCTAAGTCTCCGGAGGGTTAAGAGTGTCTTGTAATGATAGCCTCAAAATAAACACTTCTTAGGAAACAAATAAATCTATTGAAGTTAGGTAAATTACGATTGCTTAGTAAATGAGGTATGTGTTACATACTCATTGAGTATTCAAATGAGAATTCAATAAATTAATAATCACATCTTAAAGAGGCAAGTAAATCAGAAAGTAAATAAATATATGTGTAAGCAGTCTCAGAATTCCAAAATATCTGAGTCAAATGCTCAATGTAAGGTTCATAGAATACTCTAGAGATGAGAAGAATTTCTGTGTTTAAAGAGGTTGTTATAAACCCTCCCTGCCCCCCCCAAAAAATGTGACTCAATGAAGGGTGATGGTGAGAAGTCGGGAGGGTGGTCGTAATGGCACCTTCTGCCTGGTGGATGCTTCATACCCTCCCAGGACTTGGTGACTATAGGCTGGGTTCTGGACACCTCGGAGATTCCGGCTCCTTGGCCCCATGTGGCAAGTTCTCCATGCCTTTATTTTTTTACCTAGGAAAGAGATTCCATCATTCCAAGATGTCTACCATGTATGATGGCTGCTATGTGGTTGAAAAATAGCAACCACTGTTTCAGTGGTAAACTTCTTAATTATATTCATCAGAATGACTGTGCCCTTGTGACAAGTTGGTGTTATCAGACCCCCTCACACTGTGCCCCCCACCCCCACCCCACTCTGTGAAGAATGTTTGCTGAACAGAGGTACTGCTTTCTCTTTGATTCTGGAGTGAGAAGTAACCAATGAGTACAAGACATTTTCAGAAAAACCAAGCCAGGGACTGTTTGGGAAAGCGATGTCAGGAGGCTCCAAAGCTGAGGACATGGGTCGCCTGAAGGTCAAACATGCCGGGGGTGGTCTCCAGCAGTGGGAGGTCACCAGCAGTGGAAAAGGAGCAAAAAAGGAAAGACTACAATGTGACAGAGACTAAACTGGCCTGAATACCAGTGCAGCCAGTCCAGCCTTGTACTAAATATTGGTCCATGTGCCTCCAAGAGTCTGCCGTGGGGTACCAAGCATCACACCTGGGTTCAAAAACTTTCAGTGAACTCTCTGTCAGCTTTAGGAGGAAGTTCAAAGTGTTCGGCACAGCTCTGTGAAGTCCTGCTCGAAATCTTGTCTCCTGCTTACCCACTGTCTTTTACTGCTCACTGCTCACCCTCGTGAGACCAGTGTCCCAGGCACCCCAAACTTTTTTTCAGACGTGGATTCCTCTGCTGGGTTTCCTCCTCCAGACTGGCAGCCTGAGTCCACCTTCCTCCACGATTTCTCTGTTGTAGCCTTATTCTGTATTATTGCCGTCTGTTTGCCTAATGTCTCTCTTCAAGAAGAATCTACAGTGTTCCCCAAAGGCCAAAGGCTGTCTCCGTTTTCTCCACTTTCCCAAGTCATAGCGCAGTGGCTTGTAGGTGCCAGCAGTAGCAACAGAACCTGTTTTCTTTTTTCTTAATAAAAAATGGCACACGAGAGTGAAAAAAGGTGTGGAATTGATCGATCTGTATGACGTAAAGTGTGTATTTATGAATTATTATAAATCAGTCCTTCATACGGTCTGCTGGTTCAGCCATAGCTTCCTCCCTTACATTTTAAATACGCAAGTTCATTTCTTTATAGGAAAAGCTCAATGCTTATAAACATCTAAATTTGACTTCTTGGCTAACCCGTTTATCACCCAGGCTCCTGTAATTCCAGCTACATGTGAAACCAGGGCATATTTCTGCCGCAGAGTCTATGAACCAGATTGTCTATTGCACTTAAAAGTGTTTTCATAGGAAACAACCAAACATAAATAATAAATACTGAAGTACATTTTACTCTTCCATCATGGTATTAATTCACCCTCCAGTTCCTTTGTAATGCATCAGGTACACAAGTCTAGACTCATTTAGATGAGAAAGAGCCCAGAATGTGGATTAGACACATATTTATCATCTTGATTTATTAAGGAGCAGCTGTAGAATGATACTAATTAAGTGTCTATGCTTTCTTTTTGAGACTATAATTGTTTTTGGAACAAGCAGAAATATAAGGAAACAAATAGGCAGGGTTATGTGAATACATTAAGTCTCTCTGGTAAAGATGATGTTCCCTTACATTTTCCTGAAATTTACATATTTAAGGAGGACGCCCCATGGTTTATAAAATGTTGTGTATGGTAGACATTCTGCTAAAGCTTTTTTATGGCATTATTTATACCATTTTGAATCATTTAGCCAATAGATCCTGAGTGTCTTCAGCCGGCTAAGCTCTGCTGGGTTTGTGGTCCTCCCATTAGGAAGTTTTCAATCATTTATAATTTGTTTTCATTGAAATGGTATAAAGATTCACATGCAAGGGGAATGTAAGCATACTATATGTTTGAAAAAACATTGCTGTTCTTCAGACTTTCATTCGAAATTATATAGTCTACCTTAACTAGCTAGAGCAGAGCAACTGTAACTTTTTTTTTTTTTTTAAGATTAACCAGAATCCCTCAAAGTTTAAGGTCAGTTTCTTCATTAAGCTACCTACAAAACTCAGGTAAAAGTAAATGTATTTCTTTGGATTATTTATGGCAATAACATAGATCCATAAAGGGAGAGAACTAGTTCCAATAAGTTTACAGTCGGTAAGTCTAGTAAGAACAGAAGAATAGAGAGGAAGCCTGGGGGGCTCAGTCGGTTAAGCATCTGACTTCCACTCAGGTCATGATCTCACGGTTTGTGGGTTGGAGCCCCAAGTCAGGCTCTGTGCTGACAGTTCAGAGCCTGGAGCCTGCTTCGGATTCTCTCTCTCTCTCTCTCTCTCTCTCTCTCTCTCTCTCTGCCCCTCGCCTGCTCATGCTCTGTCTCTCTCTGTCTCTCAAAAATAAGTAAATGTTAAAAAAAATAAAATAAAACAGGACAAAACAAACAGAAGAATAGGGGTGCTATTCATTGAAAACTTCTGGCCTAATGAAGAAATACAGTAAATATCCCCAAATCCCTGCTTCCGCACTATCTGCAAAATGAAATTAGAGAAAAAGAGATTAAATAAAAAGGACAACTTCACAGAATTATAAAATAGACACGTTAAAATTGGGTATATTCCCTGCATCTTATCCCATTGTTTGCTTTCTTGCTCCTATAATTGTTCCTACTTAAAAGTCCTGCCCGTTAACCATATCTTGAGAACGACAACATAGCCATACGAGGCAGGCTAGCTATTGGTAAGCACACCGTGCAGACCACAGCATTAGATCAGTTTTCTTCTTCTTCTGTTTTTTTTTTTTGTTTGTTTGTTTGTTTTGTTTTGTTTTGTTTACCCCTTTTCCTTTTAGAGAATACTGCAAGGCTGACTTAAAAAAAAAAGTTTACTAGAAAATAATTTTCAGCATCAACTAAGAGATTTATATAAATATTTTAAAACAAATGGAATAAAGAAAGTATACCAGCAGTAATCCTGTCAACCCACAGTCAGTAATATGTTCCTTGGCCGCGATATGAACAAAGAAATCACAGTTTGGAAAACAGTAAACACTATTACTACTTGAAAAACTTGACCCAGATAAGGTTCTTGAAAATGAGGGTTTGACTCTTATTTTCAACTCAGACCTTTTCCACAGCACGGCTGTATGTTCCTGTGAGGACATAGGACTTGTAATTCCATTTTTGAAATTGTGCTAGCAGTATTTTTTTTTTTTTTTTTAATTTAAAGCTTTGGTTCACTAACTTATTCTGTGCCTACCTTATTAGCATCATATTAAAAATTCCAGGTTTGGAGGAAAGGCTGTCATATATTCAGAGCATTTAACTTCTCTCTTCAACTCAGTCTAATCTGTACTTTTGCTGTAAATTCTCTTAGAGAAAAAAGCGAAATAAAATCAGTAGCAAATGGTTATATGGATCTGAAAAAAAAAGCAAGAAAAATTTTCTATTTCTGGAAAGTTTTATATCAGATTATTTGACTTTCCTGAAATTTGTGAAAAGACGATGCTTTTGAAATTGCAGAATGTATAACATTTCTAGACCAGTCATGGGCCTTGTTGAGGTAACATGGGTAGGTGTGTTGGGAGGGAGTGGGAACTTCTGGCCAGATCTATTTCCCTCTGGGTTGTTAGGCGTCACTGCCATTGATGGCGAGGGACCCTTCACTATGTGTCCTGTCACTATGTGTAAAAAAATCTAAGAAAGTAAAAAACAATCTTTTTAGAAATGAAAACCTGCACTTCACAGCATGAATTGAGGGTAACGTATACCCTCAGTTGAGGGAATTGAGGGCGTCTGGGTGACTCAGTCAATTGAGCGTCTGACTCTTGATTTTGGCTCAGATCGTGATCTCACAGTTCATGCGTTCAAGCCCCATGTCCGACTTTGCACTATAGGCATGGAGCCTGCTTGGGATCCTCTGCCTCTCCCTCTCTCTCTGCCTGCCCTCCTGCTTACATACTCTCTCTCTCTCTCTCTCTGAAAAATAAAATAAATAAGCAATAACAAATATATATATGTATATGTATATGTATATGTATATGTATATGTATATGTATATATACATATACATACATACATACATATGTGTGTGTGTATATATATATATATATATATATATATATATATATATATATAGAATGCATACTAAACACTCTGACATTTACTAATCAAAGCCTGGGTGCCTAGTAGATGCTTAGGGAAATCTGAGGAATAAATATCAAGTGGATGTTTTGGGCAACACACCAGGTATTTCCTACCTATTATAGCAGTACTTTGGAATAGACCTGGGGGACAGGTCTTGGTTATTTCCAGTTTATAGATTAGGTAACTGAGGCCAAGAGGAGTGAATTCCCCCTGGACACATACCACTAATAAGCAATGGAGCCAGGGTTGAAATCCAAGCCAGCTTTTCCTAGAAACCAACACTTGTTTAATTACATCACACTTTTATAAACATAACCATACACAAACTCCTTTATGTAATATGCACTGAGGCTCAGACTTAAAGCTCCAGTCCTTTTTTACTCAAGTGTATGAGAATTTGCGGCTGAAAACAAAAAGGGAGTAGCCTCTGTTCTCTCCTGGCTTTCATTTTTTTTTTTGCTTGCACTGGCCACATTGTACTGTGTTTTTCTCTTTGCTGTACTCCTTCCAACTAGGTTGGGCTAGGCTAGAATTGTCATCCCTGTGTTAGTTCATAGCACTGACTGCACACCACTGTCCTTCTTATTTGCTCAATGCCCACCCTTGAAGTGGGAAGTTTCCATCAAGTGTATTTCTAGGGCTCATCTCTAACATGCTTTGAAAAGTTCTGTTGGTAACAATCAAGGAATGGCCTCTCTGGACACGGTCTCTTTTTCCCAATGCTTTCTGTTGGCCGTTACTGGGTTCTTCCCCTTTATCAGAGTGAAGTTCCCACTATGAAACCATGATTGCAATTGCAAATAGATATCGCCAATCCACTTTTCAAAATATGAATGCCATAGGGCCCCTGGGCGGCTCGGTCGGTTAAGCATCGGACTCTTGATCTTGGCTCAGGTCATGATCTCACTGTTGGTGAGATGGAGCCCCACGTTGGGCTCTGCAGTGAAAGTGCAGAACCTGCTGGAGATTCTCTTTCTCTCTCTGCCCCTCCCATGCTCATGCACATGTGCACTCTCTCTCAAAGTAAACAAATAAACATGACTAAAATAAAATAAAATAAAATATAAAATGAAATAAGAAAGTCATGAGACTTCTCTAAGACTGTTAAATAACCTTTGCAGTAACTCAGTGTTTGTGTGCATCTCCATTTCTCTGTCACTCTTCATTTGCACACACCATGATAAGAAATTGTTCTAAATCTTGTAAAGAATGAATTACCACTCGGGGAATGGTTTCATAGTTCATTCTTCCTGTTCTTTGTCTGCACCATTAGAGCCTCCCATTCTCTACAATCGATGTCACTGTTGAGCTTCTAGGTCTTGAAAAGACTAATTGTGACGACCGACCAATGCTAGAGCCTCTTGAGGAAGATTAATCAGGTCCCAGGGCAAAGACAGAGCAGTTTGGAGTCTCTTCTTGTAGCCCATAGAAAACCCATGTGCTCCTGGATGCTAAGATTATAACCAGCCCTCCGTAGATTGAATATAACGTCTCCCCTCTTGTTTCTGAGTGTATCCAGTATTCCCAGGTTTCTTCATGCTCACGATGCTTTCTTAAAGGCCCATGCTCAGAGCTTCCATATCAGGCCCGGGCGAGAGGGAGGGGACTACGGCATTCATCTCAGTCACAGAATGTAAGGGGCATCCAAAAAGTCAGCAGGCAAAATAAATGATATCTTAAAGCAATAGTTTTAAAAATCAGAATTTGTACAATAATCCGTGGTAAACAAAATATAAAGATTTTTAATCAACCCAGTATCAGTGTTGCTGATTTTTTTCTTTATTTTTCCTAAGGCCCCAATATGACGTTAGCATGGTATTACTCCAAATCCATGCACACCTGGAATTTCATCTCCTGGGGAACAAGGGCATGGACTGAATAGCCCCTGGCTTGCTCCCAGCCCCCTAAGCAATAGTACTAACATGTATGGGCCTCTTACTACGTCCCACTTTATATGTATTTTTTCATTTGACACCTTCAAGTAGGTTTTGCCGTTCTCTCTAGTTTATTTATAAGGAAACTGAGGCCCAGGTCCACTTACTAAGAGACAGAGTAAGGATTCAAATCTCTGCAGCCTGACTCCAGAGATCCTGCACTCAAGCACTAGGCTCATTTTCACTGACTCTCCATTCAGTCATTTTAGCCGCCTTAAAATCCTGGGTGTATCCTTTGCTTTGTACATTGTAATATATTCAGCAGCCAACAAGCTGCAGTTAGTTATATGATTATCAAATGCAATTGGATGGAAACTAGGAAGTTGGAAAGAACTAAAAATTTTCTTCGGGTCGGTAAGAAAGAAGAAGACAAAATTGTTCTTGAACCAGATAATTAGGCAACTTCAACTCATGACCCTTTTTTTAAAATTTTTTGAGGCATTCATATTATTTTCCTCAGTTTTCAGCATCTAGAATCATGTATACAATGTCTATATATTTCTGAATCGTAGATATTTTCTGAAGTCAAATAAAATTCCTGTCAAGGAAGAAGATGCCCCCAGGGTATGGAAAATAGGTACCCATACGTATATATAGAAGGTGGGAGCACACAGAGATTGTGTGAAGCATGAAAAGAGAGCATAAAAGTTAGCACTGGCCCCACACAGCAAGGCTGCGTCTTTGCAAAATGCCTTCGTTACCCATTATTACAGAAATGCTACACGACTCAAGATATTAACAAAACTTGGTTACAGGCTCGTATCTATTGTAGGGTTTATTCCCCTAGCACATTCCAGTTGTCTAACAATCGGACGTTCATTTATTTTCCAATAACCAGAATGCTTTCTCTACTTCACAACTATTTCCTAATAGTGCTGATGTCTAAACCGCAGGGAAAAACCCGAGTGGTTCGCATACGCTATCCTGTGTACTAAATTTTCTACCACATGGGGCTTTCCAGGTGATAATAGAATACTTCTCTACTTTTATCAAACATGTTCTTGCACTTGATTTTTATTTTTTCAGTGGGAACAACATTTGGGTATGCATTACAGATTTTACCTAAGGAACAGGCATTGACTATTTTGTCTGTTTTAATTAAGTCCTTTCCAGCATACTCAGGTGCTCTCATTCAAAGCTATCCATCACATCCAAGCACATTAGGAGGAGGGTTTAACATGTGTTGAGTAGTAATCTTGTTGTATTTGTGTTCATCTGTTCATCAAGGAAAAAAAAAGTCAATTTAAGGCAACATGGGAGTGACAATCCTTGTCTTTAAGGCAACTGTTGTATAATTGACCTCCTTTAGCATTTAATTTCTCAAACCTCTAGGAAGCTTAATTTTGAACATCAAAGAGGTACCTGTGGAAGAAACTGTTCCAGACTGGTGAGTAAACAAATTAGAGTTAATAGGGTCGTTAGCTTTTGTGGTAAAAATTTAGACTGGGTATTCCTCACCATCGGATGTGTAAACTGTCAGCATGTGGGTTTGTTTTTTTTTTTAAAGCCTTTTAAAAATATAATTAGATCTACAGTTTGACAAAATGTTATATATTCTGTGCTTCGTGCATTTTCTTGGTTTAAATGGGGCTCAGTTGTTACAATGTTACAGTGTTTATGAAAATTCCTTCCTAGCCACATGTAATCCGTGCTGATAAATATATTCCTGTATGTCCATGAATTACAGAGCTCGGTGATTCCAGCTACACAGTGAGAATCATACTGCACCTTCCAGGGTGCCAGCTGTGTAACAAAGTGCCTGGCTCCTAATTGCCCAGAGCACAATATCAACAGTGATCTGTTTAAACACATTGAGTAATTCATGAAGATACAATGGTAGTGTGGGGGGGGGGGGGAGGGGCGGGGTGGAATTAATAAAAGAGTTTGTTTTGCATTAAACCTCAAGACTGGTGAAGGAAAAAAAAATAGGTGTGTTTAACATAGAGGAAAAGCAAATATTTGCTAGCTTTGACAGAGGAGACTTAACAGCAGCTTTTAGACTGGAAATCCGCAGCTGGCAAACACATCCAGGGGTAAACCACCTTCTTACTGTGAGAACTTATTGTACCAGCAGGATACGGGGAGAGAGAACAACAATGAAAGAGAAAGCTAAAAGCCAAAGAAAAATAGAGTAAGGCAGAGATCATGTGGGTTTGGGACTTACAGAATATAACTTAATTATGAATGAAGATTTTTAAATGCACATTTACTCTTTCCCTTCTGAAATTTTGACTTACTGAAGCACGGTTGTAGGTTTTCTGATAAGTGGCACAAGGCAGTTTTACACTAAAATTAGTCTTCTTCATCCCCTTTTGCTCATCTTCTTTCGTGTCCATCAAAAGAAAAATGTTTTATTCCATCTACCGCTTGCATCAACGCAACACACACATGTAAAGTTAAAAACAAAAATGCCGGGGCGCCTGGGTGGCTCGGTCGGTTGGGCGTCCGACTTCGGCTCAGGTCATGATCTCACCGTCCGTGAGTTCGGGCCCCGCGTCGGGCTCTGTGCTGGCAGCTCAGAGCCTGGAGCCTGCTTCCGATTCTGTGTCTCCCTCTCTCTCTGACCCTCCCCCTTTCATGCTCTCTCTCTGTCTCAAAAATAAATAAACGTTAAAAAAAAAAATTAAAAAAGCAAAAATGCCATAATGAAGGTTCAAAACTTCTAAGAGGACACAGTTCTTGTATTGGGTTTTATGCACCATTCAGAGATAGGGATGGTGGATCTTAATAAATTCATGCGTATAGGTGATTATGTTGCATCATTTTTATTCAGCGTCAGTTGGTTTTGTATTTATGGAATTAAGTCACTTCATGACTTTTAAACTAAAATAGTGATTGCTTTTTTTGAATACTTCTTTTTTTCCCGTATGGGGAAGAAGAGTCAGCCAATAGATTTCCAATGCTGGTATTGCTAGACCTTAAAAGTCTAAAAAACAGAAAGCACAATAGAGGCCGGCGGGCAAACCTCAGGGAGGGAAGCTCAGCGAAGCCTCTGGGACTCCAGCACAGAGAGCCTGCATGGGCTCACTCAGCACACAGAAGCTTGAGAATTGGTCAGGTCAGAATTTCTGTCTTAGTGCCCAATGTATGTGGTGATCGATACCCAGATGGAACTCAGGCCCACGGGGCTGCCTGGTTACTGACGTTCATTCTAAGACTGGGTCAGCAGATGAAACATTAAACTCTTCTACAATATGGCGGTAAAACCCCAGATCTTCTCTTTTCAAGCTTTGCCATCCTGAGGGAGATAAACTCTGAGGAGCCATCGGGGCCTTAAATTTACCGCTTGTAAACAGCCTTATCATTTGATGGGGTACTGACACCCCACTTCTGCACAAGGCAGTGACAGCCCACACTGAGCAGAGGCGTGCTGTGCTGGCAAAAGAGAGAAAATGCTGATGTGCTTGCTCTGCTGGATTTATAGCCTGAATTTGGGAATATTTCTACCCACACAGTACCGCTGTCGCTCCTTCACCTTTGCAACAATCAGAGGGTACCTGTACGTATGTGTGTGCGACAGTGTGTGTCCGTGCACACATACATCTCAAGAGAAAGAGAGGGAGGTGCGAGTGAGACTATATTGTAATAGGATTCAACAAATAACTGTGCATAAACACGAAGCAAAACAAAGCCATCTTTTCTGCAAGAAAACAAAAAGGGAAATGGCATGCTTAAGGAGCTGTATCCAAGAAAGCATCAAAGACTTTCAGGAAATAAAAGAATGATGGAGATGAAAAATCGATCCCCAAAGAGAAAGAAAATTCTTTCTTTCTTTTAAACAGGTGGGGCTCTCTCTTTCAATACCCACCTCATGAAAATTATTTAATGGATAATTTTTGGCCACTCCGAATGCAGGTGTAGACTTCTGTCAGTCCGTGCCGAGCACTAAACAATTTCATGACCCCAGAAGTTTTGTGCACCTGTGTCTTTTACCCGAATTAATCGTGGGGCACAAATTAAAATAAATCATCAATCATCATTAATTATCGGTTCAACCGATGTCTGCACTTTCTTACACTTTCATCTTCATTACCATGTAGCAAAGAGAAAGTCCCAGAGGATGTGCCACATGCATTTGTGTGTTGTGGGCTTGTCTCCCCAGAACACTCAACGGCTCAGAAAAATTGCCCTTCTCGCTGGGACCCCGATACCTCCAAGGCTTTTCCCCAGAACGCTTCAGATTAAATCGCAAGGCTCAGTCTGAGCAGCCACGGGCCAAAAGCAGGATTCACCTCTTTTTGTCTGAGATCCTGTGTTCCATCGCTTGAACACTTTCTACAGCACTTGAACCTTGTCCCGTAAGACTCCCTTGCAGTCACATCCACGCGTCCTGGAGGAGCAAAGCAGCTCCTTCCTTCCAGATGGGTTTCCCTTACTCCATTATGAGCTGCTCCGAGCAAAAAATAACTCTTCAGAATTCCATTAGCTTCTTTTAGTCCGTGTTAAATATACAAGTAAGTGCTGCCTGATGTGTAAAAATGGCTTGCAGTAAGGTTACTTGGAATGGCTTACTTGTACAAGGAAGGGTAAAATGTAAAGGTGTTTTGATGAGCCCAGGTAATGAATGATAGATTGTATGCAGAAGCTTCTCGTTTTGCTTTGTATTCTTGCCTCTACGGGAGGATGTAGATGTTCTTGGTATGGGCAATTATAACTCAGTGACAAAGAGTCTAATTGTATACAGCAGCGTCCTTAAACGCAGGACTATCCCCATTGCTAAACTATTCCCTCGCTATAAATTAGAAGCTGCACTGTCCCTTCCTCAATACTTAAGTGTGTCATTTGCAGTTTCCCTCCCTTATTCCATGTCAGTCATTACCAGACAAGTATGAAGTGCTGCATTTGAACCTGTATCTGCCGAAGTAACCCGAGGGGCTAACGTGGGGAAGAATATATTCCTTAGTCTGGCTGCTGTTTCTAATGGGGACTATATCGTCATACTTAAAATGTCGACATTTTATAATCGACATGATTTCACATCGATGAGAAGGTCTCACAAAAATCCTAATAGTATTCTTCAGAGCTTGAAGATATTTGGTGCTTACACACATAGCCCAAGTAGGAGATTACTTTTATTATCTGTTCTCAAGCTCTTAACATGTTCTGACATGATTAATCTTATGAAAATTATTCAGTTGCACCCTGATTAGTTAAGCTAATCTCCCAGAAAGAGCCTCCAACCTTTTCTCTAAACATTTTTCTTTTAAAAATGGTAATTATTAGAAACACAGTTGTGATGTATCTTTTCTTAGTGATAGAAACACGATGACTCAATATGTCTTGTAGCACTGAACTGATATTAGAAAAGCAGCGATTGTGGAGAAATACATAAATTCAGAGTCTGTTCCTCAGTCATTGTGTAAAGGTCTTGGATTACAGTGCAGGGTGTTTTTCAGAATTATTTTTCAGGGACAAGGGGAAGACTGAGTGAAGGGTGCGGAAGGTAAGTGGACCAGAAATAAGAATCCATCTCTGATTCAGTTGTAAATGCTGTCTTATTTAAAAAAGATTTTTTTAATGTTTGTTTATTTTTGAGAGAGAGAGAGACAGAGAGTGTGTGACCAGGGGAGGGGCAGAGAGGAAGCAGGCTCCAGGCGCCGAGCTGTCAGCACAGAGCCTGTCGTGGGGCTCAAACCCACGAACTGAAAGATCATAACCTGAGCTGAAGTCATCCGCTTAACCGACTAAGCCAACCAGGTGCCCCGTGTAAATGCTGTCTTCTTGACAAATAAGTCTGCACCCTCAGAAAACGGGATCGTGCATTCTCTGCGTATTCTCCTTCTTCAGTTAATTGTAGAACTTGGTTCCCCTGTTCCCCAATGCCTTTGGCCTGCCACTTCTCTGGTGAATTGATAAACTAGCATGGAAATGCATTCCTTAAAGCAAGCTCTAACTGAGAGGAGAGTATGATGTTCTTCTCCCAAGGATCAGATACCTTCACAGAGGTCCCCTATGCACCACAAAGCAGTTTTAACCTTCAAAAGTATCAGCGTCCTTTGGTGTACTTAGAGCAAAGCTACATAGGATAACATCCTACAGGATTCAAACAGGAGCACACAAGAGCTCAATCATCTCTGAAAAGCTTTCATTTGACAAAGAGGGAAAAGGAAACAGGTCTTTGTTGGTTTCTCTTTTTTTAAGAAACAAAAGGTTGTTCAATCCTCTTTTCCTCTTCCTCTTCATATTACACTCCCAGAATCGTGCTTGGCTTGCTGCTGCAAGAGACAGAGATTGCTAGCTCCTTTGTCATCTGCAAAACACTAGCCTTCTTGAAATCGTGCAAATCTTTCTTTATAAGGATTCACCTGTGAAAATGTGGGTGAACATTACTGGTAGTCATTTCCATGGTCTTGTTGGTTTTCGGAGCATGCAATTTTTTTTTTTCCCACTTCTGCTTTGCAATATGAATCCAGATTCAACAACGACTCATCAGTTTATCACAGGACAAGTAAAAATTATGTCAGATAAATTGGTGGCTCATGTCCTATTGGATGTGTTAGGAAAAATTTCAATACCAGAAAAATCTCTTGAGCAAATATGCATGCTGTTAGAATGGAGAGGAAAAGATTAAAAGGAGCCACCATCAACGGAGTGTTCCTTTCTCTTCTTTGGGATGAAGGCATAGGTCTGTAGTCAGCTCTAGTATATGCCCTGATTTAACTAGGAGTAAAGAGGCTATTTGATTAATCAGTTCCTAGCAGGTTTTATGCATTAAATTTACTTTTACAAAATCCAAAAGTTATTCTTATCCATACCTCTCAGTTTGACTGATTAATTATCTATGGTTCCCCAGCACATACCATGATCACATTAATGTTCTTTGGAGATATAATCATCAAAGAGCATCCCTTGGTTAGTGTGGTACATGAGAAGGGCATAAATAATGAAACAGAACAGGGGCCATTAATTCGTTCTGTTTTGTTTTCAGTGCTTGGAGGTTGGTTTACTAGGCAGGGGGTATGGAGGAGATGGGAAGTGAGGGAGAGCTGGAGAGTGGGGTTCGTGTATCAGAATTTTGCACTGTGACTTTCAGCTACTCCTTCTCTTTGGGCCATGAGTCCTGGAGCTCTGGCCAGCCTTGAGGGCTTAGAAGTTCTCATTTGGGCTTGCCATGCTCCGGGTATTCCTGAGGCACATAGCTCTAATTTGGAGCTCAATGTGTGCTCATACAACATCCGATGATTAGAAGGAATTGCTTGGCTATGACTTACATGGTTTACATTTTAACCCATTGTTCAAGGCAGGTTTTTATGCAGTTTTCTTTAATATCAAAGGTTGACATCTTATTGCTAATTAAGGGTGCAGAGGAACACAGGGCAAAAAAGCAAAGCCTTTAAAACCCATATACCCCTGCTTTTGATGAGTTTGAAGTGCCGTTAGCTAAGTTCACCCCACACCTCTACAGCGCGTCATTCTCCCAGATATCCATGTTGTATGACATTTATGTCAATACATTCTGACAGTTTGGTTCTTTGTAATATCCCTTTTCCTATTTATGTTGTCTCCCTGTGTTTGCATTTTTCCATAACTTGAATGTTTCCATTGTATAGATAGTTTAGAACAAAATTATGGTTGACCAGCTTATTGAACACTGATCTTTTCTCAAATGCAGTAGTCAAGGGCTGTGCCCTGGCAGGTGTTTTTACCACATACTAATGGGAGCAACTGGGCTAGTGCCCTCGGGCAGAACTGAACTGTGCACAGGGCCACTCCTCACATGTCCCTGTGGGTAATTAAGTGGTGTAGTGCTCCTGCCTGCTAAGGAAACATCAGCCCGACTCCTGGGTTGATTTTTTTTTTTTTTTTTTTTTTTTTTTTTTTTTTGGTGGAGAAGAGAACAGCACGATAGGTCTTAACCAAATAATGCAAGTACAGGACATTTGGGGGAGACATGTTTTCCAGGATCTCTGCCTTCAGCTTTCCTGAATAGTCCTAAACCAAAATATGCAATCATAGCATTACTGTAACAAGCCCAATGAACAACATCCAGGGACTGAAATGCTTCAGTGTTATTTTCCTTTGGCGTAATCTTGAATTTAAGTGGTTGATCCATTTCCCCGGTTGAAGGAAATCATTCTTTCATCCTTCTGAAAAAAGTGAATGCTATGAAATCGAATCATTTTTCCTTTATAATTTCAGAACAACTGAAAACCAAGGGTGGTGGGAGGAGAAACAAGTTTTTCAAAATTGGTGCATTGATTACAGACTCCACGGTGTACAAAATGTAAGATCTCCCAGTGATATAGTTTTGACCCTGTCAAATCCATATTTGACAGGTAAAGCAGAATCCTTTTTTTTTTCCATGTGTAAATTCCATTGGACTTGCTAGTTTGTAGCAAGAACTAATTGGGAGGTTTTATAATGTGATTCAAAGTTAAAGATCAGCCAAATGGGAATAGGTTCTGTCTGATTGCCATTTTCTTATCTGTCGCTCTGGGGTGCCACAATAGTAAATACATATCTTATTTTTTGCCCTTCACACAAATACTTCTTGTTAACAGTGTTTTGAGATTTTTGTGGTGGTGGTGTTGGTGGTGTCTACCATTTGCAATTGGGACTAAGTAAAGGGTTAAGAGAAAATGAACAAGTATTATGGAGAGAGCTGTTTATAATTTATAGTTAGTTGTCCCTCTGTCTTCTTTGGAGACCCTCTTTCATACTTTTTTCTCCTGTGTGTCTCTCTCTGTCTCTGCTTCTCTCTGTACGGTAAAACCTTGGTTTGCGAGCATAATTTGTTCCGGAAACACGCTTGTCATCCAAAGCACCTGTATATCAAAGCAAATCTCAAGAACCTTTGGCTCAGTTGTGATCATGTGATGTTCGGTGTCACGCGCAACTTGTGTTGCAAGACATTGCTTGCTTTACACGTTAAAATTTATTGGAAATGTTTGTTCGTCTTGCGGAACACTCACAGAACAAGTTACTCAGAATCCAAGGTTGTACTGTGTCTCCCCATCAGCAGCAGAGTTGATGTGTCTGTCTGCCTCTGTTTTTAGTAGTAGTAAAAACACATTTCTATAACTATAATTCAGTTCTGAAATAGCATTAAAATTAAATCCATGGTCATTTGTTGTCTCCTTCATAATCTGAAGACCCTCCCTGGGGTCTCAGGAGACTTCATTCCAGATTCCTGAGACCACCCCAAGGGCAACGCGCTCCCTGACCTCCTGCAACCAGCACTGTCATTTGCAGAGAGAGCTCAACTTCTAGGTCCGCAGTTGCTAAAAGTTCCAATCTACAAAATGCATCCCTGTTTCCGTTGATGTCTGTGTAGTTTGGGAAACATTAAATGTGATTTTCCAAATGAAAAGTTTTAGAAATGCCTGACCAAACTGTTTTTCTAATGGCTTTGTGTAAATGGATTCCCCATTAAGTGTTCTATCTGAAGACAAAATGGATTAAAAAGTTGAAATATTCTATAGCAGTTTTATTTTCATTATAAAAATATAACATTGAACATTTATTTGCAAAGCATATACATATAAATATGTGTGTGTGTGTGTGTGTTCGGAAGGAAATAATAAAAATATAATTCTCCCACCAAGAAAATTACATTTTATGTTATGGTAAATTTTTTATGTCCTTTTTTTTGTAATGTAATATATGCACATATACTTGGCATTTTAGTATATAAAGTCATTTGTAAATCACCTTTCTTTTCATTTAGCCTTATATTATAAATACTTCTAAGTTAAGTTCTTCAAAAATATGATTTTGATGACTAAACAATATTCCATTGTGTGGCTCTACCACAATGTATTTAAACTTCTTTTTAGACAAAGAGGGCTAAAGTGAATAAACTTATACCTAAATTGTATATATATTATATAGATAATATATATTATTATATATTTATAATTATATATTATCTATATAATATATATACTTTTTATACTACTTTTTAAGGGAAAATTGAATTATTTTTTCAAATGAAAAACTGTGGTTTCAAATATGCCGTTTTCATGAAATAGATATGTAATACGTGCATTTTCTCTATTGGGCTTTTGCATTTTTTGGCATATATACCACCTAATATCGTATTAAAAAGAAAGCTATTTAATTTCTACAATGTAGTCATAATCATAAATGACTTTCAGGACAGCTATTGGTATTTGTTTTTCTTTCTAACCCTAAATAAATAGGATTTTTGTCTTTACTAAAAATAGGTAAGTTCCACCCTGATATCTGGAAAAGTTAACTTTTAGTACAGTGCTACACTTGAGGAAAAAAACTTGAAAAGATTTGGCAATGAAATTTATGACCTTCTCGTACAAATGTGGCTCACAAAGTATAGGAAAGTCTACGTTACTGATATTCCTACTGAGTAACAACACGAATGGTACGTAATACACTGAGTTACTAGCAGTGTTTGATGCTGTTTGAAGTGCTTTATATGCATTAAATCATTTAATCTAATATCTATCCTATGAGGTAGACTGACTTAATATCCCCATTTTACAAATAAGGAAAGTGAAACTCAGCGAGGTGAAGTAACGCTCGGAAAGATACCCAGCAATACTGGGACCTAGGTATTCAATCCCAGGTCTTGTGCCAGGCACCTGCGCACTTCACCTCTACACAACGCTGCCCCCTCGTGTGAGTGCGCGTGCATCGCAAGTGTCCCTGCGCCCAGGGGCTGCTCATTCAGATATGAATTTGGAAGGTTTTCTATTTTATAATATAGTGAAGAGCTTATGCACACTCGTGTCCACGTATATGTATTAATACGTGTGTATATATTTGATATAAATATGTGTATATGTTTGATTATATGAGTAGTATAAATATAGAAGAAATACTTTGTGTAGAGATAGATTACCTTTAAAGAACTTTTGTTTTCAGTTTAAAGTTTAATGTTTAAAGAACTTTTCCTGTCAAGGGGGGAGGCACAGCAGAGATTATTGAACCCATTTTTATTCAACCCATTGAACCCAGGTGAGAAACCAGGCTTGAAGAGATTAAAATATTTTACCGAATGTCCTACAGCTGGGAGAGGCAGAGTGGGGACTAAAACCAGATCTTCTGTTAGTCCAGAGTTCCTTCCCCTCCCCTTACATGTCACCAACAGTGCCTCCCCTAAAGTGTCTGAAGAGATGAGCACAAACTACTGGGAAGTAATGAGGGTAGGGAAGAATGATCTGCCATTATATATATTTATTTATATTTATATTATTAATCTTAATTATATTGTTTATAATTCTTTGGATCTAGAAAGCAGAACACAATGGTAGAACTCTGAAAATGAGAGTGCGATGTTAACAGATAACAGAGAAGGAAAAACTACCCAATTCATTTTTTGCTTCTGTTTTCCTCCGGAAGGATTAACTTCAAACAGAAAACTGAGGGAAAATAGAGTGGGCAATGTAAATACTAAAGGCGTAAATCCTTTTTAAGAAGTAAGAGAATTGACAACTGACAGCCTAAGAGAAATATAATCACATCTGGTTGGGGGGAGAATCATTGTTATTAACCTCAGTATAATATAAATTATTTCTAATGGCACCAGATGGATAGATAGGTGTTCCTGTAATGCTTTACTTGGAAATGAAGATCCCGCTTACTGGCCGGGTAATGTGAGGCCACAGCATTGCATTTACACTGAGTCCCTCACTGGCCTGTTTCACCTCCCCTGTGGTCAGGGGCAAACATTTGTAAGACAGGCACTTGGACCAGAGTTCAGTTGGCACAGCCCTGTGTACATAGTAGGTGCTTGAAAAATATTTGCTGAATTAAGTAGAATTGGACTGAACTCTTTGCTGAGGTTGTCCATGCACAGAAGTTCTCTTTCTCTAGAATACTGCCTTCCGCCAGGGCCTTAAGAAAAGACCAGTCACTCAAAATTGGTCCTGAAACCAAGAAAACTAATAATTATTAGGAATAGGACACATACAAAACCAGTTTGATACTGCAAAGACTTGCTCTTCTCTTAATCCTCTGACTTGGTAAACTAGAATAATAACTGTGTACAATTATGTTTTAATTTATGCTCCAAATGAGAAAGTACTTTTGTTAAAAGTAGCATTTTAAGTGTCAGAGAAAAGGCATATTAAACTATTATTTCTTTCTCAGTGATCATAAAAACATGCATTCTGAAATCAGGACAGCTAGATGCTTAAAAGCCCTACATCTAGGGTAATAAATAAGATGAATGAATAATTGAAATTTTGCATTATGTGGTACCGATAGATTAATTTTTACAAGGGAACTTATTTCCAGTAATGATCTTAGGAAGTGATCTCTCATTAGTAGCTGTCAGTGAATGGAGGGGGTGTCCAGCCTTCACTACATAAAATAAAGCAACACAGCTGGATTCTCACAGATTTATCCTGAGAATATTCTACAGGTAACTTCTATCCACTCCAACAGGCTGATCCTGAGGTAGATCTTGCTGATAGAACACATAAAAAGTTTTTTTTTTCATTGCTACCAAGCACAGAATGTGTGAATTCAAGCAACTGTTAATGAGTTTTAAGGGGACATTTTTTTAATTTTTTTATTTTTTTTATTTTTTTTAACGTTTATTTATTTTTGAGTCAGAGAGAGACAGAGCATGAATGGGGGAGGGGCAGAGAGAGAGGGAGACACAGAATCGGAAGCAGGCTCCAGGCTCCGAGCCATCAGCCCAGAGCCCGACGCGGGGCTCGAACTCACGGACCGCGAGATCGTGACCTGAGCTGAAGTCGGAGGCTTAACCGACTGAGCCACCCAGGCGCCCCTTAAGGGGACATTTAATGCCCAACATGGAAAATAATGCATCTTCTTTTCCAAATTCTGTGAAAGTCTTCTCCTCAAAACAGACATAACCATAAGAAGAAAACTGATCTTTAATGGATGTTGATTCAACAGCAAAGATACTGTCTATTCAAACGTTAGATTCTTTGCAGGACTAAACTTGGGTATGTAAGCACATGTGTGCATGTATGTAGTTCTAAAAATCAAACTGTTCTAAGAAGTTATAATTGCTCATAAGACCTACAAATCCCATTCCCATTTGTGTTTCACTAGTTAAAAATAATTTCTGCCACTCTTTTCTCCCTCTCCCTTCCTCCCTCTCACCCCCACTTCCTCTCTTTCTGCTTCTCTCTCTCTCTCTCTCTTTTTATGTCAACCCTGATTGTTCAGATCTTACTCTGATATCATTCTTACTCTGAAACCATGACTCTCAGAGTGTATCATGCCTTTTTATCCATAATGAATGACTATTAGCATCAATTTTTATTACATTCAAAATAGCCATCAATTTCTCCTTCAATTACACGTTTAAATGTCATGTGGTTATTTTCTGTCTCGTGGATTAGATAGTAGTCAGAACCAGAATGACTTTAACTTGAACTGACCCGCAGAATAAAAGTGGCCTGAATTATAGAGAAAAGAAGTGGGAAACTAAATAGAGATTTACAGTGATTGTCTGAGAAGAGAAAGGAAAGGTTGGTGCAGGAAAGGCTTTCAAAGTCAGAAGTGCCAGAGGAAAACTCTGTCTTCCCTAATTCTTGTCTTAGCCTTGGCGCTAAGACAACCATCTAAGTGTCAAATGTCAAAAGACTTATGCATGTGTGTCCCAGAGTCTATTTCTGCTGGTTTTCTTGGCCTCATGCTCTTTCCATCCTGGGCTCTACCTCTTTCAGGAGGGAGCACATTAAAGGCCCCATGACATTCTTTTTTAAATCACGAGTTTACACATAGGTTGTGAACTGTAGCAAATTATTTGAGCACCCACCAGTTCCAGATACTGTGCAAAGCTCTGGGAATATAGCAAACAAGACAGCTGGGATTCTTACTTTATGGGGCTTTCAGTATAATGGAGAAGAAAGACATTAAACAAATAATTACAAATGTTAAGTGCTATAGAGGAGAAGCCCAGGCTTTCATGGAAATGTAAAATGAAAGACCTCTCTAGGTGCGTGTAAATGTATACGCAGGGGTTGGGGGCGGCGTGGAGGGGGGGTAGGGGGGATGCATAGGAAGCTTCCCTGAGGCACTGTCACTTAGGCAGAAACCTGAAGGAAGCAAAGTTGTTAGTGTTGTGCCATTGGTGTTCAGTTCTCAACTCCAAAACATGCCACTGACTTAGACCATGATACAAGGATGGGCAATCACCCATGTAGTTGCACCTGGAATGCTTTGCACAACTGTTCACCGGTATCTCTAGGAGTTAGCTGCTTAGCAGAATGAGATGGGGAGATGATGGGGGAGACACATATTATAGAAAGAAGAGCATTATGACTTTGAGGTAAGAGAAAAATGTATCATAGGAGTAGACAGTGACTGGAAAAGAAAACAGGAGACCCAATGGCTGAATTGTGTACACGATGTTATGGTTTTATGCTTTTGTACTAAAGAAAT
Organism: Panthera onca; assembly: GCF_046562875.1. Classification (NCBI taxonomy): domain Eukaryota; kingdom Metazoa; phylum Chordata; class Mammalia; order Carnivora; family Felidae; genus Panthera; species Panthera onca. The sequence continues at coordinate 192,056,215 of NC_138342.1, read as the reverse complement.
GGTATGAAATGCATTAAAAATGTTACTCCAAGTTAAGATCTCACGGCAGGGGAACAAAACAGGATGGGGACACTAGGATTTAGACTTTTCTAGAGGTTATGGTGAGCGTTGAATATGGCCAGGATTATGACCATGGCAAATTCCAGGCGTATTAGGAAGTCAAACGCACAGTACATGGGTGTGGGAGGTAAGAAGTAGGGACAAATCAAGATGGCATTGAGATTCCTGGCTTGTATCATATCCTGATATAATGCTTAATGGGGTCAGTTTGTAACATGTTGAGTTTTAGGTGTTGAGGGGTCAAACAAATGGAAATGTTAAATAGGAAATGATAGGTAGTTGCGGAGGAAAGAAGAGAGGGTTTTTCTTTGTTGTTGTTTTGTTTTTTGTTTTGTTTTTTTTGGCAGGGGGAGAGAAGAGAGATCTTGGTTGAAGATATAAATATTGGAATAAATATTCTATTTGAGTATGTTAAAATCTGCTTGTATCAAGACTTTATGAGCGTACCTCTATTAACACAAGTAAAGGGATTAGAAATCAGTACTATTAAAATACTTCAGAGCCTTATGAAGCCCACATAAGTGAAGAGGAAACATCTATATTCTAGTAGTTTTTTTTAAAAAAACAAGAATGATTATGAATGGCTATATAGTTTTTCGTGTGCTACAATTTTTAAACCTGTCTTTTATGTTATAATGTGTTTAATTTATAGCATGTGTTCACCCTTTTATTTTGTATAGAAATTTCTGCTTCTTTGCTTATTTCCTTAAAATTATTGTTAAAGGCTTTAATATATTTCCAAAATTCTCTGCATAATTACTTTACTAACTGAAACTACCAACAGCATTGCACAAGCATATGAAGAAAAGACATTTTAGCCCAGGGTTTTAGGAGAGACAATTTATGACCAGTAACTTTAGACTAAAGATAATCTTTCCTTCTAAAGTTCCTTCATTCCTGGAGAAATCAATTAGTACAGTAGGACCCTGAGAGGAAGAATCCAGAATATGGGTACCCAAAGCCATCTCTGGGTTCTAAAGGGATGGAATAATGTGGCTGTAAGGTTGTCTCTAGCACATTGGGTCATAAAGAAGGAATATTTCATGCCAGAAGCCCTACTTAGGATTACACCATTTACATGGCTTTATTCATTCATTCATTCATTTTTAATGTTTATTTCTTTTTGAGAGAGAGAGAGAGAGAGAGAGCACAAGCAGGGGAGGGGCAGAGAGAGAGGGAAACACAGTATCTGAAGCAGGCTCCGGGCTCTGAACTATCAGCACAGAGCCCAACACAGGGTTGACCTCATGAGCCGTGAGATCATGATCTGAGCCTGAGTCAGCTGCTTAACTGACTGAGCCACCCGTGGGCCCCTACAAGCCTCTATTTCTACCCCTGCCTCCACCTTCGAACTAGATTGTGGACACAGGATTCTGATTTTGAAAGAAAATGAGTATCAACAAATTGCAATACAAAAAAGTTGCCCGCTCATATTTTTTCATGGGCATGGTGGGTGATCAGTCACCTCTGGGGAAAGAGATGTAGACAGGTCAACGTTTCCTATACATTGTCATTACCAACATTTCTTCCCATTCCTCCCCTTGGTCCCTAAAAGACTGTCTGGTTTTCTAGTTATTAGGCCCCCAGAGGGGAGGGACTAGTCCTCAACACCCATTCCCTGGCACAGACAATTCCTAGGCGTCTCCATCCCTCCATGTATTTATTCCTCTTTTCTCCAACCAGCCCCTCAACACTGGGCACAAGACAGCCTTCAACTACTGCCAGATCCACAGTGTACTTCTGAAATACTGTCAAAACAACTTGTTTGCGTGTTTACCCCTCTGCCTCTATTTATTATTTTTTTTAATCTTCCACTAATTTTCTAGGGGCAGACAGACCTTCACTCGGACCCACTCTTTCTCATTTTTCACCTCCATTCCAAACTCTTCCTTGTTGGGTCCACTGGCATAAACTCCCATCGTGGGTTCACCATGATCACTGACAACTTCAGCAGCTGTTGTTATCATTGACAGAGATGAAAACCTGTGGTAAACTCTGAAACATGACCCAGGAACATAGTGGGGCCAAGTGGGTCACACAGGATCTAGTCAGTACTCCAAGATCATTCTGAGGTTCACACAAAGACTGGTGGAGAATCTAACGGTAAATTGTAACTGAGAACCAAAGTTATATACGTGTAACAGAGTTTAAAGAAGCTTGTGTTCAGGATGTTTGGAGTTATAGGAAATTGGTGTAAATCTTAAGACTTGAACTCCTTGTCTGAAGTGGCCCAACATGTTAACCAGCTAATTGTGAAGCCCAACAATGAAGATAACATTTTCAAATAAGTTTTGTTTTCTTTTGTTTTGTTTTGTTTTAGTTCCTTTAGCGGCCATGTGATCTTTATAGCAAATAGTGACTTCCTCTATAGTTTTCTTTCCCCCTACTAGCTTCCCCTTCCCATCTCGGTACCCTTCTCGGCTGTTCCTGAATTGTGCTGTCCTCCCCTTTGCTTGAGCAATGTCTACTATGTCTTTTGAGTTTTAGAGTTAATTTCTTAGGAAAGTTTTCCAAACTGACCCCCAGAATGGGAAGGATTTCTTGAGATACAACCCCAGAACACCTGCAAGTTCCTTCATCATATTTGCAAGGCAAATTAACTTAGAATGGAAACTGTGTGTAAATACCTCCCCCATACACACACTTTGACTGTTTTCCCATCTTGCTCTGTTAAATCTCCCTCCCAGTCTGTGAATGATACCCTAGGCAGGTCCCATACTGTTCAGATATTTTCGGTATTAAAACCCAGATCAGTCTTCCTTGAAACTTCCAATCTTGGATCTGATTGAAAACTCCCCTCCCCTCTGGATTGGGTTCCAGCTGTTGCTAAAGATGAGGATCTTTCTGTATGCAGTGGCCACAGCGTGAACACTTTCATAGCTGGTAATGTCTGCCACTCTGACTTACCCTAACTAGCTGCTCATGTCTTTTGTGTGGAGTGACTTCCAGTGCTGGCTCTCTCACGGAATATATTTTTGGATGTCTTAAGCATCTGGGGACAGTCCCCTGGCTATACAGTCCCAGGATGTTAATTCCACCTCTTCTCTCGGCCTAGCTGTCAGTAGTGGACCGTGTTTCACCTACAGGCTCTTCTGGGGCTTCCTGATTCACCAGTCGACCTTCTCGGGAGCTGGGGTTGGTGGTGTTCAATATCAACTGAGTTTTCCTGTATTCATGTCAGGGATTCATAGGGTCATGCTGCACCACCAAGTATCGGCCCTGCAGCCTGTCCCCGCCCCCCCTACACTGCCCCTACAATGATCTTGTCCTCTGTTCAGATAGGCACAAAGGCTGGTCAACATCATAGCCAAGCTAGTGTCTCTCAGCAAGACTCTTGAAATAGCCTCCAACTGGCACCCTTATCCTGACAGTCTGTCTTTACAAAATAAGCAAGGTAATCTGGTGATAATAGAAGATAGATCACCCCTGTACTCAAAATCCTTAAACAGTATTTTCCATCTCATTCCAAGGAAAAGAGAGACTTTTTACAAAGGCTTATAGGGCCAAGTACTTCAGCCTCCCCAATTCTGCAGCCTAATCTACTCCCACTTTGCTCTAACCGCATTGGCTTTCTCAGTGCTCCTCAAACATGCCAAGCCAGGCCTGCCTCAGGACCCATGCATATCTCCAGATATTCTCCTGTTGCCTGCATGGCTGGAGCCTACTTCCTTAGACTCTGCTCAAACATCACCTTATCACAGAAGTCCTCCGCAATTGCCCACGTTAAGTGTCAATGCTCCCATTCTCTCACCTGCTTTGTTTGTCTTTACAATGGTTATCACCACGTGACCTCTTACAGGTTTATCTCCCGTCTCTGGAAACCATGCCATACACACCAAGACACAAACATGTGAAAAGTTGGCTTCATGCACGAGGCCAGGGATTTTGCTTTATTTATCTTAATATTTCAATACTTAGAAAAATACCTTGCAGGTACATAATAGGTCTTTAATGGATATTAGTTTGAATGGATGGATGGATGGATGGATAGATGGATGGATGGATGTATAAATAAATAATAAGTCAGTAATTACTAATCTGTAAATCTATGGGCTACATAGATAATTGAACCAGAAAATGGAGTGCCTGTCTTCCCTTTATACACAAGTCATAGTAATATCCGCCAGACTTTGGAGAGAACTACCCTTCACCCTCTTTCACTGGGGAGCACTGCACTCCCCACAGGCAAAGGATCCCCAACCACCTTCCTCCTCAGTTCTCTCCTTAAACAGTGTGATGAGTCGCTAGGACAGATTTGGCAGCCTCTTATTAAACCCTGGGGGAAAGAGAAGTCTGACTCTAATTGTTGGCTCTTCCTGAAGCTTTTTTTTTTTTTTTTTAAATTAAGGGTATTTGTCCCTATAGTTCTCAACTTTGGATATTAGCTATATTTCCAGAATAAAACAAAAATCCTGTTCAACATCTTATCACAGGTTTCTAACTTGTTGCAGTGTGCCCCCTTTAACTTGATTGTATACAGTGTGAGCTAAAACAACACAGCTGACTTGTTTGTTCCTATTCCTCTTCATTCCGGTTTGCATGGGAGGAATCCCGTCTGCCTAGCTGGGTTCCTGGTATATAGTAGGTGCTCAATTAATACTGTCTTCTGAGCCTCCAGACTTAACATCAATATCATTCAACTTCCAACCAGTTAGATGCCCATGTTTTGTGTTCATTTGTTTGCTTGGTTTCCATTTTAAAGTCACTGCTGCCTGTCAGATGGCCTTTTCACTTCTTGTTCCTGCTTGGTGGGGGGGGGGGGGGGTTATTGTGGTGCTCAGCCATTATGAAGGTCAGAAACGATTTATGTATCCTGAGCAAGCTTCTCCCCCACTCCTCATCTTAAGTGACAAATTCTACCTAAGCTCTCTGAGATGAAATTACTACAGTGCCTCTAAGAGAAGAGCATTCTAGAATCTCATCTCAAAATTTACATTTTCAAAATATATATGCATGAGAGTCGGAGATATTGTCACATCAAATGAAAAAAGGCATTTCATCCTATGGCACCATCAACTGCCCTTTGAGTGATAGGCAGTTCTGAAAAGAAACTATTAAACTAGAAATAAATCTTCATCTTTCCTATGAGGAAGTGGTCAGTTTCTTTATTTTTGCCATGCCATTAGTTCTTTGGACACTTGGGCCATTGAATAATTTGATTCGTCTGGGACACTCCCTAGCATTAGTAGTTAATACATCTTTGAAATAGCTTTCATTATGCTGTACCACTGGTAGGTTCTAGTCATAGAATTATTCGATAAAGCATATCTTTACAGAGTAGGCACACGACTTTTTTTCCAATGGATTAAAAAAGGGCAGTGTTTCATGAGAGTACTGAATTAATTTGTGAGAAGAAATATGGAATGAGGAAATAGGAAGGTCCCTGGTGAACTCTGCTCTGTGTTACAGATTGCCTTATAAAACCTTAATCAGACCTTCATCAACTTACTCCACATTGGTCAACTGATGCTGATAAAGTAAAACTTCCCTTTAGCAAGTAGAGAGAAATGCTTTTCAAGGTAATAAAACTTTATATGTTTATATTTGTCTTTCTTAAGTGAATTCAAAGTCCTTTATAAACCTCACTGTCCTGTAAGAGAGGCAGAGAAAGGTGAGCTTTTTTCCAAAATACCAAGGCACAGCAAGGTTGGGCCTAGGTTACGAAAGAGAGTCTACAGAAAAGTTAGAAGTCACTTTCAACTTTCTCGACTCGCGGTTCAACGGTCAAGTCAGATTTTATGTTTCCATTATGACAACAGTTTGCCTCGGGAATCTGACCAAGGATGTTCTGAGAGCTCCTACTGCCGCTGCATAGGTGTTATAACTTATGAATGTAAAGTAAGCTGGAAGAGAAGAAATTGGCTGAGAATTCAGATCCTTGTAAAAATGTGAACAAGTCGGTAAATCTCACTAATTGAAGCCCACCGAAGAAAGGTCCAGTCTGAATTAATAAAAAGACTGAATTCTAAGATGTTCTAAGCAAATTGGGTTATTACTTCAAAGTACACCAAGAGAAAAGAATGTAGGAATTGCCTGAGTCCTTAAACATATTTTATATTCCAAGCACTTTAGCAGCTTTGTCTGTAAGATTTAGTAACATTCAGCATCCACATGATGGAGATGCCATTACCTTCGTTTTAAAGTTTAGGAAACAAAGGACCAGAGAAGCTAAATGATTCCCCTAAGGTCACACAGCTAATGAGAGGTGGTGGCTAGGAAAATCTGTCTTCTGCTACCCCATACCGCAGACTTCCTATTTCTGGTAACACAACAACTGAAGTTAAACAATGCGGTCAAGACAAAACCCAACCCTTGTCTACATTGATTTGCCAACAGTAGCCCATTTATGATTATGTTTTTATACATAAATGCTTAATGTAAAACTGCTTGAGGGGCGCCTGGGTGGCTCAGTCGGTTGGGCGGCCGACTTCGGCTCAGGTCACGATCTCGCGGTCCGTGAGTTCGAGCCCCGCGTCAGGCTCTGGGCTGACAGCTCAGAGCCTGGAGCCTGTTTCCGATTCCGTGTCTCCCTCTCTCTCTGACCCTCCCCCGTTCATGCTCTGTCTCTCTCTGTCTCAAAAATAAATAAACGTTAAAAAAAAAAAAAAAAAACTGCTTGAAACATGCTTTACTCTAGGAATTGGAAATATGCTCTTGTATGTTTAAAGGGTTGGAGGCAGGAGAGGCTCTGGCATTGATGTACCTGGTTAATTTATTTTTTTCATCCCAGGCTGTGTCAAAATTAGAAGAATCAGAATTATAGGGCATCATATTTTCTTTTATTTTTAAATTTTTTTTAAAGTTTATTTATTTTTTTTTTTTTAAATTTTTTTTTCAATGTTTTTTATTTATTTTTGGGACAGAGAGAGACAGAGCATGAAAGGGGGAGGGGCAGAGAGAGAGGGAGACACAGAATCGGAAACAGGCTCCAGGCTCCGAGCCATCAGCCCAGAGCCCGACGCGGGGCTCGAACTCACGGACCGCGAGATCGTGACCTGGCTGAAGTTGGAGGCTTAACCGACTGCGCCACCCAGGCGCCCCAAAGTTTATTTTTGAGAACGAGCAGGGGAGGGGAAGAGACACAGGGAGACACAGAAACTGAAGCAGGCTCCAGGCTCTGAGCACAGAGCCTGATGCAGGGCTCGAACCCATGAACCGTGAGATCATGACCTGAGCCGAAGTCTAGCGCTTAACCGACTGAGTCACCCGAGTGCCCCAAGGAATAATATTTTCAATTTTATATTTGCTGGATCTTCTTACAAATGGGCAAGAATGCAAAAGGGAAAGAGCACTGATATCATGAAAGATACTATTTGAAAAGTTAAAAATGTTCTCTAACTCTAAGTCTGCCACGTTTGTTTTAATTACTAGATTAAATTGGTCTATTTATACAAGACTGGTGCCTGGCTTATAGCAAGCCTGAGATGAATAAGCTCAAACTTTTCATTCTTTCATTCAGTCATTTATGTATTTAATCAAACATCCATCTAATCAATGCACCAGGAGGCACTTGAATAAAAACATGAATGAGACAAATATTGGAGTTCACTGTAAACAGGACAGGATGCAGTGGTGAATAAAGTGAAAGGCAATCACAGTGTAGTGTGAAGTAATCTACATGAAGAACCTGGAGAATTTTATGGTTCCAGAAAGTAAGGAGATAGTAAAAACAAAACAAACCCTATCATGAGGATATGGTGAAGGCTTCTAGGAGCCAACTAAAAGTGTTCCCGGTGGACAAAACTGGAAGAATTTGAGCAACAAAATACAGCAGTAAATAAAGTAATATTGGATTATAGCCAACAGTATCAAGTACCTATCCATGAGTTGTAGGGATCTGAGAAATGACTGGATGGATGGATGGATGGATGGATGGATGGATGGATGGATGAATAGATAGATAGATGATACATAAATAGATAGATAGAAAACATAAATCTCCTGTGGAGAAATTTGTAAATACTTTATGTATTACTCCCCTTTTGAGGAGTTAGAACATAATGTCCACTCTTTACATATGGGCTGTGTAGAGACTTCTTTCAAAAGAAAAAGAGTAACTTTGCAATGGAGAAACCTAACAGTTTCTGTGTTGGGAGAAGCTCTGTTAGGAAAACAAGCCAGGCAGTCAGTGATAAGCCGTGTTGGTAGTATGTACCCTTGATATGACGTAATGAGAATGGAATGTGACCTCTGTGCTCTTCCTTCCAAAACACATCATCCCAGTCCAGTGATGAGAAAAACAAGAGACAAATCCCAAATGAGGGACATTCTGCAAAACACCTGACTAGTATTCCTCCAAATTGTCAAAGTAATCAAAAATAATGAAAGACTGAGAAACTGTTATGACCAAGAGAAGCCTAAGGAGACAGAATGACTAAATGTAATTTGTTATCCCAAATAGGATTCTGGAACCGAAAAAGGACATGACGGAAAACTGAAGAAACCTAAATAAAGCGTGGACTTAACTTAATGGGAAGGCATCATTATTGATTCATTAGTTGTGACAAATACACCCTACAATGTGGCAAACTGCATACAGAGTATAGAGGAGCGCTCTGTCCTATTTTTACAAGAATTCTGGAATTCTGAAACTGTCCTAAAAACATGTTTATTTAAAAATGCGTGTTTGATCCTGCTTATAAGAGAGGATTCCATTTAATACGTTTGGATTTAATGTTGAAATTCTGAAACAATTGAGCAGCTTCTCAAAATTCACTAGTCAAATACAGATGGAATGAGAAACCTACTTTTGAGTTTATGTTCATTGCTGATTGATTGGGTCCACGATGAGTCATTGAACTCTGCTTTGGTAGATGGTTTGGCAAACCCAACCCCACTCTTAAGAATAATTAATAGTGGGGCGCCTGGGTGGCGCAGTCGGTTAAGCCTCCGACTTCAGCCAGGTCACGATCTCGCGGTCCGTGAGTTCGAGCCCCGCGTCAGGCTCTGGGCCGATGGCTCGGAGCCTGGAGCCTGTTTCCGATTCCGTGTCTCCCTCTCTCTCTGCCCCTCCCCCGTTCATGCTCTGTCTCTCTCTGTCCCAAAAATAAATAAAAAACGTTGAAAAAAAAAATTAAAAAAAAAAAAAAAAAAAAAAAAGAATAATTAATAGTAATAATCAGCCCATTGCATCCTTTTGCTGTAGCACCTGAGAGAAGGAACAAATGTCAGACGGCAAGGATGTCCCTCCAGCAACTGGCCTATTTTCTTAGCTACTCCCTTTCCAGGAACCCCAGCGTCTGGGCTGGTAACTACTGGATGCATCATCAGAACACAGTTACTCCAAAGCTTTCAGAATCCCAGCTTCTTCCACCGTGCAACATACTTGCTTTAAGGGTTACTTTGGCTGAGGTTAACTTTACCAGAAGAAATAATTTTAGGCCTCTAGTTCTAGGAGAATATCTAGATCCCATAACTACTTCCTGTTTGCCTCAGTTTCACACTGTTTGGCAGAATTCACATTGTTTCACAAAGTAGAAGTCTGATACTTAGTGTCAAAAGGTGGGTCCTCACGGAAAGGTGCCACCTTTCAGTCATTTGTTGAGTATCAACTAGATGGCAGGCATTCCTCTAGGAGCTGGACAAAGGGAAGTTATCAACCCTTCCCTTAAGTTTTGGTGTGGAAAGACAATAATAATCTAAAGTGATAAGTTATTTCATAGCATCATGGATGCTTTGAAGGAAATAAAATGGAAAGTAACTGTGAGTGGAGGCCTGCAGGATGACAAGGAGGCATCTAAACAAAGAACTGGGTGAAGAGCATTCCAGACAAAAGGCAAAAGAAGGGCAACATCCCAGAGATGGGGACTCACTTGATATGGAGATCTGGGATTCAGGGAAATAACTGTGGTCAGATTGCAGAAGTATCAGCTAAATCCTAAATAGAGGGTCTCTTAGGCCATAGTGGTGCATTTTGGTTTTGCCCTAGGAACAGAACAAAGCCAGTAAAGGGTTTGAGTAGTAAACCTGACTTGTCATTTGAAGGAACACTGGCAACTCTATGAAGAAGTTGTCGGGGAAGAAAGGACCGCACTTAAGAAGCTATTGAATTTGCTCTGGAAAGAGACAGTGGTAAGTTAGATTAGGAAAGTGGGAGTGGGGATTGAGAAAACTGGATATATTTAAAAATTACAGGATTGCAGATGGATTAGGTGTGGTAAATGATGGAATGAAGAATAACTCCTAGGTTTTAATTTTACCCAGAAAAATTTAATTAACTAGCTTTGCCTAGATTTAGATGACTGAACTCCATAATAGCAGAAGAATTGATTCATTTGAGAGCATGTCTAAGGTCTTCAGCCTTTGATCTCCTACTAAAAGTATATTCTCTTCCCATAGCAAATTTCAGATATCTCTGCATGTTAGAGTAGGATGACACCATTATTAGTTTGTATTATTTTGTGTAATCCATGATTCAAAAATACCAGAAGCTTTTCATTGTTGAGGTACATCAAGGGTGCTACCATTCCCTACCTCCACCTGTCTGTCAAACTAGGTCATCCATAGACTATACTGTCTAGTTCCCGTCCCCTTTCATCCCTGCCAGCACTCAACTACACTCAAATCCATTTGAGTGATCGTGAGTACAAACTTCAGAAGACTGTCTACTATCGAATTTGAACAAGGCAACTGCAAGATTTGATATACCTGGAGAGCCAGAATCCCAAATATTTTTTTCCTAGATCCTATCACAGAAATTATATGTCCATTCTCTGTTTTCTTTCTGTCTCTTTCTCCACGTGTTTTTCCAGAAACTTCTTCATTAGTAACCACTCAGTTTCTGGTCTGCATTGGGCTTGAGGTTGGGCATATTGGGTCACGGGGAATGCTGTTTTCTGGATAAGTCTGGAGGGGTTAGAGAATGCAGAGAAGAGGTGGGAGGGCCAAAATGGAGGGAGAGAAGCGTCAGAAGGTGCAAGGAGAGAAAAAAGGTCATAAGATGTAGATTTAGGCATTGTCCGAACACATTTTCGTTTAAGGTACTATCGAAAGATTTGATTTCTGAGCCCAAAGCTCTTTCTGACTTAATGTCTGAAGGATTCCTTTCTGTATGACCACAAGCTCTCCCAGTTTGCTTCAGACTGTGCTTTTTGGACTTCAGCGATGCTAATCCACAACCTGCCTTTTTCCAGCTAACCTCTGTGCCAGCCACCTGCTGTAGGTCAGGTCTGATCTGAACTTGCCTACTGCTGGATCTTATAAATTCCACGCATGGGTGGAAATTGATTATAAAAATAAGCAGTGACACCCCAGTTTTCCCAGTCCGGTTTCCGGAGAAACAGAGAAGTTGTTCCTAAACTAGTTGTTAGTGTCTTAAGAGTATGCTGGCAAAGCACAAGTGATAATAATGTTCACCATAGTTTTATGACTGTAACTTATATATGTTCTTTCTTCAGCAAAGCATGTCAACAAAGATGTGAACAACATAATATCTTAAAGTACTTACCATAGTTATACCTTCTGCTTAAATAATAATAAAAAAAAAAAATCTTCCTGAAGTTTCAGTCTTAGGGTGGAATGAAAGAGTATCAGTCTATCACAGTCAACGGAATATTCACACCTTTTTAAAAGTGTGGTGAGAACAGAAATGAAGAAAGGGCATAGTCAATAAGATAACTTAGTATTTTAAAAAAGATTGAGCAACTTAGTTTATTATCGCCGTTAGTTCTAATCCTGTTACACTGGGATACCAAATTGGTATCCCGGTAAAGAAATCGGCAGGGCGCGTGTGGGTGGCTCTTGGTTAAGCATCTGACTTTGGCTCAGGTCATGATCTTGTGGTTCCTGAGTTTGAGCCCCACGTCGGGCTCTGTACTGACGGCTCAGAGCCTGGAGCCTGCTTCGGATTCTATGTCTCCCTCTCTCTCTCTTTCTCTCTCTCTGCCCCTCCCCTGCTTGTTGTGCTCTCTCACTCTCTTGAAACGAAATAAACATTAAACAAAATTTAAAGAAATTTGCTACTAACCAAACATGGTGAATTATTTTGTAACATCATATGGAGATAAAAGATATCTATTCTCTAGTAATAAATTTGAAACTATAGTTATTTGTAGTTATTTACAAATAACCACTTCCCAGGAGCATTTCATGTTTTCTTTCATTTGAAAATATATGAATTTCTGATCCATAGCTGAATAGTTAAGTTAAAAATGAAAATCTGACTTTTACTTAATATTTTAAAATATGGTCTTTTGCATTAAAATACTTCAAAGGGATTTTTTTCCTTCAGGATTAAAAGAAAAAACTAATATTTTATGTAACTACCTCTCAATTACCCACATTTGGAAAACTCATATTGACAGTCTTCGTAGAAACGTTTAATCCCAGTCTAACTTACCCCTGCCACCCACTTGTCAATTGCTCCCTACTGCTGTCATTTGGCATGTGCTTAGGGAATGCAAACATATTTTAATATTAGTTCTAGCAAAGCATCAGCAGGAAGGTAAACCTCCCAGGGAAAACCCACATAGTGTATTTGAAAGTCAAATATAAAATGGTTTTGGATTATCAGTACCACCCTACCATTCGGACATATAATTGAGAATTGACCACAGTACTGTGTTCATAAGCTACGCACCACGCATAGTCCATGGGAAAAAAAAAAAAAAAAAAAAAAAAAAAAAACAGATCTCTGAAACACAAATTAAAATAAGGAAGCAGGGGTACCTGGGCGGCTCAGTCGGTTCAGTGTTCGACTTCGGCTCAGGTCGCGATCTCACGGTTCGTGAGTTCGAGCCCCATGTCAGGCTCTGTGCTGACAGCTCAGAGCCTGGAGCCTGCTTCGGATTCTGTGTCTCCCTCTCTCTGCCCCTCCCCCCCTTCTCAACAATAAAATTAAAAAAAAAAAAAAAACATAAAAATTTAAATAAGGAAACCAAAAAGTGCGTGGTAGAAACAGTGGGTCTTCATAAAGAGGGAGCTGGAGCTGACAAATGTTTTTACTTTTTCTTTTCTGTGAGAATATGAAGTTTTAAATGATACACAGCCACAAGCAGATGAAATTATAGCTCTCAGACACTTTATAATTCTGAAACAGATACATGATTGATTGCAAGGTGGCTTCGCTGCTGGCAGTTTTTGTCGGCACATTTTGACGATACGGTTTCTTACGTGAACTTCAAGTACATCAGTGACACGCACTACGTTTCAGACACATTGAATGATTTTGAAGCTAATAATTTATGAGAGCTTTTGGAGCAAGTTATTAGGTTTGAGTCAGGAGAGATTTATTTTGTTTAATCCTAGATTCCTTGCTGTGTATTCTGTTTATCTCATCTTATTTTGCTGATAAACAAATATGGAAAACTGTAATGTAGATGTATCTCCTTTATAACCAAGCAGCACCCACCTAAGGGGGGTTTCCTATTTGAAACTTGCCACTACTCAGTGGTTTGGGGCCACCGTGTTTCTTGAAAAACAGGACAGATAAAAGGAAGCATCTTAAGCTGGGATTTCATCAAGAAGGAACTGGGAAAATTAAATTATTTGTCCTTAATTAGGAAATTAAAGGATCATCTCTCTCAGAATTTATGAAATCCTAGTACTTCTTTTTTAAGTTGAGGATAATAGTAGATTTTAGAAAATGTAGTGTTCTGATGAGCTTTCTCGAGGCTGTAAATGACAAATCAAGAGGAAATGCTAAAGTATTATGAAACAAAGTCTAAATCCAATTTTTTAAGAAAGGGTTCTTTGGGCCATCTTTTATTTTCAGAACTTCCTGAATGTTACATATACCAAATTTAATTTACGTTAAAGAAAATGTAAATCATCTTTTACACGACAGCTAACTTCAAATGAAAAAGAATTTCAGCGTATATAAATCTATTTTATGAAATATTTTTAAATCTTAATTCTGCTATTTTTTATTGTATTGCTTTGAAAAAGCATAAGTATGTGTACCTCTGTTATTTTTCATGCATCATTAGCCATTCTTTTGCATAAGAAGACCCATTGAGAAGCAACATTATTCTTCAAGAAAGGTGCACATAGGCGCAATGCATAGCTCTGGGGATGGGACATTTCTTTTCACCTGGTCCTCAGAGTGTACACAGAAGCCTTCACACATGGCCTGTTATTGCCATGGTTTGCCCATCTGACATTTTCTCTCTAGTGGCCACCGCAGTGTTCTCGTGTTCTCATGCCCTGAGCACAGCTCCACCTCTCAGAGCATGATGGCGTGTGTGTGAATGGCCCCATGAGGCTTCTCTGCTCCAATGGCCCTTATGGGACACTCATATCTTCTCTCTTCATAAAACTGTTGCAGCTTCCTTTTCCTTCCTCATGCCCTTTGATCAGCTCAGATGTACTAAACTATCAAAGAAATATGTGCACACAGCACGAGTTGCATGGCCATCCTTAAAAACTAGCATCCTTGTAATTCATTTACTATCAAAGGCACTTAGGACTTTGATTATTTTCATAAAGAGCTATTCCAGTGAAATGATACCTCAGACATTATACCTTAGATCATTATGGACAGAGGTTAGATTCTACACTTTTTTCCCCAAGTATCTTCAGTCTGTCTTCTAGCAGGTTTTACTGGGGGGCAGGGGGCGGTAGGGATGAGAGAGAGTTCTGCTGCTCTTGTCATCTCTCATTGCATTTTTCCTGACCGTTCTTTGCGGCAGCAATATTCTTTGAGCCATCCAGACCCAAAATCTTAATCTCTCTGTCCTCCCTTTCCTTGGCCAACTTTATTGATGCACCAAATGCTGTCCATTCTTTCCTCAAAATCCTGTTTTACATCATTGTTTTCTTTCATCGCCAATAGAATGCCTTACTTCAAGACATCATACTCGATGTGTGAGATTTCCATTCTCAATTTCAGTAGATTACAAAAACAAGTGTATTTTCAATCATGTGCTCCTCCTTTTTAAATCTTAAGCATATTAACAAGAGGGGATGTGTTTTTTGTTTTGTTTTGCCTTATTTCAAACATTGAAGAGTAGAAAAGTACAGTCACTGAGAGCAAAACGATCTGGAATGTAGTTCTGACCTTATGTTTATCATCTGTGTGCTTCAGCTCAAACCGCCAACTTCCTTGACCAAATTATATTTATCTGTAAAGATGTTGAATGAGTTGTTCAAAACGATCCTTTAAATTGTTGTGATCATTAAATAGAATCATATGTATATTAAACACTAACATGAGGCACCTGGGTGGCTCGGTCAGTTAAACATCCAACTCTGGGTTTTGGCACAGGTTATGATCTCATGGTTTTTTTGTGAGTTCGAGCCCCACATTGGGCTCTGTGCTGGCAGCACGGAGCCTCCTTGAGATTCTCTGTCTCCCTCTCTTTCTGTCCCTTCCCCACTTGTGCTGTCTCTATTTCTTTCAAAATAGATAAATAAACTATAAAAAAAAAATGAAGAAGTAAACACTAACAAAGTGCCAAACACATAGAAATTGCTTAATAAATGGTAATCTTATCATTTAAAAATTCTTTCGCAGAGACATATGCTCTGATGGTAACCCTGTGAAATTACATATATATATATATATATATCTATATATATATATATATATATGTATATGAAATGTATGTATATGAAATTACATATATATATGAAATTGTAATTTCACAGGGTTACATATATATATAATATTCACTGATGTATATTTTTAGATACATTTGTGTATCTATATTTATGTATCTGACATATTTGATTCATTGCACTCTTATCTCTTGCCAGAGTCTCTCTGAGAAATTCTCTTTTTCTGTGGATTCCTCTTGCCATGTGTGAGTCTGAACAAAAACCTAAATATGATGCATATAATATTATTTTTTGGAAACACCTGCCCTCAGAAAAAGGTCAGGCATGATTTCTCAACGGGAATCTTTAAATATCTGAACCATCACCCCTATCGATCCCCAAACAGGTACAAATTTGCATGAGTAAAAATGGGACTAATAATCAAAGAGAAATGGTTTTAAGGTGGAAAGCAGATGGAAAGATGGTAATAGAATGACAGAAATCAGAACAAAAGGCATTGGAGAGGGGGATACCATGAGAAGCAAGCCAGTTAAGCCCGTATAAGTCACAAATACCTAGCAATCCAAAACACCAAGTTTTGTGGTTTGAAAGTCTATGCAAACATCAGTTAGATCCCCCGGTCCCCTCTGCTTCCTGCATACCTGAGTGCTTATCCTTTCTCACTGCCAGAGAGAAAGAAAATGTGGACAAGAGGTTCTCTGACCAGGAGACGCAAAGCCCGGGAGGAGGCAGGGTTGAGCTCCTGGGCTGAAAACTGGGGAGGTGGAGCGATGTTCCAGACTGTGCCCTGCATGAGAAGTGCTCTGCTGTCTCCCCTGGCTGGCCCAGACACTTGCAGCCAGTCTTCCAACTCTGGAGGAAGAGCTTGTGTGAGCCTTGTCGAGGGATGGGTGGGCTCAAGGCAGACTTACAGACACCAGTATCTATTCCCCCAGCTAAAACTGGCTCTCAGACCCATCAGTCTGCACAGAAGCCTGCCAGCCACTAAGCGCTTCCCCTTGTGCACAGAGGAAACAGGAGAATGTTTACAAAGTTCCATTCTTCCCGCAGTGACACCAAACAGCCTGCAACTTCAGCCTAAATCTTCTCCTCCATTCCGACCCCCACTCCCTTACCCCACACCGCTACCCCTTGAGAGGCTGCTCTCCCAGAGGGCCTTGAGCAGTGAGAGCTGGTACCTGAGATAAATCACATGAACGGCAGAAAAACTGGAGACAGAGCCATGCTGGACCTGTGGCCAGGGGTGACTCCAATCCTCTTGATTCTCCGACTTCTAGAAATGAACATAGAACGGGGCTGTTTTTAATCATGCATATTATTATTAATACTTGGGCTTGCTCGCACGTGCTTCTAAAATCAAGACAACCTTTGGGGGCTGGGCGGGATGCATCAGAACTGCCACACAGGAATGACCCTCTCTCTCTATACCTGATTCTTTGAATACTCACCAGGTTCGGGGCTCTGCCCTTCAAGGCACGTGGATATGGATATGTTTGCTTCTGTGTGTGTATGTACTTTTTTCCTAACTATGGATCATATGGTATATTCATCTTTTAAGTTATTTCATTTTCTTTCTCCATACCTAAAATTCTTGCAACATGGCCTGACTTATTTGTGGAAAACACACGCTAGGGTCTAGCTCACTTCATTTCCTCTACTAGGTTCTCGGAAACCATTCTTTGATTAGTCCATTGAAATTACTCCTGATGCTGGGTGGGCAGATTCACAAATTTATCGGTGTAATCTTGGGCAAAATAATCTTGTCCTGGTTTTCTCAGTCTGTGAAATAATGGAACTGGATTCAGTGCTCTATAAATATCTTTTCAGCACTGAATTTCTCTGATTCTGGTACACCTAATACCCAAATGTGGTTTTTAAAAATCACACGCTTTTTTTTTTCTTTTAACAACTTAAAGATATAATGCGTATAATGTGTCTCGTCAGCATTTCCCATGGTGACAAGAGTGCTTGGGGTTCATTTTGCACTTCTGGTTTTCCAATAACGTGTTAGGTAGCACTTTCAATTGACTAAGAAATGTGATAGCCTAAACAAAAGAGTGCAGTGTGTTTTAAGTGAAGTCACAAAATATCTTATAAAGTCCATTGAAGGGCTATGGTAATGCTCATTAAAAAAAAACAAAAAACAAAAAACAAAAAAAAACAGACTTCCCCTCCAACCCCCTGACCTGTGATTTGGATAATAACAATACTAATCCTCTGAATTTAAATAAGTTTCTCTTAAGGTATCGAGGTTCTAGTTTCTGAAGGTTTTGTAATTTGATCACAGTAAATGAGTAGTAGCACTTACGTGAAGCAAAATATTAATAATAAGCCTCAGCTAAAGGTAGCTTTGAATTGGAGACCAACTTCTGACATCTCCGGATTCAATTCCTCTGTATGGGAATTATTGAAAATCCTCTCCCTAAAGAACTAAGTGAGAAAGTGCTCTGCAACTATATTTTTTTGTTATTGAATACTCTACATTGATGATCGTGAATTACTGACTCTATCTCTACTCTTTATTGCTAATGTTCTGTGCACATTCACACTGGCACACTGATACCTGCTGGGAACATACAGGGTAGAGAACCTGAAAAAAAAATGAACGTGAAAAACACACTTGAATATTATTACCACAAGGTTGCAGAAGGAAGGAAGAAAAGCATAGATTTGTAAGCAGAGTAACTGTCTATATATTGGTGATACGAACAGACTTGGCTGATTTTACAAGGTTACTGAACAGGAATGAGGATTTTTTTTTCTTTTTTTCTGGGAAGCCAGTTAGGATGGCATGTTCCTCTTCCCTCTCGGCAAGACAGAAACAAATTCTTAACAGTAGGTATTGAATTACTTCAACTCAATTATCACTGGATTGAGTAAGCCTGTAGTTTGTTTCCACTCTGTCTTGAAATGCTTGAGAAAGAGCATTTGTTTTAATAGCTATAATTAATAAAAGTCTGACCTGCAATAAATGTTATATGGCCTACAGTGCATGCACACTCAGAAACTGAAAACTCCATTCGACAAGGTCACATGATCATGTTTAACGTGGCCTGGTACGCAGGCCTTCCTGGAAACATGTTCTGATCCGTTTTGATCACACTAATAATACACTATGAGGTGTTGCTCTGTGGGATATAGTTAAAGCTTATTTGAGCTTCGGAAACCACTGGCACTTTCCTGGGGGGAAATATCAGAACATTTTTATTTTTATCTCATTCAGTCCAGAAAACTTCATGGAGAATAGTCTCTGTCGGTGATATAAGGCAATTGCTGTCACAAATAGTATTTGAAAAGAGATGGCCTAAATAGTCAATATGCTGTGCTGGGAAGTGATGAATAAAGAGATTTAGTGGTAAATGTCTCAACTTGCCAAGAGCTGGAGTTGCTGGGGGTTTTTTGGTTTTTTGTTTGCTTGCTTGCTTGTTTTGTGTATGTAGGTGTGCAAATTAGGCTGTTAATGCATGTTTTTATCAAAAATATTTCCAGCAAACGTTATTAAAGAGTAATTTTTTTGTAATGTTTATTTATTTATTTCGAGGGGGGGAGGGGCAGAGAGAGAGGGAGAGAGAGAACCCCAAGTGGATTCCATGCTGTCAGGATGGAGCCTAATGTGTGGCTCGATCTCACAACTGTGAAATTGTGACCTGAGCTGAAAACAAGAGTCACATGCTTCACCATCGGAGCCACCCAGGTGCCCCTAAAGGGCAGTTTTGTGTTTTTTTCAAAGATTTAAGATACATTTCCTGATTCTTGGTTCAAATGCTTAAGCCATAAATTATTTGTATGCATACGTGGATGTTTGTGTGGATGAGTGTGTGTGAGAGAGAGAGAGAGAATGTACTTGAATGTGAAGAACTTTAATACATACTTTACAGTATAAAACCAGTGCTTTACTTCCTTTTGTCAAATAGTGGGCAGTAGCAAATATATTCCAGCAACTATGGGAGAGAATAAAGTTTTCCTAAATTTATCCAAGAACGCTTATGACGTTAGTCATATTAGATCTTTCAAATAATCAAATTGATAAACTTGTCCTTTGACAGAAAACTACACTCAACGTTGCCCTGGTTGAGACTGGCGTGATTAAAATATACTAGGGCACCCCATCTTGTGAGCATTTCCTGAGTCAATATTGCTAACAGTATCTTTTCAATATCTTTTCTTCATTGTTTGAAAACAATGGTGCATTAGAAAGCTGATTTACTCATGAATGCAACGGCCCTAATCCCTGATTCAGAGTCCTCATTAGTTCCTCCCATCAGAGCCTCCTCAAAGCTCTCACTAAAGTCCTGTCAGAGCTCTTAATGATTTTCTATAAAACAAAGGCTTCTATGACTTATTATTTTG
This sequence comes from Panthera onca, assembly GCF_046562875.1. Taxonomy (NCBI): domain Eukaryota; kingdom Metazoa; phylum Chordata; class Mammalia; order Carnivora; family Felidae; genus Panthera; species Panthera onca. The sequence continues at coordinate 192,036,310 of NC_138342.1, read as the reverse complement.
AGAATGTGCCATATCACAGGCTGTAGCTTTAGCTGGGTATGTTTTCTGAATTCTTTGTCACTGGGGGAAAAATGGACTTTATTAATGCTTTCTTCTCAATGGTTGAGAAGAGAAAGATTTACTGTGGAGATTAAGGGAGAGAAATTGGAGCAGGAGAGAAAAAGGCAGCAAAATCACTTCCTTTGAGCGAATGTCGAAGATACTGAAGTATTTTCATATTCAAATTCCGGCTTCCCCAAACTGGTTTGTTTACAACCAATTTGCTGCTTCATTGGATTTTGCAATTTGGAGGATCCACCTGTGCCATGTGCAGGCGCGCATGTGCACGTGTGCACCCTCCCCCTTCCCCTCTTGGTCTCTCCCGTCATCCTTGGGGAGGCTGCAGAATGTTGATGTTGCTGTCCCTCACTTCCCTTCTCTGTCTCTCTGATGAATAGAATGATTGCCATGCAAATTATGTTTGATCTTTGTGTTACTGAAACTTGCTTGATTTAGGGCTTTAACCTTTTGGTTTGTTGCTTTGTTTTTTTCAACCTGCAATAATAGACTTCCTCTTTCTTTCTTTCTTTCTTTCTTTCTTTCTTTCTTTCTTTCTTTCTTTCTTTCTTTCTTTCCTAATGAGTGGTCTTGTGACAACACCCTGGTCTCTCTATTCTAGATCCTAAAGATCTAGGGACTTTTAGAGCACATTTAAGGCACCTCATTCTGTTAAGTCTGGTTGCTATTTTAGTCATTCTCTCTCTCTATATATAATAATGAACACTATGTCCGTGCAGGGTACTAGCAATTTAATGGTAAATGAGATAGATGTGGTTCTTATCTCCATAAGTTTAAAATTTAGTGAGACATAGTGTCAAATAATTAGTGAAAGAAGAACTAAATGAAATTGGAGAAAAACTCCTAACCCCCCTGGCTGGCCTTAAATGTATGGCTTCTCCCTTAAGTGCAGCCCAGCATCATACAATATCCCCACCTCTCATAGATGGTGATGGAATACATACATCCATCTCTTCCTGCCTCCCCCTTTCTCTCCTTCAGCTAATGACCTTGCTTGTTTCACCTTTGTCCTTCATGCTGCTCCAACTACATAGGAACTGGAAACAGTCTAGTGATTGGGTATTTGGGAGAGGAGGAGGAGAAAGAGATGACTAGTAGAGCAGAGTGGAATAACAGACTGAAGACAGCCCAGATAAGAAGAAGGTTTCAATTGGATAGATATTGGGACTTACCTAATTATTAGAGTGAAATCTAAATCACTTTGATCTGGAATATCATTATCTAAGGGTCACTTGAAGAGCCCTGGGTGTCTGTCTGATATGTCAGTCATGGAGGGGGAAAGAAAAAAATGGGCAGAATAAGTTTCGTGGGGAGGAAGAATAAACTTGCTTTCTACCTGTAACTTAGTTGAGCTTCTTCTATTCCTTGGTTAACTTACCATGAACAATTACATGCATAATGATACTTTGATGAGGAGGAGAATAATTATAATGTTGTAGTTATATATGATGAGAGTACAAATTGAGAAGAGCCAGGAGAATCTATTCCATCTCTGAACCTAAAAAGTATCAGGAGAATCTAGTCCATCTCTGAACCTGAAAAATGTTCTGCCTAGAACTTTATGCGTATTATATTGTATGTGTGTATATGGAAAATAAAATGTATAATATAATGTATATAATATTTTATATAATACAGCATTATATACATATATAGTCTGTACAATAATGCAAAAATACAGTAGGAATGTACTTTCACACCACACTTTCTATCCAGTTCCACTGCCTACTTTCCATTTCTATCAGTGAATACTTTAAATCCCTTGTTAATCTAACCTTCTGAATTGTCTTTGAAAAATGGTTGTCAATGAGAGGAAAGAGCTTGAGGCACAATAATGAATCTCAGACTTTTAGAGTGGAATGTGTTTTTACTGAAGTTAACAACCTGTTGAATAGTCACTTTGAGGCATTAGCCTGTATGGAACCAAGTCGTGTTTAAAAAAAAAAAAAAAAAAGAAAAAGACCTTCATGTCTAAGCTAGCTCTAAGGACTTGATACCTTTGCATTTTTATCTGTTACAAAGTCCATTTATTTTGAATCAGCACTGCATTTGTTGTTTACCTTAGCCAGATTAAAGGTCATCAGTTAAAACAGCTAAGACAGAATTCAGAAATCAACGAGTAACGTTTTTATCACTTTCCATGGTAGAAGGTTTCTTAGAGTATGTGCCTCTGAAGCATGTTAGCTTTTATTAGCAATAATGGTAATAAGCATTAACACATAATGAGTCATTCCTATGTGGCAGGCCGACCGAATATTTTAAATGCATTGGCACTTTTAATCCTCATAACCATGGAGTAGGTACTATGCTTCCTCACTTTACAGATGAGAAAATTAGGATTTGTACGGGTCCAAGGTCACATGGCTGTTTACTGCTTGAGCTCTGGGATTCAAACTGAGTTCTGTCTCATTCTAGAAATCATTATCTTAGCCACTAAAAAGTAGTTGCTTCTCATTCTAAGTGGCAGAAAAGTACTCTTCTTACTATTTGGGCTTCAGCTATGATTCCTATGCTTGGTTTATTTAAGGTGTAATCAGTACACAGAAATTTGAAATCAAATTGGAATAACTCAACAGGAAACCATTATTTAATTAAGAAAACAAATAAAATTATCCAATGTAAGCAATCTAGTTTGTTTGCAGTTTCATCTAAAAAGTGGCCTCTAGTTTTAAACTAAGATTTTTTTTAACGTAGAATCAGATTAATCTAACTTTGTAACACACATCCCTAACACCTCAAATGGCTAAACATAACAAAGACTAGTTCAAGTTCTGGTTAAAGTCCGATGCAAATTGGTCCACTTTCTGTTGTATGTATTAACGGACACTTGCTCCCTCCGTTTTGTGCCCCCACCATGTCCTGAGTCCTTGGAATTCTCCCCTGTATCCTGTGTGTTTGGTCAGACATTGGACGAAAAGAAAGAATTTGGAAGATCAGGCTAGAAAGATCGGGAATTGGCATGTATAACTTCTGCACACACGCTACTGGCCAGAAGTCAGTTATAAGACCACACCTAACTGCAAGGGAGAATGAGTAATGTGGTTTGACAGGGAATCTAGAAGAAAGTCCGTGAATATTGGTGAATAACTAAGTAGGCACTATCTACCATGCCTTTATAGACTTTAAGGTATACTGAATGACAGGTTCAAAAAGTATGCAGATCTAAAAAACCTTTTTAGATTTTCATGTGTTTACTATTACTTTAGAGATTATTTGTGCTTACCGTGTTTTCTCTCAGCAATGAGTCTGTAGACGTTACAATTTGCACTGCCAGAAGCTTGGCTGCTAAGAATCAAAGAACATTGTATAAATTTGTGTTTTCTTCTTAAAATTATAGAACTCTCCATGTCATTTATCCTTACATGTATCTTCAATACCTGACAGAATTTTTTTTATCTTTTGTTATATATATATATATATATATATATATATATATATATATACATACATATATATGTGTGTGTGTGTGTGTGTATATATATATATATATATATATATATGTATATATTTTGTGAGAGGCTGATGTATGCAGTTGAAATGGATTGCATACCTGGTGGCTTATGAACTGAGTTTTCAGTAGTTCTGATGTGTGATATTTTTCCAAACTGAGTAATGTTTGGTATATCAGTTTTACAACATAGCTTTACAAAGACCTGATAGTAACTAATAAACTTGAATTAACGTTAACATACGTAAACATATGTTGTTCTAACAGGGAGTTAAGAAACTAGACGTAAGAATCCAGTTTTTTTTTTTTCATTGTTTCAAGACTTAGACTATTTTTATTGTATATTGCAGATTCTTTTCTATCACAACTGACTTTTAATAATGCATTCCTAAAAGACATTCTTAGAATATGAAGATAGCCAGTGTGAATGCACTGGCTGCTTTCTTTATTTTTTTCCACCCTCTCTCAGTATCCTTACTCTATTCTCATGGATTATTTATTCTGCAGTGTTGATGCATTTTTGATAAAATTAATCTGTTATTCTTTTCTCACTGGGTCATTATCATGAGACTTCATAACATTTTTCATTTGTTCTTCTTTGAAATTTTGCATTGTCTTCATTTATTAAGTTGAGACTTTATAACTTGCAACATCTCAAGTGCATAGTATACCAAATTTAGTATAATGAGAAGATGTGACCTTTCTTACCCTACAAAAGCTCTCCAAAACTCTTTGATTTCATATGATATTACCTCTTTCCCCTACAGCCTTCATGTAAAAATTCTCGTTACTAATGATGGTTTAGTCATAGACATATCTCTGAAAATTTGGCTCTAGTGTTAAAAATTCTACATTCTGGACTCTTTTTCCATTAACCCTCTTAGTGGAAGTTTAAAATATATGTGGCCAAAAGAATAATATTGGACAAAAACAGTGTTATGTCCTGCACAGAACCTAATAGGCAGGTGCTATCATTTGCTTTATGAATAAGAATGAGGAGGTGTTACTGTGTGAGTATTGTCATTTCCACTTTGCGTTCAGGAAACAAAGTCAATGGGCCACAATGTCAGTTTTTGGAAGATAATAGCTATAGCCTTTGCATAGCCACCTAAGGCCAATTTCTTCTTTATGGCTGTATTATATATGCCATCAGGTTGAAAGTAATAGACCCCTTTGCAGCTTTTATACATCAGATTATGCTAAATGTAAGAGGAACAACTGAAAATGTATTAGAATTTTTTAAGTAAGCTAAAATATTTGAAGTTACTGCCTACAAATTGAATGTGATGGGCAAAATATATAACCCTCTATATATTTAAATTAAAATTAAAGTTTGGAAACTCAAATCAAAACAAAGATTCTCACAGGTTTTGCAGAAGTAAAGACATTGTAAGAGAGTGGGGAGCTTTCAGTCTACTGAAGCTTAAGTGGTGGTTTGTATATTCCTTCGGTGATTGCTGAAGCTACCACTGTCCTTTAAAGTGAGAGTCCGTGAATTTGTTCTGTTTAATGGTTTCCAAAGCAGTCGGGAGATGTGACCCTCCAGAGACTTTGAAGGGATTTGATTTTTGATGCCTAAGTACTGTTGAGAAAGTTCAGGTATTGAGAGAGTGTATGAGAAAATCTATATGGGAGATCAATTTCATAAGTACTTTGTAAAAGCACCAGACAAGAGTCTCACTTGACACAGAATATAGACATTCTATGCCAAAAATTTGTCAACACGCTTGATCTTGTGGACAAAAATATAGATTTGAAGTTACAGAGGATGATGTCCTGTCAAAGCACGGATCACTCCACAACTGATTTCAACAATAAATTCCAAGAGGCTTGTATAACCCACAACTTAGATGATTCCTGAACGTGAATAAACAGTTTGTCCACAGCTCTGCCAAGATATGAATTTGGATCCTGACATGGGTTATAGATCAGTATATGAACTATTCAATATAGTATTATACACTATTAGCCAAGCACTTATGTATACTCTCTTTCGTAAACCATTCTATAATCCAAGCAGACAGTTCTCTGTCAGTCTAAATGGATGCATTTAGGGTATAATAAGTCTGCCCAGGAGGCCCCCTCTAGATCATTAACGGTGGCAGCAATGCCTATGTTGAGGATATAACATTTATCAATAACCAGTGTTCTGCAAAGAACATGGGAACACCTGGCAGTTCTCCAACCGCACAGGAGAGCAGGTCTATACGGCCAACTGCAGCATGGTGTGAGTCAGGCAGAAGACATTTGGGTTAATCATCTTTTATGGTTAGTAGATACCTCGCATGCATGGATAATTTTGAAGGTATCAAAATACAATAAATCTGATGTCTGCCAAAAATATTCTAACCATGGCTTAATGATTGATACCTTCAAAAGCAAAAATTTTGGAAACTTACAAGCCTCAGGAATATAACTATGAATCTGGATTATTATTTTACTGTAAATATGTTAAAGTGCCAGTTACCAGAGTTTCCTGGGGGATGGCACACTGGGCCATCCAGACCTGGTTCACCTTCTATCATTGATAATTCAGAAGGTGGAAGTGAAAACTCTACTAAGGATTTGCTTACTTTTTCAAATTAAGCAGTAATCCGCAATTCCAGAGAATACAGATAAGCCAAGTACTTCCTAAAGAATAATCGGAGTCATTTTTCACAAATGATGAAGGGAAAACCATAAGGATTATTACTAATTCTTTCTGGTAATATACCAAACATTCAAAGATTTAATCCTGAGGCAGGGAAATTTATGTTATTTTCTTAAATAGTCCAACAAAGAAAGTGTGTATATAGGGACCCAAAATGGCACATTGATCTAATGTGTCTTCTGACCTATTTCAAATCATGGCCTGTATTTTTCTATGAGATTTTACACAGGTATCAGCAGAGTAGTGATTAAGAGTGTTTCTAGATTCAGAAAACCTGGGTTCAAATCCCACTCCTACCGATTATTATTTTTGTGACTTGGGCAATGTGATTAAAGCTCTTCCAGTCTCTTCTTCATTCAAAAAAATTGTAATAACCGTCCTTTCTTATTGTGTTGATGAAATGAGTTCATACCATGTGCTTAGCACAGGTAAACCAGTGCTTGGCATGTACTAAGTGTTAAATAAATGTTAGGTATTGCTACTATGATAATGGTTATCATGACTTTGATTCTTCAGTGGCAGCCCCACACCTGTGCCCTTCTGTTTCATGCCTCTGTGCATCTGCTCCTACTGTCTCCTCCCCCCCGCCCCCCCCTCCCCCTGCCCCGGGAGCTCCTTTGCAAAGGCATCCCTGTCAGCCTACTACTACATCTCAAGATCCCATTCTGTCAGGTGCTGGTTGAGCTATTTTTAACCGTACCGAGTGTTATTTCCTATCTCCTTTGTGCCTGTATTCTGCGTCATATAATTCTCTACTATTGTCAAAGTGACTTGGTGTTTGAAATATTTATGCGCATATCCATCCATCCCACTGGGCAGCGACCTTCTTGTGGACGCGGAGCCTTGTGTCACATATAGGAGGCATTAATAACCAAATGCTTCCTTGCTTCTGAAAGAAGGAATGGACGGATGGTGTGCCCTCTGATTGAGTTAACTTCAAGATTTTGAACCTTAAAACATAAGATTCAATTATATAATTTGTAAATGTTGTGCCTTCATTTTTAAAGGTAGCAACGATACATCTTTCTTTTTTTAATGGGTATTGGGTCATCGTTTGCTTTTTAAAATGTATTTTTAGTGTTAATGTTACATATTCATATAAGGGAAATGTAAATACTATAGACGGATATAGAGTGACTGTAAACTGCTTCTTCCTCTGTGTACCAGCCCCCAATCCCCCTTCCCAAAGATATGCCCGCCATATTCAAGCACGTGTATATACATACTTTTTTATACAAATGAAGACACAGAGGACATATTCTGTTGTGCCATGTTTTGGTGTTTAATGGAAGTAGATTGGAATTTTTGAATATCAGGAGCACAGTAGATTTGCTTAGATTTTTTAGCAGATGTATAATATTCTATTATATGAAGATGCATTCCACAGAGTGAAGTTTCCCTGCTATAGAGCCCCTGGGGAAGGCAGTGCCTTTTCCAGCTTGACTGCTTTGCTCAGGGACATCCATGTAGATATCAGCTCTTTTGCTACAGGGTGTCAGAGGAAGGATACATGATAAAAGGGAGGGGGCATTGCTCTAAGGCTTGGTAAGAACAGTAATGAGAGGGAGGACGAAGGCTTTCAACTCCTAAATTAATAATTTTTATCCCTCAATAATGAAAACATTCAAGTGATTTGTTTTTATGTGATTTGTAAATGTACAGTTCAAAGAGAATTTTGCTATATGCTATGGGAAGCAAAAGCTTTCTTGAGTGTGACGTTAAACCTCACAACTGAGTGGTTGTGGCATTCTATTGGGTGAGCAGTGAGATTTTACTTTTCTGATTAAAAAATTGGACCATACGAAAATCAAAAGAAAAAAATGATTTAAGAATAGTACTGTTGGAGCAGGGATAACCAATATTAACCTTCCAGAATGTTTTATACATTATTATTTGTAAATTGCGGTTTCAGTTAGTAGAATATCATAAACACTCTCTATGGCATTGTGTGTGTGTGTGTGTGTGTGTGTGTGTGTGTGTGTGTGTTTTAGCAACATGAATTTTATACTCTAGAAGTATGCTGTGATTTACTTACGCGTTTTAAACATAACCAACTTTAACACCTACCATTGTACTTTCTATTTCCAATTTTTGCTATTATTAATGACGTTGATATGAGGGTATTTTTAATTACTCTCAGATAAATTCTTTTTGTTGTTGTTGTTGTTGTTTAAGTTTATTTATATTGAGAGACAGTATGTGTTCCCAAGCAGGGGAGGGGAAGAGAGAGAGAGGGAGAAAAAGAATCCCAAGCAGGCTCTGAGCTGTCAGTGGAGAGCCCTATGCAGGGCTCAAACCCAGGAACCACAAGACAAAGCCAAAACCAAGAGTCGGATGCTTAGCAGACTGAGCCACCCAGGCGCCCATCAGATAAATTCTTTATACTCTAAAAGTAGATTTTCTGGTTTTAGACATATAAACAACACTGTTAAACTTTTTCATACATAATGTCAACCACCTAGGGAGATAACAATTTAGCCTCCCACTCACTACCAGAGTTGAAGAAAATGTATGTTTTCCTTTGCTAATTGTGAGTATCTTGTTTTCTTCCTTAACGTTACTTACTTGAAATGCGGTTTTAACTTCAGTGATGTTGGTCATTTTTATATTTTGTGGCCAAGTGTAATGTATGTGTCTTTTCTAGTTGCTGTTGGTCAAGAATATTTTATATTGTATATATGCTTACATTTATTTATATATTGAAAATGTTTCCCCAGTTTTATGTTACTTAGTTTCTTTGCTTTGACATACAAAATATTTAAATTCATTTATAACCAAATAGCGAAACCCTGTATATTTTTTTTTACTCTTTTTACTTTGTTTTTATATGTAAAAGTTCTTCCTATTCATAGGCTTTTAGCTTTAAAGAACAAATACCTTCTTTAAACAGGAAAAAAAAGAGGGATGCCTGGGTGGCTCAGTCAGTTAAGCATCTGACTTCGGCTCAGGTCATGATCTCACAGTTCGTGAGTTTGAGCCCCGTGTTGGGCTCTGTGCTGACAGCTCAGAGCCTGGAGCCTGCTTCTGATTCTGTGTCTCCCTCTCTCTCTGCCCCTCCCCTGCTTGTACTCTGTCTCTCTCTGTCTCCCCAAAATAAATAAACATTTAAAAAAAAAAACAGTAAAAAAAAAGAGGCCACCTGGAATTTGCACATAATACTTTTGCTCATAAAATTGGGACTGGGACTTATTTTCATGACCACAGCTAGCAGCACTGGATCCTGGGTTTATTGGTTTGCCAGGCCTGCTCCCTTAAAGGAAGTACCACAAACTGGGTGGCTTAAATGCCAGAAATGTGTTGCCTCACAGTTTTGGAGGCTGGAAGTCTGAGATCAAGATGTTTTAGGTTTAGTTTCTCCTGAGGATTGTGAGGAAGAATCTGGCCCAAGCTTTCCTCTAGCTCCTGACGGTTGCTGGCAATCTTTGGTGATCGATCTTTGGCTTATAGAACATCAACCTGACCTCTACCTTTATCTTTACAAGTGCTCTCCCTGTGGACCTGTCTCTATACCCCCCCCCTTTTTTTTTTAAATTTAATAAGGGCACCTGATATTTGAATTAGGGCCCACCCTAAGGACCTCATCTCAACTTATCTGATTTTATCTGTAGTTATCTATTTCCAAATACTCTGAAGTGCTGGGGTCAGGACTTCCACCTATGAATTTGAGGGGTTCACAATTCAACCTATAACACTTGAAAATATAGTCTTAACCTTGGCCAAGGGAAGGTTAGGAGAATATAGAACTGGGAGCTAATAGTCATTGGAACCACATCATTTATGTATATTGAAACTTTACAATTGAGAAAACTATTTTAAATAGTTCAGAATGGACTGAATCTTTCATTATAATATTAATAACATACCGATGAGGGTTTACTAAACTCACAATTAACAAAGTAGGCACTATGTTATCCCTATTTAAAGGATGAGGATAATGAGGCTTAGAGAGTTTAAGTAACTTCCCGAAAGTCACAGAGTTGTTAAGCCAGTTGTGGAGGATGGATTGAAATCCAGGGGCATGTCATTTCAGGACCCAGTCTCTTAAACACCACACGATATGTGTCATGTCTAGTGGGTTCAAGAATAACATGGGACCAACAGTATGTATTTAAAGGTTTTTCATTAAGCGATGTATATATAAATTGTCACTCAGTATCTTGCATGTATAGGAATCTGAATGAAAGCATCACCCTTCTCTCCTCTGTCCTTCTCAGTGGTCAGATCGGTTCTCTGGTATGAAAGAATAGAATGTTAATGAAAGAGTTCATAGGTAAACCCAGTCAATCACTACTTCTGACCTCCCATAATTTGCAAAATATTTTTTGTATCCTTAATGAAGGCATCGATTTACATAAGCCAGAGTCTCCTGCCGTGCCAGTGATCAGCATTAGGCAGGTTCACCTTTAAAGTATTAATGAATCTTCACTTTTTCCTCTTTAATATCTCAGTGGGCAGCTTTGTGGCTTTTTGATCAAACTGTTCTCTCAGTGAAGGAACTATCAGTGGAATTCATCAATATATGTCTAGTCTAATACTATATCCTTTTATCCAAGAACCTCCAAATCCTCAGGTATTACCATGACTATATATATCAAGGTAATATTTCAGCTTACTTATTTGTGACTATGTCACTTGATGTAACAAGAGAAGTAACAGCCTGATTATGCTATTCACACTATTGTACAAAAAGTAAAGAGGGATTTTTGTTGCTAGTCAAATGATTCCCTGATTTGCGTATATTGTTCTTTCTCCTAAAATTTCCCTGTGATCTTCACTGAAAGGGAAACTGTGCAGAAGAGAATGTGGGAAACTGGGACTCACATTCTTTCCCCATCAGTCCGGGACAGTGTGCAAAGTAATGTCAATCTATTATTGAGCAAAGTTACATGTTCATATTCATAAACTCAGGTGTTGCAAAGAAGAAACATATTTAGAGAAGAAATTTTACTACATGGTTACTGTATATCAGGTAGCATACTAAGCTTTAGTGATACACTAAAAAGCATGACAATTCTGGCAAGCAAAAAGCAAACTTTGTAATGTGGGAAACAGCTATGTAAGGTGATAGGTACAATACAAGAAATATAATGATAGAAGCGTACACAAGATATAGGGACAGAAAGAAAGGCAAATAGCAAAGTCATAGGGTACAGAATACGTATTAGAGTGACCTCCTATAGAAACAAATGGCTGAACCAGATCTTAAAGAATGTGCTTGCTCTGTATACCCTTTACATAATATTTCATTTTAGATATTATCATTTTTATATATTGAATATTATCATATTCCTTTGTCTATTTCTACATTATCTAGGACAATGTCTTACTAGAGAATGATACTGAGGAGTAGATTTGTTAGTTTATTTCCTTATACACAAAAGTCCATGATTTTGACTTATGCTGAAAAGGAAATATTAATGTATTTTTTAGTAAATAGAATTATTGAAACCATTAAAAGATGCTGAGATCAAGACAGCCAAATAAGTTGTCCCTCATCCTATACCTGCTTCAACAATAACAGCAACCTGATATCCATCCATGGACAGAAGTACCTTGATGGGATCTGTGGGACCCAGCACCACAGACTGGAGCAGCCTCACCCACCCCTGTTTTGGGAAATAGGTATACAGACCTCAGTCCCAGCTGTGGAATGAATCTGAGGTGACTTGTGAATGGGCTGCAGCCCCTCTGGGTTGTGGTCCAGAACCTCTGAGAACACTGCCTTGGACAACCACTCATGGATGAGAAAGCCTGTGTGGAAATCCAGGAGTCCAAAAGAACAGTTCCAGCATATACTTTTAGAGAAAAAAATAATAATAATAATCCTATTTTGGCCTTACTGGAAAGGGCAGAAGGAACAGTTTCACTTTCTCCACAATTACCCCTCCCCCAAGTCAGCACCGCTCAGTGCCAAGGGAGCCCATCCTGACTACCAAACATGCCCCTTTCTTTCTCTCCCATCTGGAGTACTGAGTCATGAGCTGCATGACTCAGGGAATGGGGTGGGGGAAGAGAGGCTGGGGGAGGGACCGGGGGGATGTGAATGTATCAAAGGGGCATGGATCCTGCTCGCTTCATCGTGTTCACCATGGGGAGTCTGCCCGTGAGCTGCTGGGACACCTTGCCCAGGAAGCCCCCACCTGGCCCACCAGCACCCCCAGTGCCCTGTGTGCTTCAGCCATAGCTACTCCCATCCTGTAGGTACCTTCCTATGCACACTCCTGATGGTGGTGAGAGAGAGCTTTGGTAGACGCTAGAAGGTGAGCGGGCACATGGTTGAGTGAGCACGTGGTAGTCATTTCACAACATACAAGGTATCAAGTCATAAAGGGATACAACTTAAACTCACCCTGCATTAGATGTCGGTCATCTCATTAAGACTGGGAAGCAGCGCTCCAGGAATTCTAAAATTCTGTAGTAAAGTATAGCGCATAGTAGGAGACCACAAGATGCTTGTTGAATCAGTTCATTTAAAATGAGACAAATCACTGTCAACAATAGTCAAATTATGGAAAGAGCCTAAATGTCCATCAACTGATGAATGGATAAAGAAATTGTGGTTTATATACACAATGGAGTACTACGTGGCAATGAGAAAGAATGAAATATGGCCCTTTGTAGCAACGTGGATGGAACTGGAGGGTGTTATGCTAAGTGAAATAAGCCATACAGAGAAAGACAGATACCATATGTTTTCACTCTTATGTGGATCCTGAGAAACTTAACAGAAACCCATGGGGGAGGGGAAGGAAAAAAAAAAAAGAGGTTAGGGTGGGAGAGAGCCAAAGCATAAGAGACTCTTAAAAACTGAAAACCAACTGAGGGTTGATGGGGGGTGGGAGGGAGGGGAGGGTGGGTGATGGGTATTGAGGAGGGCACCTTTTGGGATGAGCACTGGGTGTTGTATGGAAACCAATCTGACAATAAATTTCATATATTGAAAAAAATAAAAAAATAAATAAACTAAAAAAATAAAATAAAATAAATAAAATGAGACACAAATCACAAACACAGTGGGTTTTTTTTTTAACTTTTTAAATGTTTATTATTTTTGAGAGAGAGAGAGAAAGAGAGACAGAGCATGAGCAGAGGAGGTGCAGAGAGAGGGAGAGACACAGAATCAGAAACAGGCTCCAGGCTCTGAGCTGTCAGCACAGAGCCAAATGCAGGGCTCGAACTCCCGGACCGTGAGATCATGACCCGGCCAGAGTTGGATGCTTAACTGACTGAGCCATCCAGGCACCCCGACAAACACAGTGTTTTACATTGAAGAGACAGAGATGGAAATTATATGTTATGACTGGCAGAACAGCATTGCCGAACTTCTCTACAGAACAATACTTCTCTCAAAGAGGTTTATTGATGTTTGGCAAAACGAAAACAAAACAAACAAACAACAAAAATCATGTTGTATTGGGGCGATTTGGAGAAAATTGGTTGAAATAAAAGTGGAAAGGTTTTCTTTTTGCAAGAGTTTTTAGAACTTTCATATCTTGTGGCATTTCTCTGAAATTAACAACCAGAGGAATTCCTGCCTTCTCTAGAACATCTGTGAATATGCCGCAGAACTCATGTTTCACAAAACACTGTTTGAGAAATAATAACACGAAGAGTGCAAGAGAAATTTTGGAAAAGGAAAGTCCAAATTGACTCTTGGCAATGTCCTCAAACTCTTCTAGACACACATTTGGAAAAAAAAAAAAAAAAAGAGAGAGTCTTTTTTTGGTATTAAATGGAATCTGTATCCTGGGCTTCAGTTCCACTTGATTGACGGAATTTTTATTTAGGTCAAGTCCAGGTAAACTCATTTTCAGGTTATAAGACCATCGGTTTGAGATTTTCTCTTCCCCACCCTTGCTCAGGTCACATCAGAGTGCTGGTGAGCTTATGGAAGATCTTAGCGTTGGGATCTGACATCTGGTTCTCGTCTGGTGGCTGTCCACACAGAAGCCGGCTGTGGTTTACACAGTCCCGTCTGGTTCTCAGTTGTTGTTATTCGTCTCTGAAATGTCTGTCTTCACATCTGGTTCCCCAACCGCGCGTCTGTATGACATCCACTACAGTGTCACCTCCTCTTGACTGAAAGACCCCTTCCTGTTAGCCAGCTCTCTCTGGGCTTTTCTAAAATCAAGGAAAAATTAGACTGCTCTACCATACCATTCTGTGTTCTTGGGAAATTTGGTGAGGCTGTGTGAGACCGTGTCTGGCCCTAAAATTGCTCCCATATCAATAAGAACAAGGTACTGCCTGTGAAGATGCTGCCTCCCAAGGCTCCAAAATAGGAAGTCTCCATCCCAGCGTCCTGAAACTTACCTGAACGTTAAGACTTTGTACCCTCTTAAAAGAAGCCTGGGTGTTGGGAGCTGGGGTGTGAAGGGTTATTGCAGACGATCCCACTTCAACTCCATACTCTGATCAATAAGACTGGCAACATATCCAGTGATTTTCAGCTGAAATATTGTCAGACCCTGCTGGCAGGGTAGAATGTATCTAAAAGGGCATTTTTACTGTATCCCCGTTAAAATGAGTGGTAAAAATCAGTGTCCTGTAAGCTTTGTGCCTTCGGTACAGTCTAAAGATTTAACTGATAGCTTATAAAACAGCTTTTCAAAAATATACTGGCATTTATTCTGTTAAATGTCTCTTGCAAATGTAGTAACTTTATCTTGACTTAGATACTTTTAGCAAAGAGGAGGAGCCTAATTAACACCAGCATAAATTATTCAACCACCACATTAGGCAGACACCACCAAATGGATAACCTTGTGAATAAGCAACATAAGTTTCCCTAAACGCTGAACATGATTTTTTAAAAAATCTGATCTTAAAAAAAATAAATTAATTAATTAAAAAAACTGATCTTAATGCAGAGCAAGCCTCAAGGCTGTCTCTCAAATTATATGTCTTTAGTTAGGATTGAGAATAAAACAGAAAAATCACAGAATGTGTATCTTTATGAGTTACTCGAAAGCAACACGGACAATAAAAGTAAACTAACTTGTTGGGGTGCCTGCTATGTACCAGGTGTTTCCACACATAATATTGAGTTTAGGCAGGTACTATTATTCCTTATTTTATGGATGAAGAGACAGAGAATAAGGGAAATGAAATAACTTGCCCAGGGCCATAAAACTGTCAGCTTTTAAGGCGGAGCTTAATATCTTCATCTGTTGACAAAGCTCATGATGAACCTTCATGATGTTAGTAGAGATGTGTATTCCCCAAGAAACGAAAAGGAGGAAATAGATCTCTATCTATCTATCTATCTATCTACCTATCTATCTATGTATCTATCTATCTATCTATCTAGATCTCTATCTCTAATATCTATATCCCACATCAGAAACTGGGAAATTCATTGGGTTTCTTAACATTTGAGTGAAGGAATTATCAAGCATGTGCAGTCCTTCTCATCCCTTTTTACAACTGATAGATTTCCAAGCATATGTTTGACCCACGTAAAGATGAAGGGTGGTCATTTGTGCCTACTACTATTTTTACTTTTTGTCATCTCAAGCTCCAATCGTCCTCTGTCATCTCAGGGCCAGTGTGGCCCTCCCCTCCCCACCCAACTCCTCAGGGAATTCTGGAACTGTAGATTCTTTTTCTACCCTCTGCAACTATCTTTTATTCTGACCTACTTCTCAGACAGTAGAGCCCTCACGGAAAGTCTGATACTTTATTCAATTCTTTGGACTAGCTGGCTTAATAAAGTGTCCCTCATAGGAAAACAGATCCTGATTCCCTGCTCCTTTCATAGCTACCACACATCTTACTATTTCCAAGAGCAGACTTTTTCCCCTGTTACAGAGACCGCGTATCTTTGTCATGCTAAAGCATCTGTAGAATAGTAGTCCTTTGGAGAATAAGAGAAACATGAGATCAGCTCCCCAAGGGCAGGGATTTTTGTCTCTTCGGCTCCTTGATGTGCCCCAAGAGCCTAGAACAGAGCCTGGAACATATTTGGCACTTAAAAACACATTTATGGGATGCATAGTAACAAAAGGGAGAAAAGTAATACGAGTGAGTTTCCCTGCTGTTCGGCTCTTTCTCATTTGCTGTCTGATTTTCCAGGGTAGGAATATGGTGTGGATATAGATCACCAGGTCCTTGGTGAAGCTTCCTGGGGAGTTCAAGTGCACTATTTGGCCATTGTGAATCTGAGAATTAAAACCTGACTCATTATCCATGTTCTAAGTTCTATTGTTGCTACACTACAAGTTACCGAAACTTTTTTTTTTTATGATTTAGTGTGTACATTTTAATTTTTATGGGTGGACGGCATAGGAGGTCAGGATGTAGTCTCTGTGTTGATAACATTCAGCCTGTTCTCTAACTCAACGTGAGAATCTAGGGTTACTTAGTTTTTTTCTCGCTGGATTTCACTACCGCCTGCTAGAATTTACTGGAGCTCTAACTGGTGAATACATAACCTGTTAAGTATCTAAAAGGTGTACTAAACCTATAAAAAATTTATATACCCTGAAGAGTAAGCCTTTGACATTTTCTATTGTTTGGACTTTAGCCAGCCAGTGCAATTACTTCCGGTCTGAGGATAGTTTTTCCATCCTGCCACTAGATGTCAGGAACAATAAGAGTCAGCTTGTAACTACATTATCAGAAAGGAACCATATTCCAGAACTATGTTTTTTAGTCTTTTGCAAAACTGACATTTGTTTGTTCAGAAAAATACTTACTGAGCACCTACTATGTGTCAGCCACACTTTTAGGCATTTGGGATACATCAGGAAACAAAACATACTGTTACAGACCTGAATAGCAAAGAGAGACATGATAGAGCTTGGTGGCACATACAGATAGCATGGGATTGAAAACCAGAAAGAGGATGAGAAATAATCACAAGGAAGCTTCTGGTAGGTAGTGTTGAGTAAAGCAGAGAAGGGTAGGCAGGTCCGTAAGGTAGATATCAATCAAAAGGGTTAAGGTTTGCTGGGGTCTTCCCAGAAGCAGACAGCCAGAAAGGGCTGTGGTCTGCAAGAGATTAACCAGGGGAAGCACGTATGGCAAAAAAAAAAAAAAAAAAAGAGTGGGGGGAGACAGTCAAAGAAGGTGGGGAGAGCCTTTTACCTGCCATGAATTTCTAAGTAGAGAGGAAGGCAGGAGTTCTGGGGAAGGAGTGCCTTACTTTGTAGTGCACCTCTGATGGCCAGACCGATGGGGGACACTGAGCCTAAGTTGCTAAGCCGAAGACTTGAGTCTTTCAGGAATCCCCTACGTTGGTAATCCTGCTGTGCTGGCTGAGGGCATCCTTGAGATTTATGTGCTCTTATACAAAGGACAGCAGCTAGAAAGAGGCAGTGGTTGGTGCTGGTCAATGAAGTTTACCACAGGGTACCCAAGTGATGCCATTTTCATTGTGGCCTCAGAATTCAAGAAAGCTATAGGTGGGAAAGCAGAACAGAAGGAACCGGAGAGAAAAAATTTACTGGATAAGCCATTACTGAATTAGTGGATAGCACATAGTAGGCACTCATTTATTTTTATTTTTTTACTGTTTTTATTTATTTTGAGAGAGAGAGAGAGCTAGAGAGAAAGCAAGCATGAGCAGAGGTGGGGCAGAGAGGGAGGGAGGGAGAGAATCCCAAGCAGGCTCCGCACATCGGCACAGAGCCCAATGTGGGACTCAATCCCACGAACTGTGAGGCCATAACCTGAGCCAAACTCAAGAGTCAGATGCTTAACTGACTGAGCCACCCAGGAATTCATTAAATGCTATTGAATTTTTAAGTTATTTCCTTCTTTATACTTCTTGTTATTTATCCTCAGGGAATAGAGCTATATATTCTTGAATAGTAAATAAATAACATAGTAAAACAAAGCATCTGTTCTTTCTAATACCAATCTCTATTTTATTGGACATAAGTTATAAAGTCTTTTTGTTCCATCCTTTGCATCATATGAAACCTTAACAAGATTTTGACCTCAAAGACATGCCAATAATTCCAGTTTCTTATTGTACATTTTATTGTTATGTTATGTACATTTTATTGTTATGTTTCTTTCAGAGAAAAGGAGGAGAAAAAGAATAGACGCATATATTTGCCCACCATGATACGAGTCTTTATAGTACTTATTGGCTCAAATAAGAAGCAGGCACTTTTATATTTTATCTGTAGAGATCCTGCAAGAATCCGTAAACCATAGATAAAACATCATTCTGATAAACTATGAAAGTTAAACAAGTTTACAAGCATTTTTCTACTTAGAAACTTCTGTCAGTTTCAGGGATTTGGTTTAGCAGTTCCCAAAGTTTGAATGTTTGAGTAAAAAGTTCCTAAAAACCAAAGTACTGAACAAATGGCCTGAGAGTCTCATGAAAAGTAACCTGTCAAAGTTTTCAGTACTTCCTATAGTAGCTCAAGGAGACAATCCCAACAGGATAGGATTTTTGTTTTTAATGTATTGCTGTGTTTCCCCCCCCCTTTTTTTTGGTAACAGAGTTAAAATAAGAAGGTATGTAACATATGATAAACAAAGATTACAAAACAAGAGTCTGTCTATATTCAGTTAGGAAAAGGAAAATATTATGAAAATGTGACTGCCTTACTACCCTGATAGAAGCAATATATTCCTTAAATACCTTTTATTAAAGAAATAGAAGTCTTTATGTTAATTTATACAGTCAGAGGATTAATCATTACCATTTTTAATAGACAATAATTATATGCTGATAATATAAAACTGCCAGTCCTTGCTACTAAGATATGAATTGGTAAAACCATGAAATGTAAAAAATTATTCCTTAAGGAATTGGACCAAGGCAAACTAAGTGCCACCTGGCAGATTTCTTCCCTTCCCTTCCCTTCCCTTCCCTTCCCTTCCCTTCCTTTCCCTTCCATTCCCTTCCATTCTCTCTCTCTCTTTCTTATCGTAAGGCATAAAAGATTTACTGCCAAAATTTGCACCTAGCCAATGTTAGAAAAATAAATAATTTGTGGTAGACATTTATTGACTGCTTAAAAAATATTTTGTTCTATTAAAATGGACAAACATTAAAATTATATTCTTATTCAGACCCTCATCTTGCTGAGCAAGACCGCTTCCTAGAACAAATATATTGTTCAGAATGAACCTGTCTCAAATATCTCAAATTAGAAATGGGTAGAATTCAAAGAAACATGCTTTCAGAAGCAGAAAAAAACCCTTCAAGGTATCATATGGGTGTAGTTTGCACACTAAGAGACTCAGAGATGTGTTCACAAATCCTACAGAAAATGAAGACTCAGAAGAGGCCATTAATAAAATTGAAATTCCCCAAAGATTGAACATTATACACAGTGAGTGATTCTACAGCTGTCTCTGATACCTGCTTTTATGCTTCTGTTCAGCTGAGGGAAAAGTCTTCCAAAGTTCTCATAGAATCACTCTTCCCAGGGCCTTGGCTATCAAGGGAACAAATTCTCTTTTCCTCCACAGAAATAGTCTCTCGTTTATTTGCATATGATGATTGACTCGGAAGTAAATGAGTTCAATAAAGGTCACAGTAGACAAACTTCACCTGAAAAGATAAAAGGAGAAAGAGCTATTACACCAACACAGAAATCATATTAATTACTTCCCTTTATTGAAGTGAGAATTATTTTATTTTTAAATACAGCATCATTATATGGAAGTCACTGGGACCTAGTATTGGAGAGGAGGGACTTAGGGATCATTGACATCAAGACCTTCATTCTACAAAAGTGACAATGAGCTGGAGAAGATAAATTACCAGACTAGGTGCCTAGTAGCAACAGAATTGAGAGATAGGTAACTAATTATGGAGAAGCCAATATATCATAAAAGTTTCCAGAGGATTCTACACCCAGCTTTGTTTTTCAACCGTTTGGAATGTTATTATTACTTTTGAATTGAATGGACTTTTAAAAATAATTTTTATTATAGAAGTAATCCATGCAGAGAGCCTTGTTTTAAATGCTAGCAATGCGGGGTATATGAAATATATAGTGAAATTCTTGATCACTCCCAATTCCCCAATATCCCAATTTCATTCTCCACAGACCATTAGGAATGTAAATTTCTAGTTATTCTTGTGGTTATCATTATAATATTTTACCACATTTATTTGTATGTGTCTTAATTTATGAAATTTAGAAAGACTCTATTGGCCTCCAATAAAAATTTCAAGAATTTACATTAGCAAATCTACTTTCTGATGTATTAATTATATTATTACTTATATTTACATCATCATCGAGTATTTTATGTTCTAGCTACAGTTTGATCTAAAATAGAATTAAGAGCATTTACAATTCTGTGATAATGTGATTTTTTGGGGGGGGTTCTAAAACTAAATCAAATAATGACTCATAAAATGTAAAGTGTGATCCTGCCTTTCAAGTAATGCCAATTTAAAAAGATGTTACCATGCATCCCAATATATCATATCTGCTATTACTTTCTTTCTAGCTTCCTCTCAGTCCTAGTCTCTACCATTTCTTACAAACCATGTTGCTCCCTTTCTTGAAATTATGTATGATTTTATTAATTGGTGAATTTGAAAAGTAATTTTTTTTTCACATAGGTTGAGTGGTGAGTCAACTGTTTCAATTGTTGCTCTAATACTTTATTTGATAATTGAGCTATCCAGAAAATTTTGGGTTCAAATGCGTTTTTCTTCAGAACTTGAAAATATGACTGTTACCTCCTAACAGCGCTGTTCCCTTCTGCTGCTGGTTGTCCTACTTGGGCTAGACCGACTCTCACCTTGTAACAGAAACTTCTAGTTATTCAGTGGGATCTGCTTTCCTTCTCCAAGGACACACAGATAGATTGCATTTCCCAGCCTCCCTTACTTTAGGCCAGGTATCAACAGTGGAAATGATCCGTTCCTTTTAGGGGCCGAGGGTTTTAGGAAGCGACTATGGTGTGTCCACATTCTTTCCTTTCCATGTCTGGGCAGTTGTTGACAGAGCCACTGGGTGGAAGGAGCCTGGTTTCCTGAATTGCTGTGTGAAGGAAAGCCCCCCAGAATGCTACTGTGAGCTATCAAGCACATGAGAAATAAGCATTTAATTATAAGATTTAAGTGTATTTTTATAGGAGCTATCATTCTTCTTTTCCTCTCTGGATTTTTTTCAGAATTTCCTCTTTGTCCTTGGAGTTCTGAAACCTCACCGGGAGGTATGTAGGCTTGAGAGTATTTCCCGCCTTCTGATGAGGACATGGTGGGTCATTTCAATGTAAAAACTTGGAAAGAACATTTCTGTTATTCTTTCTCTACGTTTTCTTTGCCAATATTATCTCTATTCTCCCCTTCCAGAACTTCTATGGCATAGATGTAGGGCTTGTTAAAACTTGCCTCCACCGCCATATACTTTTCTCTACTATCCTTCACCCCTTTGTCTTCTTGTACCAAAGGTAGACGGATATCGCAACTCTGGCTCCAAGATCGCCAACACAGTTTAACTTTTGTGTTCTATTAGGTGCCCTGTCCATTTGGTGAGAGGGAGAGAGTGTGAGCACATTTTTAATATCCAGAGCTCTTTGTTTCTACTCTGACCACTCTGTTTTTATAGCAGTTAGATCTACTTTTATGTATTGTTAATGAATATACTCTCTTCTCAGATCTGTTTAAGAATTATAATTAAAAAAAAATTATCTTCAGTTCTGAGAAATATCTGTTTTTCTCTAATGGAATTTTTTCTCTTTTTTTCATCCTCCACCCTTTTGGTTTTACTGAGAAGTCGGACAAGCCTCCATTGCTCTTTCATGGTTATTGATGAAACAATAGGCTGGAGTTTTCTGGAGTCTCAAGGCCTGTTTTCCCCGCAAGTTTTTCTGTACACGGAAAGGCAGGGATAGAGTTCTAGATAATTGGGTGGGTCAGTGGTGTGAACCGAGCAGGCTTCCTGTTGGGAAGGTGGACAGGAAATAAGCAGGAGGGCCAAGGACCCTGTCAATAGCTAGGAATAGGAGAGCCTTTCTCTGGGGATAGAGTCTATATATTTATATCTATATCTATATCTATATCTATATCTATATCTATATCTATATCTATATCTATATCTATTTACTTGGGGACACCTGCCTTTTCTTTTCCGTCTTCTTCCCTCTTGGCCTGTGTGGAAGTCTATCTACCTTGAAGTTCACACTGCTTCTCGCTAAAGTCCAAACCCTCTGATGAGGCTCCTTTGCTAAGTGGCTCACCTACATCTCTGAGAGAACCATCTTCGGGCTTCACTGACTGTAGAAAGAGCAGCTTTCTCTCCCATATCTGAGCAAGAGAGAGAAACAGGAGTGGCAAGGGCCTGGCTCCACTGATGTGAGTCCATGATGTCCCAGGTAGCGTCTGCCTGCTTTCTCGTTTGGTGTTTACAATCAGGCATGGAGAGACACCTGTCCCACAGGGGAGAAGGGCCTGGCTCCCTCGGGCCAGCCTGCCAATTCCCAGTCTGGACTCTGCCCCTTACCAGGGGTGAAACCTTCCCAAGTGACTTGTTTCTGTGGGCTTCAGACTTTGCATGTGGCAAGTGAATTAATCCTAGCATCTACATCAAAGGATCACGGTAAGGAGTGCACTACTTTATAAATGTTGTAGTGGCTTGCTGGGACGGCCATAACAAAATACCACAGACAGGGCACCTTAAACAATAGAATTGTATCGTCTTACAGTTCTGGAGAACAGATGTCCAAGATTAAGGTGTCAACAGGGTTACGTTCTTCTGAGCCCTTTCTCCGTGGCTTGCAGATAACAGTCTTCTTGTCGTGTCCTCACACGGTTGTGCCTGTGTCCCAGGATCTGCATCCCAGTCTCCTCTTCTTATAAGGAAACCTGGCATGTTGGATTAGGACTCACCCGTGTGACCTCCCTTTACCTTGATTACCTTTTTTTTAAACCCTATCACCAAATACAGTTACTTTCTGAGGTACTAGGGTTAGGGCTTCAACATAGAGATTTGGGGAGGATACAGGATATGGTTTGGTCCATAACACGTGTAAGCCACCGGGAAAGTCTCCGCACGTAATAAGCTCTACGTGAGTGTGAGATATTTTTATTCACAGAAGGAAGCAGGTTCTCTTCCCTCTTTATTTACATCCTGATCATCTGATTTCCCCTTTGCTGTCAGTGAGTGTTAGTACTGAGCGTGCCCACCATGACCCATGCGGGAGGGGATTCCCCACCTGGAAACAGGGCGCATGTCTGAAGAGCCTTCTAGATGCCCTCCTCACGTCTGTTCTTACCCCTAGAA
Source organism: Panthera onca (assembly GCF_046562875.1). Lineage (NCBI taxonomy): Eukaryota > Metazoa > Chordata > Mammalia > Carnivora > Felidae > Panthera > Panthera onca. The sequence goes on along the minus strand of NC_138342.1, from coordinate 192,012,942 downwards.
TACTCCCACTTGCTTCTAAAACTAGATAATTGTCTTTGTGGAGTGAAGTGGGCAGGCAGTAAGCTGGGAAGGTTGAACATATTCCTTCTTGACTTCTAGAGAAACTATGATAGGATACGGGTCTTTCAGTGAATCCTTATTATTATACCAAATTGGTCACTTTGAATTTTGAAATGTAAATTATCTCTACATCTTTGCAGAAACTTTCAACTCAGCATCTTTTTACAGAAACACGCAGATGGCCAGAATAATAGTAGACTTCAGATTTAAGAAATGTTCGAAGCTGAGGGGAATTCCTAAACCAAAATTTCTGAGTAGCTTGTAGCTCTGGGTCACCATGAACAGGAGCCTCGGTCTGTCAAGAATGGGAGAGAGGATTTTCTTGTCTCTAGGTCAGTCTTCTGCCCACTTGGGTTATACTAACAGTGCTCACAAACATTCCCATGACTGGGGGACTTTGCCGCAGGATGAAGAAAATTTTTGTAAAGCTGCACAATGGTTCCTCAGGAGAAACACCCATAAGCTTAGAGAGAGTGCATGGTGGGGGCCAGTCCCTCTGTAGAGGCACATAGTACAGCCGGCGCTCCGCCCTTCACTGGCCCCAGCCTCTTCTGTGGAAGCCCAAAGAGCGCTACTCTACATGCACCTTGAGAGTGAGAGTGTCTGTGTAAAGTATCATCTCTGATGGAGAGAGCTGTAATTACATCGATTGTCTTCAAAATAAAATAATCGCTGTAAACAGCTTGGGTGGGGTTCAAGGGCCCCCAGTCTCTGACCATGGTAAGGAGTATCAGAATGTTTTCTCTAGGGGACAAGAGAAAGAGGAAACGTGGGAACCCAAGCCCCCTGGAAGAGAATATTAGGGTTATGTGAGGAAGGAGAAGAAGGGGGGAGGAGGGGGGGAGGAGGGGGGGAGGAGGAGCTTCGCTTTCATCATTTGCCCATACGGTGCCAGAATATAAAAGAAGGCTCAGAATTCCCCCAAGTAGGAAATGACCCCACCTTGATACTTCCTCTTTATAACCCCTGGATTTTAGACTGAATCTGGTGGTCCTGCAGGTTCAGAATTTCTCCCAGTCAAGGAATTAAGAGGTTTGGCCATGTCATCTATCAGAGGGCAAAAAGGGTGCATATGGTTTGGTTTTATACAACAGGGAGAACTATCCAAGGAGCCTAGTGGCCTTGTATTTATTCTGTTTTTCTTAAAAAGCCAGGGCATGCCAACAGAGACATGCTACCGCTTCTGCCGTGCTTCTCAGCTCAAGGCAACTAGGAGAAATAGTAGGCACAGCAGAGAAAGGAAAGCGTAGCTCCAAGAAAATCATTAAAGGAATGATGAGCCACCGGGAAGAAAGGCCGCGGTGGGTTCTTGAGATAGGCCAGTTTGACTGCCGCCTTGCTTCGAGCAGGCTTTTGTAAGAAACACCACAGAAGACCAGACTTTCCCCTTCTCAACCCCTCAAAATACCACCGCATTTGTTAAAAATGTTACAAAACAAATCATGGGCTTCCTTAGTAGGGTCTGTGGAAAAATCACCTGCTTTGGCTGTTGTGAGCTTCTTGGTGTCTCCACCTCGTAAACGATGCTGTGCCTTAAATTTACTTTTGTCACGCAATTAATTCTCAAGGAGCACAGGCTCATATTGCAAGCACATATGTTTGCTTTTGAAATAAAGTTGTTAATGGCTAAATGTATTCATTGTCCCTGGTTTCACAAGCTCAGGATGGCAGGCACCATAATGTTTTCCAAGTACTGGTGACTGTTTCTCTTTGCACGGGGCACTGGCCTGTCTCTCACATTCACAGCTGTTGTACACGCTTTGCATTTAGAAAAAGAAAAGGGAGTGGAGAGGGAAAAAATCGTTTGTGATTGGTGCGTGAACAGGAGCTGGCTTAGCGTCTCCTACTCTGTCTCTGGAATGAGAATGATCCTTGATTGATCTTGAGGCACTTCACAAAGACGATGGAGGCCATGCAGGTGCAGGTGAGCTGGGCTAATCAAGACAAAGTGTCTGTGACTTTAAACTACAAAAAGAGTATCCCACATTCAGGGGAGAAGACGAAAACGCTTTTGCTGTCAGTGGTGAGAAGGGACTGAAAGTCGCAGCCCAGGGACATTGAACCTCGTGCTCAGGGACGTCCCCGCCCGGGTGGCCAAGGGCCTCATGGTGTGCAAAGGAAAACCAACAGCTCTTTGGTGCTGCCATTGGCCTTAAAGTTGGAAGCATTTTATGAATTTGGCTTTGAAGAAGGTTTTATATTCTCAGCATTAACCATTCATTCTAAATATTCTTATTTCTTAGAAGATATAGACTACATTATTACGTATGAAGCATTAACTATAGAAACACAGACCTACACCACACACACACACAAACACACACACACACACACACACACAGCCTTGGATGGGATATTCAAGAAATACTGAGCGGTGAGACCAGGGAAATGATGGAGGTTTTTACTTTCTGTTTTCTACCCATCTGTATTGCTTAAGTGTTTTACTCTGTGCAGGTATTACTTTTGTAATAAAAGGAAAACGGTAACAGCCATGAGAATCCCCTGCTAATATCTATATACTTCAAAATGATTCACATTATCAGAGTTATATTTTGTCAGAATATTCCAGGCAGGGTTCCACTGAGTCATACTATGAAGCAGAGTTTTGAGGGGCTTGGCCGTGCCTTGTGTGCGCAGAGCAGAATGTTTGCTGATTGCTTTTGAACATCCTGTCTGCTAGTTAGTCAAGAATAGACAGGGAGACCACACTTTGTAATATACACCCTTGTTCCAAAGCTCTCATGCCAGAAAGCGTCCCGATCTGGACGGCAAATTTTGCGATCACTCTAGTTACGGACAGCCTTTTGGGCCGTTCGGTGGGCCTGTCATCCACTCTTGAAAACCATAATTTCAGTTTAAAAAGTCACTATGATGGCTTCTTTATAGGCACTATTTAATTTTAATCTCAAATAGATTTTTGAGACAGATGGAATTTTTTAATGATGAAGAAATGGGTCGGGAACGTGCCCATGATTTTGTTTGAAACATTATCATGTTGATCATCTCACCCGCCGATTTCACGAACTCAGTCATACCCTGTCATTGATTATGTCTGGCCTTTAAAAACATTCAGATACACACAAACTCCTAAAGTCCGTGTAATCCGTCCCACTTACTCCTAGCCTCTTCTAATAATATCCTACTACAGCTAGTAAAGTTAGTGCAGATTTCAGAAATAGGCCTCATCTTTGTTTTCAATTCAAAATCTGTTGTCTTTGGGAAGTTTCCTTGTCCCCTTAGCCTAGATCACTTTTGCTTATTGCATACTTACTGCACTCTCAAAGCCCCTTTCAAAGGAGTTATCAGTTTCTAAAGATCTTTCTTGATGAAGGCCTCTATCCCAAGTATTCTAAGCTCCTTGCAGGTGGACAACACTTTATTTTGCCTTACAATTATTTCTCCCCCAAGCTGATTGCATTCATAGCACTGTCACGTTAATATCCACTCCATAAGTGTTGCTGGAAGACTCATTGGCGAGATCTTACTAGAACAGCCAGCGGAGGGGCACTGGCATCCCCCCATTTATTTTGAAGAATCCTGAAGAAACGGGAGGGTGCCTTGTTTTCTTCAGAGGGTCAAACCTGCACTCACAGAGCCAAAATGCCTCTCATTTTTGGAGGCGGGTGTAAACTCCTGCTTTAGGTCGACTGCAGGTATCACTCCTGAAAAAGTCCTCATTCTATCATTTCGTTTTGGTCCACCTAACTTTCTGTGGAGCTGGGCCCCCGCTGAAGTCCCTTCTCATTGCTTAGCCACAGCACCAAAGTTTAGTCTTATTAGCAGTGATTTTGTCATATCATAATGATTGTAATAGTTTTATCACTGTGGGGCTTATGAATGTCAACCATAAACACACACACACACACACACACACACACACACACACACACTTAAAACTCCTTTGAGAGAGCAGTTATTCATATTGAATAGCGGGGTAGGGGCGGGCATGATGGAGAGCCATCATGAAGTAGCAAAATGTCCCCACCCCCAATAGCCCTTTTTAATGTCCATAGTGGCATGATTTTAAGTGGTGTTCTTCTTATTCCCATTTTGTAGCTGTATGAATCATCTCATATTGAAATAAAGGGAATGACATAAAGTAAATACCCTCAGTGGTTAGAATTTTCCTCTCCTTTGAAATAGCCAACTACCTAAGGAAATGTTTTAAGTTAATACAGAAAACCTAATATTTCTATTTCAATCCTGACCCTATATGAGGGAGGTGTAGATGATTATTGCCCAGGACCAAAATTCCACCCAATTTTTTTTTCCTCTAACAACATTAGACTTAATGGTTTTTATTTTATTATTTTTTTTATTTTTTAACGTTTATTTATTTTTGAGACAGAGAGAGACAGAGCATGAGTGGGGGAGGGTCAGAGAGAGGGAGACACAGAATCCGAAACAGGCTCCAGGTTCTGAGCTGTCAGCACAGAGCCCGACGCGGGGCTCGAACTCACGGACCACGAGATCATGACCTGACCCGAAGTCGGCCGCTCAACCAACTGAGACACCCAGGCGCCCTTAGACTTAACAGTTTTTAAAATAGGATGTTTTGGGGGGCTCCTGGGCGACACAGTCGGGTGAGCATCTGACTCTTGATTTCAGATCAGGACATGATTCCAGGGTTGTGGGATGAAGACCTGTGTCGGGCTCCATGCTGGGCATAGAGCATGCTTGAGACTCTCTCCCTCTGGTCCTCCCCTGCTCGCGCTTTCTCTCTCTAAATAAATAAAAATTACAAAAAAAAAAAGAAAACAAAATGGAATGTTTTTCAAAACTTATAATTTTTAAACTTTACAAATCTGAATTTTTTAAATTACAACTACACCTCACTTTTTTATCGGTAATGACAACGCTGTGCACAAAGGTATGTGCCTAATGAAACATTTTTGTTTGAATTAGCTGGTTTTATATTTAAAGGCAGAAAACAAGGACATAAAGCATGGGTGGTTCGTGACATTGTTATTAGATTTGATTAATCCGTAGGGATGCTTTAAAGCTACGGAGTCAGAATTCTTCTGCAGTTCAATTAAGGGAGTGATATGAAACAAATACGTCCAGTGGCTAAAACTCCTTCTTCCTTTTCAATCATCCAACTATTTACCTATGCAAGGATCTCCATTATATATGATTTGGTGCCTACCTACCTCAGCACCTTTTCCTTGTGGGGGGAAAGAGGTAGAACCTAGTAATTAAACATGTATATTTCAATTAAAAAAAAAAACCTATTGCTTTAGAAAACACAAAGAACCTTGTATTTGATTCACAGATGGACCACATTTAAAAAAATAAAATTCTTATTATTTACAGTTTTCAACCCTCAGAGAGGACGTTAAGTACGCAAGGAAAACAAATACAGTCTCTGAATTTAATTCTAGTTGCATTATCTCTTGTTGTTCTTATTTGTATGTCACAGCCTGAAGCTTTGACGTTGTTTGTATATTCATCTATCAGGCAGAATGTTTGGGAGAAAGGAATCACAAAGACCCATAAGAAAACTCATTCAACTACTGAGACTTGTAGGTTAATTTAATGCAGGGAAAAAACTCTATTTTAAATGTGATGGCATACTAAAAAATGAGACTGTTTAGCATTGTATTTTCCCTCCAGCAAGGCAAAAGGGCACTTGGTCCTGTGTTTCCATTTCTTTCCTTTCTTAAATTATTATTTAAATAGGGCAAAAATAATGTAGTGCAGAACAAACGGCATTAACTCCAGAAAACTAAATAGCCAATGAGCCCATTTCAATCAAATGCCTAGGATTCTTTTAATCAAGTATTTATTATTAGCAGGCCAGTGCTATCTGGCATCTAGAAACTACCCTTGGCCCCTTAGGAACGTTTATTTTACTTCTCTTAGGGATTCTGTTGCTTCTGTGTACTTTTGTTCTATTAATGTATACAAGAGAGAAACTGGCTTAGGTGTGTGCGTGTGTGTGTGTGTGTGTGTGTGTGTGTGTGTGTGTGTGTGTGTGTGTTTCTATTTTTTGCCTGGTTTTCGCACTGGATTGGCAGTGGCCCAGAGAGGTTAAGTGACTGACTAGCTTCAGGCATCCTAGGAGTTGGGGGCTGGGTGAAGAATTAGAACAAAGGAAACTGTTGGCTCCCACTTTTTCCTTCATCATGAGAATGTAGGTCTCGGCTGAAGATCTTATCAAAAGAAACTGAAAAGTAATTATTTCTTAGCTTTGAACTGTGTTAGATAGAGGGAACTTAAACTCATTCCCGGGGCCAAAGTGTCAAGCCGGTGTATTATCCCTGAAGATGAACGGATTGTTAAAAGATTTCCCTAATTGGCAAACACCTGTGGTAAGTGTCCCTTCGCCCACAGCCAAAGATCACAAAAGAGACAGAAAGTCCTTTCGGGCTTAAAGGGGTGCATCCAGAGACCTCAGGTGATCCCCAGATTCCTTCCGATTCTGGTTGTGACCATGTCCTCATCTGTAAAGAGAAATAATAATATCTACTTCACCTAATTGTCGTGAGGACCAAACTAGACAAAAAATCAGAGGCCAGCTAGAGAACCACAGTAAGGTCCCAGCTCTCGGCAATTTGCAAGTGTTAAGTCAAGAAAATGGGGACCCCTCTGGAACTGCCTCTGTTCATATCCAACACCGAACCATGGCGTTTCCTCAACAAAAAAAAAGGCAAAACCAAACCAAGAAAAAGTATTATTTTTCCTTAGAAGGAATTCCTTAAGCATCTTCACAAAGTATGCGATGTCATGCTGTTATTGGCCAATAACACACTAATTAATTCAACCCAACCACACTTCCCCTATTCTTCTTATCTGCATTTATTAAATGGAAACCACCTTCCCCTGCTCTCTCCCAGTGTATTTGTTTTCTTTGCTCTTTACCCTCCACCCTGCCCATCCCACAAACTACACCTTTTGACTTAAAAATAGATTTCTAAGCCAACAAAATCAGCATCAAAATCTCTCTTTTTCTAATGTCTTTCTTTACAAAGAAGAAGTACCCTCTCCCTATTGCTATATCTGGGGGGAAAAAAGAAAACCAAACAAACAGAAACAGACCCTTACCAATTTACCAAATTCACCCACCATTTATTGAGCTCTAGACACTATGCTTGGAGCTAGCCACTTCTCCCGTTGATTCCATTGTCTCCATTCACCTTACCCGGGCGGCCCTCCCATAGGCTCTGTACATGCTGAAGCCACTCCCATCCTGGAAGAAGACCGACTCCATCCTCTATTTCTCCTTGGTGCCAAAAGTCTAGAAAAGGTAGCCTCGATTTGCTACCACTTACCCCTGATAAATGAGCACAACTAATAATTCCTAGGCAAACTTTGTGCCTGACGTTTAAGCTTAACAGCCATACATGAAGTTAGCCCTGTGCTCATTTTTCAGATGAAACAACTGAGGCAGAGCAGTTGACTGGCATGCCCAAGTCTAACGACCAGTAAGTGAAAGAATGGGGTTTCAAACTCAGTCATTCTGGCCCTGAGATCCTTTCATTAACCAGAAGCTATACATGGTGCCCCTCAATTACTAATGTGAATGCTGGGAATTTCTTAAATTCTTGTCTAAGTTTTTTTTGTTGTTTTTGTTTTTGTTTTTTTTTAAGAGAGACAGCATGAGTGGGGGAGGGCCAGAGAGAGAGAGGGAGAGAGAGAATCCCAAGCAGGCTCTGCACTGTCGGCACTGGGCCCACCCCGGTACTCAGTCTCACGAACCATGAGACCATGACCTGAGCTGAAATCAAGAGTCAGATGCTTAACCATCTGAGCCACCCATGTGTCCCAAGAATTTCTTAAATTCTTGTACCTAGCTTTGTGCCCACCTTGTTTGAATATCATCAGTAACTTCAACACAGCTTCCTAACCTCAGAGTAGACAGACCCTAATTAATGTTCTTAAGACACCTACCTTTGTCTTTGCTTTACCATAGGTGTTTGAACTCTTGAGTTCTGGGGAAAGTTAGAAGGGATCATTTTGGGGCCCAGTGCAGTGACTTTCAATGAGGGGACGCAGCAGCCTTTGTGGGCAGTCCTGAGACAGAAGGAAGAATTCAGCCGATTCATTGTTAGGGGAGGGTAGGTGCACTGCAGGGGTGGGGGGATGAGAACGATGGTCTGGCTGGGTGGGATGAAAGCAGGGGTCATCCAGGCAAGATCCAGGCATCTCACTTGCTAGATGAGACGCGCCCAGTAGCCCTGCGGCCACTCATCTGCAGCCAGCAGGAATGTGGCCTCTGCCTTTAGTCACTATCCTGAGAGAATGCACCGTGGTGTAATGTGAACTCAACGCTCCAGGAAGGCAATCCCTTTCCTCACATCAAATACATTTAACGTTCACATACCCTAGGAAGGGATACTCCTTAAGCTGCATATCCTAACATTTAATCATCTCTAAATCCTTTTGAGTTCTCTGACACCTAAAAGGAATTTAGGAATAAAAACTTATGCTTAATCATAGCTCCTCGGGAGACGTCCCTGGCTGGAGGAAACATCACTATGGACTGCAAGAAAAAAAAAAGGGGGACTTGTTCTTGTTGTCTTTGTTACCCCACGTCCTACATGGAGGATCTGCTGGCGATGGGAAGGCTGGAAAGTCCACCTGGGACCTCTAGCACTAACTGGTTAGGAATGAAATCCATATATCCTTAACCATCACTATGACTAATTAAGAAAATCTATGGGATGATTAATCGATTTAGCAATTGGCTGCGTTTTCTGTTGTTAAGATAGAAGACAGGGAGAAAAATAAATTTGGAAGAAAAAGTAGACCATAAAACTATAAATTGAAGGAAATTGCATTTTTAAGAAGTGAAATGAGTCTACTTTCATTAGTTTAATTTCCAAAGGTCTGTAAGATATTCAGTGGACAATATCCTGTGGAAAGTAAGAATTATAGACTTATAAGGAGGGTAAGAGGTCAGGGATGGAGATGTCAATCCCATAGAGAGCATAATTGAACCATGTGTCTCGTTGAAAAATTGTTTAGGTCTCTAGTTCTAGCAGCTGTGAGAGTTAAAATTATCCTCCTTATTCCACTCAGTGTATTTCATTATTTAGACATCATATATTAGACATAAGGAAGAACGTCTTGAGTGTAAGAGTGATTAAACACTGAAACAGACTACCAAAGGAGCTTGTGAAATTATCGACTCTAGAACATTTTAAAAATAGAGGCAGCCATCTGTCTTCAGTGATTTGGGCGGTAATCCGTCTTGGAAAAGGAGACTGGACAGAATAAACTTGATAGGGGAATATTAAGTAAATAATTTCCTGGACATTTTTTTTTTCCTAATTTGATGGCCTTATAGATACAGGTATTTTATATCGGTTTGTTTTTTATCGTGAACCATTCTGACAAATAACTCTATATCATTGTTTACAACTTTAGATTACACACTACTTTAGGACTAGTCTTAGTAGAAATTGCTACATCTCCTATGTTTCATGTTTCATATTAGTTCCCAATACCTGAATTTTTCTTAGAGAACATTACGTGCTGCATACAATACATAGACTTTAGGGAAGTGAATGGGTTTTTTCAATAATTGTGATAATCAAAGCGTGGTAGGATAAGCACCTGGATTGGGGAGACAAAACTAAAAAATGAAAAGGAAGCAATGGATAAAATGTTATGCCTAAAAAAAAGAGTTATTGAATCAAATATAATTCTAACCTTGATGTATAACTGGAAGAGACCATTTTCATATGTACCCCCAAATCTCTTTAGCCAACCCTTTTCCCCCCCCAGGGCTCTTGACCAAGAAACCATGTACATAAAAACAGTGCCAAACAAAATGGGATAGAAGTACCAATTCACGAATAACTCTCCAGGGGCCTGATGCCACCCAAAAGAGGGCTCCGTGGAAGAAACATCAGTGAAAACTATAGCTTCAGCCGAAGAGCTACCTTCCAAGAACCCACAGCTCCCGCTATCTTAGCGGAAGAGAACAAACTTGTCGGATTTACCTCCCAGTTACCAATGCTTGTTTCATAACAGAAAGTCTTTGGCAGGTCTGCACTGGGGGGCCAGACCCTTCCCACCTTGGGGAAATTCTTTGAAAAAAGTAAGAAAGGACAGGCAGGGTGCACTGGACATAGACCCCGGCCTTTAACACACAGTGACCCTTCCCACTCAAAATGTGAGCCAATATACGTCTTGGTCTCGGGGTGCCTGGGTGGTTCAGTCGGTTAAGAGTCTGACTTCGGCTCACGTCATGATCTCACAGTCTGTGAGTTTGAGCCCCACTTTGGGCTCTGTGCTGACAGCTCAGAGCCTGAAGCCGGCTTGAGATTCTGTGTCTCCCTCTCTCTCTCTGCTCCTCCCCTGTTCATGCTCTGTTTCTCTCTCTCTCTCTCAAAAATATATAAATATTGTTATTATTTTTTAAATGTCTTGGTCTCTGGCCTACCAGATTAACAATTCCTCCTCCTTTGGGGAAAACAGTGGGATTCCCTTTCTCACAGACGAGAACATGGAGGTCTAGAACAAGGGTTCATTGGCAGAGAATCCACGGAAGAATTTCGTACGCCAAGCTGGATTTTCAGGAAAATATTTCCATTTACTTCTCTCTAATACTGTGAAGTTTTGCTACATGTGGGGAAACCACAAAAGAATACCAAAAGTAAAAATTAACTTTGTTCCATTTTGCTTGTAAGAAATTATTGTTCTCCAAATAAGTATAGGTATGGACATGATATGCATGTGATCACAATGCTGTGTTGTCGAAAATATTTTGATGGAAATAATCCACCCTTATTATTATTATTGACATTTCTCTTTAGTTTACACTAAGTCTGGCTTATCTAATGTGATTGTAAAGAAAAACAAACGCAATGAATCTTACGTATCTTTCGTTAATCTGCGTTGACAAACGTGTTGTAACACCCAAGCCTCCATGTAGCTTATGTAAAAAGTTTCTTGCTCATCGAAACATCAAACCAAAGAGAAAACTACAGTATTTCTATTACACACGTAGTATAGTGTCTACAATCAGAAAGAGTCACCATACCAAGTATTAGCGAGAATGCAGAATAACGGAAACTCTAATACATGGCTCATGGAAATGTAAAACAGCAAATGCACTTTGGAAACAATTGGGCAGTTAAATGAAAGTTGAAAAAATATACCTATGTTATAACCTAGCCCTTCTACTCCGAGGAATTTACTTTGGACGAATGGAAGCAGGTGTCCATATAAAGTCTTAGAGAGCAAAGTTCACAGCAGCCCTATTGGTAATAGTGAAAAACTGGAAACAACTCAAGCACCCATCAATAAATGAATGCATATAGAAATTGTGGTCTATATGCCATAAAATACTACTCAGCAATAAAAAGATATCACTTACTGATACGTACAATATGGGTGAATCTCAAATGGATGTCAATTATAACCCAATAAAGTTGTTTACACACACAGATAACAAAAGTCAAGAAGACCCTTATATGTGGTCCTCCTTAAATACAACGGACCGTAGTGCTCCCTTCCTTCCTCTCTCCCTCCCTTCCTTCTTTCCAGGAGACATGTTTTTAAAAAGGCTGGAACTCACTCAAAATGTAATTGGTCTGATTTCAAAAGCCTAGTCTTGAAATACTGTACAGGGTTGCATCCCAAAGGCCAAATCTTGAAGAACAGGCATCAGTTCTGTTTGCTTTAGAGAAGAAGAGGCCCTGCCTAGAACAGTCTGACAGGAAGGAGTTTGTTCCTGACTTGGGTATTTGGCTGATATTTTCAGCTATAAGAACGAAGTGAAACTTTTGACTCAAGTCTCTGAAGCTACTATTTTGGATACTGCTGAAAATCTACTGTCTTTTGTCCCAGCTGCCTCTCTGGAAGGAGAGATTGGAAGTGGAGAAGAATGTAAACTTTTCAGTGTGGAGGAAGCATTTCTGGAGGCTGGTGTCAAAAGTAACCTAGTCTTTCAATTTCTCAGCGGGCAGAAGTCTGCAGAACATTTCTGAAGGTTTCCTCTGCTCAGAAGGCTTTAAATTGAAACGCAGAACTGTAATCCTTTTGCCGTTAACGCAGGTGCTCTCCATGCTTCAGCCCTGACCACAAGGTCTGCTTTGACTTGGGTCCAAACGGAACGATAGGCCACGGATTCTTACACCGCTTCACAAACCCAGCCCCCATCCGACAAAGTTCGCCACAGGAGTTGGGACTCGTTCTGCCCCTGCGTTCTTTTTGTGAGTACCCGTTGTCTTCCATTCTCTCAAAGCCAGAATCCTCAATCAGTCGGCTTTCAGAGATTATGTGCACGTTTCCGGTTATGACACAATCACTTCTTATACAGAACCAAACAATGAGCCTCTTCATCCAAAGTTGTTCTGGGCAGAATTGCAGCGTGTTTTGTTTTAGTCGCACAGTTTGGAGCCATTTCCATTTTACGATTAGTAAGTGATCATTATGAAAATCAAGAGTGGACGTGACCTGATGCCTCAGAGGATTTTCCAATCTAGCTGTGTAGTGGAAATGAGCAGGGAGTGAAGGGGAATGAGCCGTCAGAAATACTTGCACATGCATCTATGTGTATTTTTTTCAGAGGTCTATAGGCTTCATCAGCTTTTCAGAGAGACACTCAACCCCAAATAGTTTAAGAATCATTGGCCTGAAAGCAACGTTGCTTTGTTAGGAAAAACTGATGAGTGCATGGTGCAAAATTTTCACTTGAAGTGATGACTAGATCCTCAAATGGAAACGTGTGGTACATATCACCATATGAGAAAAAAAAATGAACATTACTACAAAAAAATGTTTAAAGAACATAATATTTGATATATTCTAAGAAATGTTGAAAATAAGAAAAAAAACAGACCTCTCTTGCTACTGTTTATTTGGATGTTTTACTTTGAATGACACTGATGGGAAGGGGACCATACACTTTTCTTAATGCGGCTCTCCCACTAGGCCATCGAGTGATCACGTGAAAATGGGGAAAGGGATTGGCCCTGGGGATAAAGATCTGGCAGTATATATCGACTGATGCCCTTATTGACACCATGGGAAGTATTAACAGTAACTAATAATTTCTTTCCAGTTTTCTTATTGATGTCACATTAAATCCTTAGGTTCCAAACTAGAATTAATTATGATAGAGTCAACTTCTAGGAATCTTGACACCGTGGTCATTAAAATAAATATAAGGGTTATGGATAGCTCTGCAGGAGGTTTTCGTTTTTATGTACTGAAATTGATAGTAGCTGCTTTGATGCTTCCATTTATTGGTGAATTCAGAAGTGATAATCCACCTAATAAGGCAGCGGTTTCCAGGTGTCAGAGGAATCCTTTTGGTTCCTTCATTCTAGTCCGAGAAACCATGCCACAGCCGAAAATAGGAAAACTTACTCTTTTTGCAACCTGTGAATAAGCATGATGAATGAGATAAAGTGTGAATTATCTACATGACCCAATAATTTAAGTTTTTTGTAGTCACTCGGCTAAAATTTTCTATTTAGTTTTAATTCTTTTCCGAAAAAGAAACTGCCATGTGTATTTAACAATTAAAGCTAACACTTTCAAAAAATTATGCTTGAATTGTTGAAAAACAATTTAAGTTATGCTTGAATTGTTGAATTGTTGAGCCGATGTCATCAAATCAATGGTCAGTTCTTGAGTTTCACATCATCTGACCTTTCCTCAGGATTAGCCCTCCCTTTTACGTCTCGAAATGTTTTCTTTTCTTGGTGTTGCATACAAAACACCCCCCAAGTTTTCTTTCTGCCTCTCTGGTCACTCTTTCTTGCGGCCCTTGGCTGGATCATTTCTGTCTCCCAGATCTCTCAGTGGTGGGGAGCCCCTGAATTCCTGACTTGGTCATTTTCCGTTCATTATCTATGTCTCTATTTAAGCAGCCTTATGCAGTCCATGACTTTCAACGCCATTGATATATGGGTGATTCTCAAGTCTCTTTCTTAGTGTTGATCTCTCTCCTCAACTAGACTCACATATGAAACTGCCTTTTAGATATTTCCATGTAGGTAACCATTAGACATCTAAAACTTAATGTGGCTGAACCAAAGTATTCCCCCCCACCCTCCCCACCAGACTTACAAAAGATGCTTCTCCCAAAGTTTTCCCCCATCGGGGAAGCTTGCTTAGGCTATAAATGTCCCTCACCAAACTTGATTCCTCTCTCCTTCATCTTCCAATTTAGTAGAAAGGCCCATTTCTCTGTGTTCAGACTATCTACATTGAGTCTCCTGTTGAAGTCCAGGCCACCATGATCTATCTTCTGAGCTACCTAAATGCCTCACTGTTTTCTCTGCCCATTTATAGGCTCACTCCACCTACCTCTTTAGTCTGCATGATTTTCTACTAAAAGTAGAATTCAATCTAACACCTCACCATTGTCTAAGCTTTGCTATTCAGAGGGTGGTACGAGGACCGACCACCCGCGTGGGCTTCACCTGGAAGCTTTTTAGGAATGCAGAATCTCAGGCATAATGAGTCAAGCATCGTTTTCTTAAGATTCCCCCCCAAGGGATTGGTGTGTGTATTAAAATTTGAAAAACATGAGTTTAAAAGGCCCTATAAGATACAGTCCTAGACTTCCTCTCCAAACTGATATTCTTTCCTCTTTTGTCTTCTCCCACTGTCCTCAGCCACAGCAACCTTCTTCTTTGAGTCCAACACAACAGGTGCATTCTATCTTGAAGAATCTTTCTTTGCTCATCCTTCTGCTTACAACTCTGTTCTCCCCAGTCTCAACACGACTGAATCCACCTGTCATTCAGGTCTCAGTTAAGATATCATTGCTCAGTCATTCCTGGCTACTCAGGCCAGAATGCTCCCACCAAGTTGTCTGATCACATTGCCTATCTCTTCCTAGACTTACAAAGTATTTGGAAATTTCTCACTTACTTGTTTGGCTTCATGACTTTCATTATCACTAGATTATAAGCACCTTAAAGACATGGGTTTTGTTTAACTCATTTAGCAATTTATCCTCAGTGCCTAGAAGAGTTCCTGAGAAAAAAGTAGATGCTCAATTAAAATTTATAAGTGGCTGGCTGTTTTTCTTTTTTTTTAATTTTTAATCTTTTTTTTTTTTAGTTTTTATTTTGACTATTTTTGTAGACTATGAAAAATAGATACATGTATTGTTTTAAAGAAAATAATATAAATACCTATTTATCTCTAGACCTTTAACATGGGATAAATATTCTCCAAATCTGATGTAGAAGTAGCTGATATTTGGGGCACCTAGGTGGCTCAGTTGGTTAAGCGTCCAGCTCTTCATTTCAGCTCAGGTCACGATCTCACAGTTTGTGAGATCAAGCCCCACGTGGGGCTCTGTAATGACAGCACGGAGCTTGCTTGGGATTCTCCCCCTCTCTCTCTGCCCATCCCCCATATGCGTGCTAAAGTGTGCTCGTTTCTCTCTCTCTCTCTCTCTCAAAATAAATGAACAAACATTTAAAAAAAAGATTTAAGAAATAGTTGATATCTGGTTTGTAGATGTGTTTTAGAAAGCTCAATTATTTTGTTAATGAGTCAATGCTTAAAATAGGAAGATTTTACCTAAAAATCCAGGTTTTAGGCTTCTTTAAAAATCTTGGACATCTGGCAGCATTCAGTCTGCCTTTCCTCAGAGCCACAATACAGACGAGTCTAGTAACTGTTCATACGTTCCTTGTATTCAGCCTGCACTAAACCTGACTTCCATTCATTCCTAGGACCTATTAAATCTATGACCCCTGATCACAGACAATGAGTAACCTTCCATTTGTACCTTTTTTTTTTTTAATCAGAGCCACGCAGATGTGATATGTGCATAGTTATGGAACACTGCACTATGAAACTTTTGTTTAAATATTACCGGGGTGACCTGCCTATGATTCAACATACATTGATCTTTCTGCTAAAGAATGGCAAATTCTTACCAAAAAAAAAAAAAAAAAAAAAAAAAAAAAGCACTCAATCTTTAGGAAAAAAAAATTAGATCTAGTCTTACTATTTAGTGATGGAAGTCCCTTAACTGTAAATTCAATTTACTCATGTTAAGTCTTTCCTAAACTGTATTTGCAATGGGCCTAAGCATGATGCTAGATTTAATCTTAAGAATGCCGGGCAACTCTGGGCTTCTCCCTTTGGGAGTAAAAGACATCAGCCCTCCTTTTTATATCATATTCCTCTTTATCTTTTATCTGCTAACAGATCTATATATTATCTTTTATTACATTTCTGCCTGTTGAGGGAAAGTTTTTCCTTTTTTTTTTTAAGTATTAGCATATCTAGGACTATATTTTAATCCTATTTAAATATTCCTTAACAGTTGCCAATAAAATATTTTAGTTGGTCGCATATTGCCTAATTGATATACCACTGAGTCTCCCTGGAGAAAGAGCATTGTGAAATAGCTTGCCATTGGTTTCCTCGATAAATCAGTGTTCCTGTTGTGTTGAGACACACTGGGAAGAGGGAAAGCTGCAGTTTTGATTAACATAGAGAAATCCAAAATGTTTCTCAGTTTTTAATGTTTCCGTTAATCACTAATTCAGCTCCAGAGTTGTCAGAGAAGGTTACAGCAAAATCCTCTTGCTTTCTCAGTTCCAGATAGTTGGCCCTTCTGGAAGGTCATATTTTTGCCAACCTGCTTCTAATTTTTATCACCTTAAGAATGACACTGCTGGGGGCACCTGGGTGGCTCAGTCGGTTGAGTGGCCGACCCGAGATTTCAGCTCCTGTCACAGCCTCACAGTTCATGGGATCGAGCCCTGTGTCGGGCTCCACGCTGACGGTGTGGAGCCTGCTTGGGATTCTCTCTCTCCTTCTTTCTCTGCCTCTCCCCTGCTCTCTCTCTCTCACTCTCTCTCAAATAAATAAAATAAACTTAAAAAAAAAGAATTATATTATCTCCAGTGATAGATCCAAGGAGTGACTTTGATATCTTTCTATTGGTTGTTCACAGCTAAGGGTCCTTCTCTTGTAGGCACTTCTTGGACATTGTGGGTGCCACCAAAGTGTTGTGCTAAGGAAATCCCAGTGATTCTCCCTCTGTCATTCAATAGAAGAGATGTTAATGGTATTCCTCTTTAAAGATTGCTTTTTGTTAGGAACATTTTTAAAAGGACAAATTGTTGATCATTTTAGAGGACACCATGTAAAGACAATTAGACAAAAGTGAACATATGAATTTTAGGCAAAAAATTTTGGGTATTGCCTAAGTTACATTTATTCTATCATCAAAAGGCCAATATTTAACATATCTTGCTTTTATTATTAAAGAAGCATAAAGGAGAAAAAAATAAGAAGCCATCAAAATAGAAGAGATTATATCTTGCAATCACACAGCCATGAAATTCTGACCAGAATAAAAATATGAGTATAAAGGGAGGAATCATTTGCTTATTAATTCAAGGAACAATTTGCCATTTTCCATGTATTATGAAAATAAGAGATTACAGGACTCTGTTTTTTAACTATGTGGGTTTTTCAAATATATATACAGTAATCTCATTATACCTGTGGTGCAAATTCAGATGAAAACACGTTTTTTCTGTTTTGTTTTACATTCACTGCCCTTTCTTAAACACACACACATACACACACACACAAACCAGTGGACAATTTAACTACCTGAAGCCTTTCATTAATCTCTGTTCTCTCAGTGACCAGGGTTGAAAGGCACAAGGTAAAAGGTTATGTAAACATCCAGGCAGGGGCGAAAACAGCTAGTTATCCCCCCGACCCTAACAAGCACATGAGAGGACTATTTCTGCCACGTTACGAGAGAACGAAGGCATCACATTGAGCGGAGATGCCTTAGTCAAAGGCCTCATTATCTCAAGGCACCCCAATTGAATGAGCATACTGCTATTCCCTTCATTATGAGCAAACAACAGAGATAGCACACGAAGAGAGGTTCCAGGGGTTCACGCTGTAATTATAAGTGCCACATTCAAAAACAGGACAAAAGCAACAGCGGGACACTGTAAACTCAATGGTTAAGGATGGCGAACAGAGAAACTTGTTCAAAGGCCACAACAAATTGCAAGATCCGGTCCTTTGTCACAGGCAAATTATTAAGCAAAAAAGAGGTGCTGGGGCACAACTGGTCACGAGTAACATAATTTGCACACCTCCTCCTACCGTCGAAATCGTCCTGTTTCCTGTGCTACTGGATTTGTACACACAACAAGACTGTTGGTTGCTTGACGCATAGTTTGTCCTTGTGTCATGTAACCAGTAGAGCCCCCATTTTTTACCTCCATGTTCGTTCCATTTGGGCAAGGTTCTTTGTAAGGTTTGGCAAGAAATATCTGTGTTAGAATAAGATCGTCTTTTTCTTCTTCTTTTTTTTTTCCATCATAAGTATATTCTTTAATCCCCATTCCCTCTTTCCCCCACCACCCCCCCCCCCAAACTCCCCTCTAGTGACCATAAATTTGTTCTCTCTAGTTAAGAGTCTGTTTTTGACACAAGATCATCTTTGTGAAGGAAGAATTTGAGTTAGTTGAGCATATGTGTACAAAATTAGACAATGGTTTATTATAATTTCCTAACATTTATCTACCTAGGAATTTGTTATTTATTACTTTGTATGTTTATCTATTGTAAAAAGATATTAACTGTCCTGAACACATCGCGCAACTCCAGGCCTATACCATTCAAAGTAACTTGTGTCTACCCAGGAATTCCTTCCCCATCCAGAATCCTCTGTCCTCCAGACCAGTGGGACGCCTCTCCTGAATCTTATATTATCTTCCTCTTTCCTCTTTTTCCTTTCGAGAAAAGTGTGTATTAAAAATCATAATTTTTAGTTTGGGTTGTTGTTAAAGGTATTGCATAGTTAGGCTGAACGTAATCTCTCACAATTTTTTTCATTAATGATTTCATTGCCAAAATTAACTCACATCACTCCTTGTTGCCATGATGCAATCATTTTGCCTGTTGTATAATATTCTGCTGTGTGACTATACCCTCTGCAAATTCGTCCATTTTTCTACTATGGGCACCTGGGTTTCCAAGTTTTTGCTATTGCACATAAAGCTGTGATGAACAATCTTATTGACCAGGTCTGCCTCTAAAATTTGGGGTCTCCAGAGTAACAGTACAAATGGAATGCTATAAATCCAGCCATACCCCCTGCCTGAGTCATGTCCCCACTCAAGGGCCCAGAGCCTGTTCCTCAGGAATGAACCTGCACCCCAGAGGCTAAAGGAGCTGTACTGTCCCCTAAGCCACCATGCATTTGTGACCTGAGGGGGCAGAATAAACAGAAGCTACACCTGTGCCCCATATCTGGGAGGTGACAGGGCCAGACTGAGCCCAACTTGAGAGAAAGTACAGTTTCCCTAGCAGCAAAGGCAAGAATTCTTTCCTCGAGCTCCTGGCTTTTCTGACTTGAGATTTCCAGGTGGTTCTAATCATCTCCCAAAACTCTACCTTCCCAGCAGGAAGAAGGCAGTATACAGAACTTGATGGGCAGACCCAGGTGCTGGGGTCTGGGGAGGCAGACATTCTTTCTCTGGTCTTCCAGGGCTGTGGCTGTGATCCTCTCACTGCCCTCACATCCACACACGCATACTTTCTCTCTGACATGCATCCTTGACTTGGGGTGGGGACCCCGGTGGAATGGTGGGTCCCTCATCTATACTTCTCATCAGCTCAGTTGTCGAATTTTCAAGAAAATGTGTTATGCTATCCAAAAGAGAAAGCAAAACAAAAACAAAAAGAAAAGAAAACAAACAAACAGAAACACACAAAACACAGCTTGTGTTTCCATGTTTGTGGTTTGTGGGATCCTCTCAAGGTTGGAGCCCAGGCAGGGGTCCCTGTGGCCTTGTTCTAAGAACAGGACTTCTGGAGCACATGTGTGAGAATTTCCCTTGGGCATGACACCTGAATAACTTCCTAGGCTTTGCCGTAACAAATTACCACAAACCGGGTGACTCAAAACAAGAGAAATCCATTCTCTTCCAGCTCTGGAGGCCAGATGTCTGAAACCTACGAGTCGGCAGGGCCGTACTGTTTCTGGAGGCTCGAGGAGGAATACCCTTTCATACTTTTTCTTCTAGCTTCTGTTGGCTCTAGCAATCTTTGGTGTGATCATCTACTCTGGGCTACCACAACAAAATACCACAGACTTAACAACATGGTAGCTGAGACAGTAGAAATTTATTTTCTCACAGTTGTGGAGGCTAGAATTCCAAGATCAAGGGGCCAGTGGGATTGGGGTCTTCTAAGGCCTCTCTCCCTCACTTAGATGTAGGCCTTTCTGCTTCTCCATTAGATCCATTAGACCATACCTCTATGCACACAGGCCCCTAGTGTCTTTCTTTGTGTCTTAACCTCTTCTTGTAAGGCTACAATTCAGATTGGATTAGAACTCACCCTAAAGGCGTCAGTTTAACTTCATTACCTCTTTAATGGCACCCTCTCCAAATACATTCACATTCTGAGGTACTGAGGGTCAAAATTTCTATTCATTTTGAGGGAAACCAATGCAATCCATAACACTTGGCATTTGTTAGCTTGTAGACATTCAATCATTTCAATGTTTCCCATCACCTTGTCTCCCATCACCTTCTTTTCCATGTGACTTCTTTTCTGAAGACCCTTGTTGTTGGATTTAGGGCCCACCCTAATCCAGGATGACCTTATCTCAAGGTCTGAACTTAACTGCATCTATACAGACCCTTTGTCCAAATAAGGTCGCATTAGTTAGGTTCCCAGTAGACATATCTTTGGGGGCCAAAATTCAATCCACCATCATACCCTTTATATAAAGTGAAAAATAACAAAAATCAATCAGTATTTTAAAAATGGAATCGCTAAGTCAAAAGATTCATCAATACTCTACAAGATGAAGTGTTTTCCAAAGTAGATGTACCAATTTATACTCCCACAGCAACATAAGATTCTGTTGATCTACATTCTATCACTTGTTAAGAAGTGTTCCTCATTGAGTACTTTTGCTAATCAAATGGAGGTAAATGGCATTTTATTGTTGTCTTGATTTGCATTTTTTCTGGTTCCTGCTGAGGTGATTGCTTTTGAAGAGATTTTTATTTTCATTGTAGTTAGTATTTCCAATCATCATTTGTACACAATTTATGCCAAGATTTTTTTTCAGTCATTAGTGACAAGTTTTATATCAAGTGTAACCTTGACATGAAAATTCTACATCATTAGCCATTGAAATATCCTTAATATATGCCAAAACCATCATGTGAGATGCCCCACAAGTCATCTACTCTCAAGTACTGTTCCTCTCAGAGTTTAAAAAAGGAACAAGGAGAGAGAGAGAGAGGGAGAGGGAGAAAGGTGGAGGTACGAAGCAGCAGGATTGTACTAGGCATTCCTTGCATGGCACTTCTACGGTTAAGGGTTCCGGTTTTTAAAGCGTGCGCTTCAGCCTCTCTGGTCAGCTTTCGACACATAGCTACCCACCCCAAGAGCTTGCTACCAGCCCTGAAGAAAGACCTGTCTGAAGAAGACTCATGTGTCCACATATCATTGTTATATTTCAGCTTAGTGCCTGTGCCCCATGGTGTACATGCTCTGGATCACCAGCAGCGTCTTCTGCATACTAAAGTTAGAAATACAAAAAAAAAAAAAAGAAGAAGAAGAAGAAGAATCGCAAGTTCACAATAGGACCAATCAGTGGCTGCTCATTCATCATGCAGCCTTCAACTGTGTTGCCTAAAGGAGTATCCGAAACTGCAAATATGAGCAGTGCCACCTGCTGAAATGGCTATTTCCTCCTCCTCTCCAAACGTTTATTAGGGATATAACCGGGCTATCTGGATGAGTCAACATGAAACTCCTAGGAAATGAAGAGGCTCTTAATGACAAAATGCCATCGTTGTTGAAATGATAGCAATATTCATTTACTGACTCTATATGAAGCAGTAAAACTTTCTGATTTTCGGTGGAGACAATCAGCTGATCTTGCAGATGTCATGATGGGATAGTTGAGAGCGAAAAACTCCACTTGAACATCCTGATACCTCAATAATTGTATTGTTGGAGGGTCTAGTGAAGTGACGGATATAAAAGAGAATTGTAAACCTTAAAGCGTGATTTAAATATTTAATATTTTATCAGCCGTTTCAGTTAGCACTGGTATGCTGGTGCCAGAGAAATCGATACTCACGTAGGAAGAAGAAAGGCAAGAATACCTTCGGCATGCTCTAGTCTGTCCTTAGCCTGAGCGGTGATTACGTTCAAGAAGAAGAGCGAACACAGCTCCCCGGAGCGTGGAAAATGAGTCCCTAAATGTTTCCTCTCAGGTCTCGGTAAAAACGATAGGAAATACCATAGAAATAATGAAATATTAAAGGGCTTCCCATCCAGCTAGCACCTACTGCATGCAAGGAACTAGAGAAGGTGCTTTGATAAGTATAAAGGAACATAAAGACATAATCCCCGCCTTCAAAAATCTTAAAACCCATTGGAAATAAAATCATAGAGAAAATATGCTTTCAGTAGTAGCTTCAGAAGAGAATCTGCCATCACTCATAAATTGCATGAAAGAAGGCTAGAAATAAAGATGACTTCAACTTTCCTCAAGAAAGTTCTCTTGTGGTTCGAGCTTTGACTTGCCTGCACCTATCAGGGTGCAGTAACATGGTAGTCTTCATTAAAAGATGGGAAGGTCTGCATTGATACTGGAATGATCTTTAATCAAATAGACTGACTCCTCTGCTCCCAAACAAGCATTCACAAAGGGGAGAAAAACAGGGGCGCCTGGGTGGCTTGGTTGGCTAAGCGCCGACTTCGGTTCAGGTCATGATCTTGTGTGGTTCATGAGGTTGAGCCCACCTCGGGGCTCTGTGCTGACAGCTCGAAGCCTGCTTCAGATTCTGTGTCTCCCTCTCTTTCTGCCCCTCCCTGCTTGCATTCTCTCTCCCTCTATCAAAAATAAATATTAAAATTTTTTAAAGGTGGGGGGGGAAACAACTCATCAGAAATTTCATGGCATATAGAGAAAAAAATTAGGAAGCATTATACTATCTTTCAAAATATAAAAATTGTCTCCTTATCATTCCTTGGGAGGGCACCTCAGTAAATCCCCACCATCTCACTTCACAGAGTACTTTTCCTGCTTTGAGCCCCACATGGGATTTCATTTGGGCCCCCACAGATCACATACAGTGGCAAGTCCAAAGAGTACCCCCACTCCTAAGAGTCCAAGCAACATATGGTCAACCTGACCGGTGCCATGGCCTCCTCAGCTGCCCCATCCTTCCCACGAAACATGAAATGGAAACACAGAGGACCTTGTGACCCTACTCTGGCCCTGGCTAATGTTGTTGAAAGGAAATATTTCCTGAAGGATTTTTTAAACAATGTCTTGGAATATATGGCATATTAAGATTTTATTCTAGAATTTGAAATTCTGCTATCTATCTATCTATATATCTATATAATGAAAAAGTAAGAATGATTTGTGCATAACATTTCATCACCCTACATTTTAATAAAAATTCTGGTCACAGTAATGTGGACTAAGTTCTCGTCTCATGACCCAGGAGGTAGTATAGAATTAGCCTGTGACTTCTGGATACAAACTTCCTGGGTCCAATTTCAGTTCTCTGTGACCTTAGAGAGTTACTTTATGTGTGTGTACCCCAGTACTTTGTAAAATGGGACAATAAGACTACCTCATATTGTTATTGTGGAAGTTGATTTAATACATGTTATTGTACAAAGTGTCTATTAAGTCATGACTTATTACCATGGTATAATATAGTCATGTAATCTTAGATTCACCATGTGTCCTGGGATCACTTGAGATTAAGAATACAGGACTCATGGTGGGGGCACCTGGGTGGCCCAGTCGGTTAAGCATCCGATTCTTGATTTCGGCTCAAGTCATGATCTCACGGTACTTGGAATTGAGCCCCATGTAGGACTATATGCTGACGACTAGGAGCCTCCTTCCGATTCTTTCTCTCTCTGCCCCTCCCCTGCTCATGTTTGCTCTCTCTCACTCTCAAAATAAATAAATAAATAAATATTGGAAAAAAAAAAAAAACAAGACTAGGATACAATGGTACATGCATCTACAAAAGTATATGATAAGCAGAGAAATACACAAATGAGTAAGAAAACAAGTAAACCTGTATTATATAATTATTGTAAAATCAACTCTTCTTCTTAAGCATAATAGAAAGAATATAAAGCAAGAGTACCAGAGAGTACTAGAATAGAATCAAACTCATCCTAGAAATGGTATTTTTGGAACATTATTATAATCTAATAAGTGGTAGCCTAATTGTCCAAAAACAAGTTAGCAGTTAAAATCTTTTGATAGTATTGGGCCTGTGGGACTTGAACATAAGTTGAATTTTTGACTCAATGTTTCCTCGGGGCAATTTTTAACTCTAGGAATGTAGAATTCATTTTAAGATTGTATTTAACTTGGACATTCCACATTATCTTTTTTCATCAAATGACTTGGGGTTGGGGAGCTACCGCTCTGAGTCCCATTCACCCTTTTCTCTTCCTTCCTCCGTCCCTCATCTTGGTAAATGCTATGACCACCCACCCAGGCGCTCCAGCCAATACTCTTGATTTCAAGTCCTTTTGATTCTAACCTCCAATTACATCCCTCATCCCTCTGCCATTATCTCAGTCCAGTCCACCATAGTCTTCCACTTGGGTTTCCTAACGGGGCACCATGGGGCCAGTCTTGTCTCCCTCTATCTGTTGGAGCAACCAAAGGGATGTAACTGTCTGAACAGTCACTTCATGCCGTCTCATTTCTTGTGAAATCAACCCTACGCTCCACACCACGTCTCTGCCTTTTGCTGTGCCACTCCAACCAACCCAGCCTGTGACTCTTCAGCCACGCTTTGTTTGTTCTTTCAATTCGTCAGGCTCTTTCTGCCCCAGGACTTTTGCATATGTTCTTCCCTCTGCTGGGAATGCTCTTTCTAAATCCATTCTGTACAACTCGTAGGTCTCAGTTATATATTGGGTGTGTGTCTGTGTGCGTGTATATATACCCACAGATGAGAGGGAATACTGTGGTCCAAATGGACATGGAGAGAATTGTATCGATCTGGTAAAAGTCTGCTTCTGAGCACGAGTGGACCCAGTGCCTCACATGTAGTCCCCAGAACCTGATCTCTCATCTCCACTGCTTCTGCTGTCCTCTCTGTAGCCACCAGTCACACACAGTCCTCGTTGCGTGTAGTAAGATGGTTGCCAGTTTGATGTGTCTTCTCGGCATCTCCAGTCATGGGGTGGGGGGAGCACTTCCCCCCTAGTCACTAAGGCAAGAGGCCTGAAGACCTCTAATGAGATCTGATGGGCAGAACAATTTTAATCTAGTACTGTGGCTTAGGAGTTGCAACAGTCCTGTAGGCAAGACCAGGGCCATTCCCTGGATCCCGGGGTAGAATCCACTCGACATATAACACTTGGCTGAGCAAAAAAGAAAGATAATTGCAGCTGGCAAAGGCGAAGGTGGGTACTAGGCCTCCCAAAGCACGAGTAAAATGAAATAAATCTGCCCAGGTACATACAACCAGATGAGCTAAGTAAGATGTTCTCATCTTTCCTGGACTCTTCACTCCGATGGAAAGGGCCCACGTTCGGCTAGGAAAAGTCACAACTTGATCTTTTGCATTTTGTCCTGCCTGCTTTGGGGGCCATTTCCCATCTTTTCTAGCAAGAAAATCCCTGTGCAAATACTGCCAGCCACCTTCATCTGGAACATCCACTGTTCTTGAACATCAGTGCTGCCCAAAAGAACTTTCTTTGGTGATGGGGATGTTCTGTGTCTGTGTGGTCTGGGATGGTAGGCCCCAGCCACATGTGCCTACCGAGGGCACTGAGCACTAAAAATGTGACTAATGTGACCAAAGAGATGAGTTTCTCAAATTGTGTTTAGTGTTAAGGAATCTTCATTGTGGCCAATGGCTCCTGCCTTGGCTGGCTCCAGAACTTTCCTGCCATCTATCCTCACAGCAGAACTTTTCAAGGTAATGGCCAAACTCATCTGCCAAATCAATTCTTTATTAATGAGTGAAAAATGACTTAATTTAGTAATACTTCCAAATTAATTGCTTATATTCTTTCAGGAATTTTCAAAGCCTTACAGGGAAAGAGTGACACATGGTCACATTTGGAACATTTGACTTTGATGCAAGAGTCTTCTAAGGACCTCTCAAATAATATCAGATGTGTTGCTGCCTAAAAATTAAATATTCCCAGATCAATGACTGCGCAATTGCAACCGGGTGTGTAGGGTGGGGACACATCCAATTGGTTATTGACCCTGATTAGCAAGCTTTTTCGATTTTATAAACTCTTATTCCTTTAGAGTTAAAATTTAGCCTTGATAACCCCAATTTCTACTTCTTAAGAGAGAGAGGGTAAGCATGCAAGCTAGAGAGTCCCTTTAGCGGGCTGCGCAAAGGACCCTTTACGAGATGAATGGGCACAGCGTTAAAGTAAACATGCATAATTTGAAAATAATTTGGGGAATTTGCATTGTTTTGACAAATTGAAATCTGCCCCTCTCCATGAGGTTCCAGGGAGACCAGATGGTAGTGTAGCGTATTGGAGGGGGTCCAAAATTGCTTTTGTGTTAATTGATACAGTGTGCAAAGAAAGGTCTCTGGGGAAAAGTATCCCCAGGTAGTTGATTGCTTTGGAAATCCAGCAGAGACGAACTGTGTCAGATGAGAAGGGAAACATAAGTTATTGAGGACTAATGCCTCAGATTGGACCGGCTAATTTTATCACTGGGAATTCAGGACAATGTTTCAAAAAAAAAAAAAAAAAATCAAAAAGATATTTCTGGACAGGAATAGGAATTGGTAAAGAACTGAAGTAAATTAGCAGCATGCAGGCCCAGTTTGACTTCCCTTTGGTGTGAGCAAGTGTGTATAGAGCTGTGACAAGGGGTTCAAGGGCTCCGTTTTCTAATTTTAAAGTGCTGACCCTAATCAGCTGAGCGGAAAGGGAGTGGACGGGACGGAGCCTGACATTGCAAAGGCTCTTAGTAGTGCCTTGGAAAAGCGTTTGCTATTTAATTGGAACATTCACACCTGCTAAATAGCAGTTGTTTAAAATGACACATTGAGAAAGAGATCAACCGTTTTGGGGTTTCCAAAGAAGAGGAAAATTCCTGCACCAGCTCACGCAACTCTGTAATTTTACCTAATGGGAAGTCAGGGTTTTGTTTCGTCTTAGGGGAAGGAATGCTCATGCTTCAGCCTGCTGGGGTTTTATGTGTTTTTGCAAACTTTTGCAAAAAAGAGGGTGGGAAGGAGGGAAGGAAGGAAGGAAGGAAGGAAGGAAGGAAGGAAGGAAGGAAGAGGGAGGGAAGGAAGGAAGGAAGGAAAGGAAGGAAGGGAGGGAAGGAAGGGGGAGGGAAGGAAGGAAGGAAGGAAGGAAGGGGGAGGGAGGGAAGGAAGGAAGAAAGGAAGGGGGAGGGAAGGAAGGAAGGAAGGGGGAGGGAAGGAAGGAAGGAAGGAAGGAAGGGGGAGGGAGGGAAGGAAGGAAGGAAGGAAGGAAGGGGGAGGAAGGTAAGGAAGGGAGGAAGGGGACAAAGGAAGGAAGGAGGGGAGGAAAGAAGGAAGGGGGAGGAAAGGAAGGTAGGAAGGGGGAAGGAAGGAAAGAAGGAAGAAAGAGGGAGGGAAGGAAGGGAGGAAGGAAGGAAGGAGGGGAGGAAGGGGGAGGGAAGGAAGGAAGGAAGGAAGGAAGGGGGAGGGAGGGAAGGAAGGAAGGAAGGAAGAGGGAGGGAGGGAAGGAAGAAAGGAAGGAAGGAAGGGAGGGCAGGGGGCAGGTGGGTGGGGGCTAAGGAGGTAGTGTGAATGAAGTGCTTAAGAGGAGGTAGTGGAAGGAGGGGAGCTTTTTTATGAGCTCTCGTTTCTTCTAAATTTACACTTTCAACTGTTTTCCGCCTATCCGTTTATTTTCCATCTACTTCTTTTTCCATAAGGTCAGATGGAAATGCTTGTGCTGAAAAGAAAATAAGACACGTGTTTTTTTTTTCGTAACAGTCAATGAAGAGGGCTTTTTTCCACATGGCTCCACGAGCTGTTTAATGCCATCGCCTAATGCACTGCCTAGGATATATTGCAGTTTTTTACATTTCTCTTTTAGCCCTTTAAAAGAACAGTTGTCTGACCTTTTTTCCAGGAGGTTAATCAAGAATGCACAGCCTCATAAGGCTGATTCAATTTCCTTTATGTGAACATGCTGCATAAGTGATCATGATGGTGCTTGTCTGGTCCGCCAAGCTTCGTCTTGCAGTGACCAGCCTTTCATACGAATGACCACATATGTTGTGCATTTGGCCACGTAAGGTGAGAAAAAGCAAAATAGATTTTCCTGAGCGTTCAATCAAATTTCCACACAATGGACGCTCTAATGTGGACTTGAAATGTATCTGGTCATATATTATTTAGCCGTACTGTATGTTGTGTTTTAAAATTTTCTACCCCATATTCAATTTTAATAAATGCATGAGTAGATGCAATATTTGAGCTCTTTATCTTAGAAATTCAACACTTTCAACAGATTCTTTTGACTTCAAAGAATTTAATATTAGTATCATAAAAGGTCTTTTGAAGAATAATACTGGAACATAAGAAAAATGACTGCCTGAGTGTGCCCTATCATTTTGAAAGTGTTTTATTGCTTTAATTTCCTGTCTTAGTAAAGTAACAAGCGGCATAATAGAAGATATATTGTTACAGACTTTGCAATTTATTACAAGGCTTGAGCTATTTGAAGACTTTATGTGAAGCGAAAAAGAAAACCTCTATTTCGCTGAAAAATGGAGAGGAACCACAACATCAATGTTGCAGCAGCTTTAAATGGAGTCCTATCTTTGACTGATAAGTTATCTCTACACGCCCTGTATGTTTGCATGAAATAAATCCGTGGGCACAAGCCTCATTCCGTGCTAGCTGTGTGTCATTAGGTTCCTAGAAACCTAATGTTCTTTCATTTGTGAGGCGTGTATAAGATGACTGTTGCTATTTGGATTCTATAGCACAAAGGTGCTATTAAAGCAGAAATGACCCATAACATACATTTTCATTCATTTATTACATTTTTTGCATGCGTGACTGAATTTTAATCCTCAGCTTTGTCAACCTAGTATAGTTGTATTAAGCTTTTTAACCCAGTTTCATGTACCTGGCTTTGCTGTGTTTTACGCACTGGCATAAAAGCATCGGAGAGAAGGCATTTATCCTGCGGAAGAACAGACAGACAATTCATTTCTGCTTCCAAAATTGTAGAAATGAATAATGGACACTCTGACTCACCTGTAACAATATATTGTGAAATCGCCTCGTAATTAACCGCAGGGAAGGGAACACAGGGGGTTTAGCAGATTTTGTTTTGTGTTGTTGTTGTTTTGTTGCGGAGGTTTTAACACACAGTAGGTACTCAGATACACAGACGGAGCAGCACTCCTAAAACGGAAGCCACACGTTTAGCAGGGCAGAGCAAAAAAGGCAAAACTCTGAAGGACTTCTCAATGCTGTCACCGTCCCCCCATCCCAAAACTGCAAAACATCCGTTCCTTAAAGATCGTTTGCTTTTTTCTACAAAACAGAACAAAATGGGACATGCTGTCATGTGGACAGCTCATTTGAAAAGACCAAAAGGCCCATCTCGTGTTTTGTTTAATGACAGTCATCTGAAATGTGTAGGTTTCATGAGTTAGGGAGTGATCATTATCACCCTTGATGGTGTTTTGAACACATCCTGAACAATCTGCTTTGTCCCCTAGGAAGCTAAACTCCTTGGCTGATGGCGTCTTCATGTGACGAAGGTTTTATGACATTTAAACTAGTACGTCTATAAAAACCTCACCCATTTTTAGGGAGCACATAGCTAGGCTACCTGCAGGCTGCCAGTTTAATACAAGAGCGTGGACATTTCTGGTTTCCTCTGTTATCTATGTTCATCTTAGAAAGAATAATGATTTCCAAGCTTTATTGCTAACTGAAGCACAAAAGATTTCCTCTGGGCTTGCCACAGACAATCCTCAGGCACATTAGAGGAGTCAACTAGAGTTAGTTCAAAGTGAATTACTTCATTTTAATCATGGTGACTTTACCAGCTCAGTCAATATGCTGTAATGGCATATTGTCAAGCTTTTCTTTTCACCTCCTTCTTCTTCTTTTTTTTTTTTTTTTTTTTTCTTTTTCTTTTTCCTTTCTCCTCTTTAAATGATACCCAGGTCATTTTATTCTCAGGCATATTGTTGAGTCTGTTCAAGATTTATGGACTTAACAGCACTTCCCAATGACTCATCTTGTGTTACAACATTTGAAGTCTTGTTTGGTAACTCTTTTTCCTCCTAATCCTTGGCTAAAATCTGTTGAGGTTTTTTGTTTGGTTGGTTTTTTTTTTTTTTGAAACAACCGAATGAGTCCTTAGTTAAGAGGCATTGCCAATTATAGAGTTATAATGAGTGCAAACTTCAAAATGCAAATATGCAAATAAATAAGACATTGCACCCAGGATTACTAGTGACGAAATATTTACTTCACCCTCATTCATTCACAAATAGGAGGCTGGGAGATGTAGAAAGCAGACCCATATGCATATAATAGTCATGTGACCAATTAAAAGAGACATGTTAACATTTGAAATGCACTGTAAAGGCTGTGTGATGTCACTCTGAAAATCTCTCACTGTGGTGCTGCGTGTTGCTATCAGGCACCGTATATCATGCATCTTTTTTTTTTTTGTCTTATTCAGTTATTATTTACTTATTGTCATGAAGGTTAAATGATAAGTGGCTCCTCTACCTCAAGGAAAAAAAACACACTCTTTTCCTGACGCTTCTCACGGACCGTGCATTGTTTTTCCATTCCTTCTGGACGGAGCGCTCATTAGTCCCCAAACCTCCAGCCTCTCAAGCACCAGTGGAGCTCTGTGCCATCGTTTCATTCATGATTTCTGTGTGTGAGGACCCCCTCGCCCAGCACACGAAAGCGCTATAATTACTTTCATTTCTTGGTTAGCATGGGTCATAGAAGTAGTGTTAATAATAATCTTTCCCTCTGGACTTCTCTGTATTTATATATCTCTGATGCAATAACCGTCGGGACCATAGAGGTGTATTTTGTCTTCATTTCCGTCCCCTTGGTATTGTTTTAGCCCAGGGGGAAAATCAAATGAGGTACAGAACATGGTAAACTCACACAACTCTGAGGTCATTAACACCTAATTAGAAACAGCTTAGAGATCGAAATGAGTCTTTGGTTAAGATGTGAGGGAGAACAAGAGAGATCAGACAGTATTTAACTTCTTCACTGCCAGTGTGGTCTTTATCACCCATGGCCAGGCGGTGCCTCATTGTCTCCTTTCTGACTTGAAGAGGGAGTTTGTGTGTGTGTGTGTTTTCTTTTCTTTTCTTTTCTTTTCTTTTCTTTTCTTTTCTTTTCTTTTCTTTTCTTTTTATTTGATAGAATAAGCACTCCGTTGAAATACTGAATAGCAAGAAGATTTTGCCCAAAGGCCCAACATCCTCATTGATTTTTCCTTAACTGAAAGTCATAATATTCCTTCAATTCAGACCTACATAACCTAAAGATAAAGTGGTTTTTTTGGTCTGTTTCTTTGTTCTTTTAATATTGTGTGACAGGAGGCATATTACTTGGCAAAAAAGAAAAAAAGACACCCATTTTAGGGAAGTTATAATCATATTTTGTCAAGATGAAGTAAATATTTATTTCTAAAAGCATTACAGCTGCGTATCTTTATTACATTTTTAATAGATTTTACGTTTTGCTACAGGACATCTTTTAAAAAGTTTGTCCCATCCTTTATAAACGTATAGCCATTCTAATTTCTACCCTGCTATTTGGTACATTAAAAAACCGCTGAAGGTGGGGGGCCTGGGTGGCTCAGTCGGTTAAGTGTCTTTGGCACTGGTCATGATCAGATGGTTTGTGAGTTCGAGCCCCACACTGGGCTCCGCGCTGACAGTGTGGAGCCTGCTTGGAATTCTCACTCTCTCCTCTCTCTCTGCCCCTCCCCTGCTCATGCTTTCTCCCTCTCTCCCTCTTTCTCTTTCAAATACATGCATACATACACACAGACCACTAAAGGAATCCATGTATTCACGTAGGGTGGTCTACTGAGGGCCTTTGTTTTCTCGAAAGGATCAATATGGAAAAGAGAGAAATGAGGGGTACCTGGGTGGCTCATTCAGTTAAGCGTTTAACATCGGCTCAGGTCACGATCTCGTAGTTTGTGAGTCCGAGCCCCATATCAGCTCTGTGCTGTCTGCATGGAGCCTGCTACAGATCCTCTGTCCTCTTCCCTCTGCCCCCTCTCTGCTTGTTCTCTCTGTCTCTCGCAAAATACATAAATAAACTTTACAAAACAGACAGAGAAATGAAATGTGGAAAACGCTCCTGCCCCGAAGGAGGGACCTCTTCCTCTCCTTGTTCCCAGATCTACAACTCGGCGCTTTAAGTATTCATGGTGTGCCTCCTACCAAAGGATTCCTTCACCCTCAGGAGCTGAAGCCACACTGGTAAAGCTGAGTTGGTCCAGTGGAAGCCCAGGAGCCCCCTGGAGGAGTGTGGAGGGGGTGGGGGAACCCGGCTGCTCTGTCTCCCCCCCCCCCCCCCGCCCCCAGCCACCATCACCGCGCAAGCCCTTGCTAATGAGTGTCATCATCATGGGAACTGTCTCAGTGTTGGAAAGTTTCTGCTGCTGGATGTGAATGGAATTGTCTGTTGAGACGACATGGCTAGTTGCTTGCTGCTTGTATGAAGCAGCCAAAGATCCCCAAATCAGGGTAAAAGTCATCCTTGTTGATAAATTGGCTCCAGACTCACCCTGTTCTGCCTGCGGGAACTCGTAAGGGCCTCGGTCCATCATGAACAGAGACTCCTTAGATGAGGAGCCAGCCACACTCAGGAGAAGTAGATGTCAAAACCTCAGCCAGTGACTGCGAGCTAAATGCTTACTCTGGATGTCCTGGGAATACGCCTGTCCTCGGCTTTCCCAACCTAGAGGCAGTATAACATCAGGGTCAAGGTCTAGGGTGCTGACATTAGACTGTTGGCTGTAAGTCCAACTGTGACTTCTATGATGCCTCTCTGTCCCAGTTCCCACAATTGTAGAATAGGGATAATGAAAATAGTATGTTGCTCACAGGTTTGTTGTGGGGGTTAAATAGTATAAGGAGCTCAGAACTGTGGTGTCTTATTAATAGAAGCCATCTGTTCTCACACTGTGGTGGAGTCGGGGGGCCTCTGGGAGGGTCCTTGAGATCCTACCTGTGGGTCCAATAAGATCAAAACTCTTTTCATAAAAATGCTGA
This sequence comes from Panthera onca, assembly GCF_046562875.1. Taxonomy (NCBI): domain Eukaryota; kingdom Metazoa; phylum Chordata; class Mammalia; order Carnivora; family Felidae; genus Panthera; species Panthera onca. Next base: position 191,979,635 of record NC_138342.1, on the reverse strand, counting down.
GATGTTATTTGCATTTTCACTCTTATTTTCTCATGAGTGGGCTTTGAGGGTACAGAAGCCACGTGACCTATGGTTTCACGATAGATCGAATGTAGAAGCAGGTAGGAGAATCCAGCTCCTTCTGTTATACCAGACAGTAGAGATTTGCCAAACTGTAGGATGATGCAATTCTTCTCACTATAGGTTTGGTTTGAAAAATATCGTTATTTTTCATTAAAATCTGTTATTTTTAACATATAATGGATCTATTGTTATATTAATTTTTTATGTTTATTTGTTTTTGAGAGAGAAAGAGAGACAGAGCATGAGTGGGGGAAGGGCAGAGAGAGAGGGAGACACAGAATCTGAAGAAGGCTCCAGGCTCTGAGCTGTCAGCACAGAGCCCGACACGGGGTTTGAACTCACGGAACACAAGATCATGACCTGAGCTGAAGTTAGAGGATTAACTGACTGAGCCACCCAGGGGCCCCTGGTCTATTGTTATTTTAAATGTATTCATAAATATATTTTGAATTTCTAACATGATAAATATTGATAAAACCCACATTAAAGAAACTTTTGTTTGTTTTATTTTTTAAATGTAAAGGAGGTCTAAGTCCAAAGTGATTAAGAACCACCAAAATGAACTATTACTGTCAGCTTCTCCCATCCTTCCTATTTCGGCTTTTACCCTGCAAACCTGCTGGGACCAGTGGAGTAGTGTCTTCACTGCTTTCCCTTTAAAAGAGGAGCTGATCCTTTGGGGGAGGGAGCAGTTCTCTTTTTTTTTTTTAATTAGCAAACACAAGGAACCGAATTTGTTTACAGTGCTGATTCCTGGGCTCCCCCTCCAAGAGTTCTGATTCCCAAGTTTAGGTGAGACCCCCAAATCTGGATGTCTAAGTAATTTTGAAATGTTACCACATTTTTTTAAAGAGCAGTATTGCCCATGGAACTCTGTTTTCATTCCGTCAGATTTGACACAGTGTCTGTGTTCAGCTTTTGCCCTTGTGCTTGGGGCTTCTCACCTTTTCTCAGTGAAGGTCAGCCAGACCTGTGGTCTTCTCCGCAGAAAGATGGAGTCATTGTGAGCAACAGGTGATTCACAGACGTCTGTGGCTGGTTTGTAACTCTGAAGATGGAAACAATAAAACAACGCTATGTGCCAGTTTTCAGGGCCTCTGCATAGCTCAGCAGTAACTAACCTTGGCGGGGGAAGGGGCAAGTAGCTCCTTCACTTGGGACTTTCCAGCGGCTAATTAAATTGAGGATTATGACCGAGATGCTATGGGGAGGGACAGGCTGTGGTGAAAGGGCAGGTAAGGGTGGGTGGGGACTGAGCTGGTGGATGGCCTTGAACCATGCAGCTGGCCTGAGGTTTTCACAGTCAGGCTTTTGTTTATCTTTTGAAGAAAGCATGGAGAAGGGAGCGCACAGCCCACAGCTCACCGCTGGATGTTAGGTGTCCCGGTTTGTAACTGTTGATTGCTTGTGGAAATTTATCTTTATGTTCCTCCCATCGCTTCTCTGTGATCAGAGAGGCATTATCTGCAATGCATATGTTTTCAGCTTCCCAGAACTGGGGCGTGAGAGCCTGGGACTTCAAACCCGTTCTCCAGTCCAATTTTCTAACCTGCAGCTCTCTACAATACTCTGATTTGTTACTGGTCGTGCAAGATTCGCTAGAGGAAGATGCATTAACCCCAGATAAAACTTACAAAAAGAATCCTGACCACAACTCAGTACCTTTCAAAAGAAAAATGTCATAAAGCCGACTATCACTTAATGAACACCCCAGCCTCTTCTCCAGCCTCCATGCATGACCCCCAACCTTCACTCGCTAAAATTTTCTCTGCATCAATCCTTCAGTTATAACCATGTGCCCTTGGATGTATTACCATTTTTATTAAGTATTTTCATGATTCCATTTAGAAGGCAAATGAATTATTTCAGAGGAAAGCAAAACAGAATGCGTACATCAAACATCCAATATAAGTAACTCCCAGCAGCTCAAAATACATTCTAAGGGCTTTATATACCAGCCGTGCTCCTACTAAGGCTTAGAGAGAATTTTTCTCCTGGTTTAAAATATACTATTAATTCTACAAGGTCAGAGGGTACCTCATGAACAAAATATGTTAGTTGATTGTGTTCATAGTGATTGTGGCAATGAAAAAGACATAAGAATGTAAAACCTTTCAAAAATCTGCCCGTAGGGAAGATATTTTACCATCTACCAGGGACTAATACTTCTTATTTTGAGAAAGTCATTTTATTACCCACATAAAGAGGGAAGTTTACTGTGAGAAAATTGAGGCAGGAAAATTGTAAGTAGTTTTCTAGTAACCAATGGTAACTAAGAGTCCCATTTCCTGTGTTAGTTTCATGGTTATTAGGGCAGGTCTTCTTGATTTTGGCTAAGAAAGAGAGAATGAGAGAGAAAATGAGGACTTCTGTTTTTTGTTTCCTTCTTCCTTTGGCAACTAAACATAAATAACAACATGAATAGACATCCATGGTGACAAGTTTTTTCCAACTTGGTTTGGGGATTAGGTAATTTCTACTATGATGCGAATGTATATAGAGAGCAATGTAATGGCGGGGGGGGGGGGGGCACCCCTATTAACCCCTAGATTAACTCTGAAGAGGTAGAACTTCAGAGACCCTGGGCCTGGAGAATGAGTCGGGGAGGAAGTTTTCCTGCAGTGAGAATAGGAAGCACGATGGTCCCGCCTGGGCAGCACTGTAGATGGAGGGCAGACAGGGTGTGAGAGGAATCAGACACAAAACACACACTTTGTCCGCCATGATTATGGTGTTGGCGATTTCTTCTCTTTACGACAGAAAGCCTTTGAAAGGTTTAAGCTGGGAGTGACATGATTGTCGCTGAGGGAGGGAGCAATGCTTACACATAGGAAACACCTGGTAACAGTCGCACTAATTACCCTACAGAAGAATCTCTCCTTCCCTACCCCGCAGCTTGTCTGTGGGCCTGTGGAACCATCATGAGTAAATGACATCCTCTACCAACTTCCACTCGTAAAGCCAATAACACCATTGAAAAGGATTCCTACAAAAATATTTACATCAGCAAATGAGAGCTCATTTGGTGGACTGGGAAATAAAGATTCTGTGGTTCTGTAAATAGTGGCAACAGCCACAAGCCAAAGGGCAGCCTCTTTGAGTGCACCGTGTGATCGAACCTGACGTCCTGTATCAGGATTTGCAGCTTCCCTACCCATGCACAGCATAATCACCATGAGTGGTGTCATCTTTGAAAACGAAGTACAACAATATAAAGCTTGCAGTCACTGGCTTAGGTGTTGACATCTACTTCCCCTGAGTGTAGCAGGCCCCTTATCTAAGGAGTCTACGCTTGTGACAGACCACGGCCCTTATGAGTTCCCGCAGGCGGTATAGAGTGAGTTGGGAGCCAATTTATCAACTTGGATGACTTACTCTGATTTGGGGCCTCTCATGGCTCTTTTGGCTGCCTCAACAGCTAGCAAGCAATTAGCCATATCCCCTCAGCAGACAGTGGCATTCAGGTAAAGCAACAAAAACCTTCCAAGACTGAGAGTTCCATGGAGATAGGACTCATCAGCAGACATAACCATCCTATCGCTTGATTGCTTCTGGGAAGGAGGTTAGGGAGTGTTAGCCTATCAGCAGCTGACCAGAGGGTGATTTATTTTTCGGACAGTGTCAGTTTTAACTGCCTACAAGTTTGCTGATGTCTGCAGCTGCTATAGGAATCTATTTTTGGCCAAACATTTTGGAGGCAATGGTAGTTTTGAAATGCCTAAGGCTTCTAAGCCAATTTGGAAAATTCAGGGGATTTGAATTGAACAAAGTTCTATAGATAGAACTCACCCTACAAATATTTTCATTGCAAAGGGAAGACTTAAAACCCATTTCAACAGGGCTTTTCTTGTCTGGAACATGTAACAAGTTTTTCATTGGTCTGACTAGTGTTTGTGAATACAATTTTTACATGAGCGATCTCAGCAATATGAAATTGGTTAGGAGTTTTGGGGTGAGCCTGGTTCCCCCTTCAGTGTTTTGCTTCTGGAAGATAGAAGACAACGACAAGAGAATTGATATCGTTTACGGAAACCAACTCAACACAGAGAGTCAGAGCAGAGAATTCAAAGCAAGGCAAACAACTACTTGTTGTGATGGATGTTTTCTGATCTACTCTCTTCCTTTCTGTACCCAATTTGGTGTCCTGGAAGGCCGACCTTTATAGATTCCATCAGCAGGTTCCCTTGATCCCTGGCTTCCAGTTGGGTTTAGGCATTGAGAAACCAGCAGGAGATCAGAGGGTTGAGATCATTATTCCCCAGACTCCTCCCAAGTGGGCTATGGGGTAACACCAGCCCTCTGCTAAGGCCACAGCTACTTTTGAGTGGCCTCTTCTATACTCTCAGCTACTTTTTCCAGATGTCACTAAGGACCCCCTCAACCTTTCAGGCCCAGGATGGGTTTCTCTTGACCCTGCTCATACCTTTCTGAAGAATCCTTTCTCAGATTTCTCAAATGTGCTGTTGTCTATTTGCATATCACATACATGTAGGTTATTCTCGCTAAAATAAACTATGGCTGATATTCGCAAAGGAAAAAAAAAATTAGATTCAAGACCTCAGAACTCAATGTTCATTTTAAACAGGTTGCTCTGCATGTACACCTTAAATTACACGCCAAATACAATTGGTAGACTGTCAGAGTCCTTTGAACAGTGAGAGGAATCCCAGCCCAAGGCACGTCCACCCTGGACATTGTACTCATTCACTCTCTGTCAACAGCCATATTCCTTGTGTGTTGGTCAGGAGATACAGCTTTAGGCATTTCACATCCTAACCTGATAGTTTCTTACCTATGTCAGCATTTTACTTGTTTCAGTGACCTTTTAGGAAGTTGATTTGCAATTTTTATTTGATATATAACACATAATTTTTATCACTTAAAATAGGTAGAAATGGGCTCTTAATGTTTCTGTGCAGAAAGTCTGTTTTTCAGGGAGAGATTCCTGACATCATGCAGGTAATACCTACATGAAGAGGAAAGAAATAGTTTATAGCAACTGAACCTCTAAGACTCAGTTTCATCATTAAAATATGAGTAATGATACTGGCACCTGGGTGGCTTAGTTGGTTAAGCATCCAACTCTTGATTGCAGCCCAGGTCACGATCACATGGTTTGTGAGTTCGAGTCCCACGCTGGGCTCTGTGCTGGTGGTGTGGAGCCTGCTTGGGATTCTCTCTCCTTCCTTCTCTCTCTGCTCCTTCAGCGCTCTCTCTCTCTCTCTATTTCTCTCACAAAATAAATAAATAAGCTTTTTTTTTTTTAAATATGAGTAATGATAATACTTAACTTATACAATCGTGAGAATTAAAAACAAGCAGTGTATGCCTGGGACACGTATGACGCTAACAAATGTTAGTTGTTACTTATCCCAATTGGTTATTTTCCTAATTTGTCAAATAGAAATTTTTATATTACCATTTATGGGAAAACAGAAAATATTTGAGGATGCCTTAGTAACTTATGGATGGCTATTGTACCTGTGAAATAAATAGAGGTCAGGTGTCCTCCTGATTTCTAGAACTAGTTAACTTATTGGGCATAGACTAATCTTGAATCTTTTTAACCAGGTTGTTTATCTATGTGAATATTAAAGAGACGGAAGGAATAGGAGAGAAGGGAAAAAAATGGACCTAGTTTATGGTAATCAAAGAGGTCAAATTGCCAATAGAGCCAAGAAACTATGGTTGAACTGTAATGTGGATGAAATTATTAACAAAAGACTTAATGTCTTTTATGTGCAATGAATTCTTCCATAATCAGAAACCACCATTGTCAGGTAGATTTCCATCCTTCAAAGTGCTTATTAAATGAATGGGCCACTGTTTATTATGCCTTACCACCCTGTTTAGGAAGGAGGATAAGGTCAAGGTCAGGGAAAATATTTGTTTAATACCTTTGTCATAAATGTATCTTCATTTGTTTTCAGTTTTGGTACATAGAAGAACAATTTGACAAGTTAACACTCATTTTTTTTCTATATTTTAATGCTACAACGCAGAGAACAATAACATATCAATTAACTTTAATTGCCCTCTGGCTTGCTTCCTCAGATACCTGCCACTGTAAGCAGTGTGCTTTATGAATAGCCTCCTGGCAGTGAAAACCTCTCAAGGTCTATAACTTGTTCTACAATTTCTGTCCGGGGTCTCACAAAAAAAATCATTTAATATATTCTGTATGTTGTCTCATTTCTCCAATATTCTCAAAAGTCAGAATCTTACCATTTATAACTGGATATTAAAGATAGACTCGAAGTCAAGAATGGAACAGATCCAACAACAATAAAATGAGCCCTCGTTGCCCATGCAAGGAACCGTGCGTTCCAGCAACTCCTCAGCCTGTACTTAAGGGAACAGTCGAAGGTAAGAGGTTCTGTTGGTCAGGCTTATGAAGCTCAGGCAGCTGAGAGCCCTGAAGGCCAAGTGGGTTCTTCTCCGGTTCTCCTATTTCACATCAAACATGCAGTACCTTCCATGTTAAGTCAGCCAGCGTATGCAGACATTAATTGACATAAAGTGTGAACAATCCGTATAGCGAGATGAAATCTATCCCATGCTGGGAATTATATCCCGTCTAAGGTGAACTTGGATCAGTGCTAGACATGGGATCAATTCGGGGCGCTGGGTGGCTCATTCAGTTAAGCACCTGGCTCTTGGCTTCAGCTCCGGTCATGATCTCACAGTTCTGAGTTTGAGCCCCACATCGGGCTCTGTGCTGACAGCACAGACCTTCTTGGGATTCTGTCTCCCTCTCTCTCTGCCCCTTCCCTGCTCGCTCACTCACTCTCTCTCTCTGTCTCTCAAAAATAAAGAAACTTAAAAAAAAAAAAAAAAAAAAAAAAAAGACATGGAGTCAATTCTCTCTCCGTTCCTGCCCCTGATGGGCTTTTCCAAGACAGTGATTTTTGCACAGTAGCCTGTCCAGAGATGTCCTGTGTGGTCAACCAGCTGTGTGGAGACCGGCTGTAAAGACCAGCAGTGCCTCCCTGTGTGTGCACACCTTCTCCCCTTTCTACCTCATTTCCCGTTCCCTCACTCTGGCCGCTCTTGGATTGCACTTGCCAAATAAAACACGAGCAATCAGTCAAGCTGTGAAATGTCAGGCATCAAAACATGTTCCTTGAATCCTTCTTCTTATAATAAATGCTGTCGATTGCAAGAGCTTCATAGGATATGGGAAGAGATATTTTCTTTCAATACAGAACAGGCCCCGGGGCCAGGACATATAAACTAGGTTTGCCTTTGGTGCCCACCCTTTCACACTCCCATTCTTTGATACTTTTCCATTTTTGTTGAATCCCTGGCTTTTAGCTACCTTGTGACCTCATTTTGCCTTTAACTCTCCCAGGATTAATTTGTATGTTATCACTCCTTAATAATTTTAATAATTTAATATGCATTAGTAACTCAATGAGTTACCCCTTGCAGTAGTAGTTTTTTAATGTTTATTTATTTATTTTTGAGAGAGAGAATACAAGCAGGGGAGAGGCAGAGGGAGAAGGAAACACAGAATCCAAAGCAGGCTCCAAGCTCTGAGCTGTCGGCATAGAGCCCGACACAGGGCTCGAATTCACGAACTGTGAGATCGAGACCTGAGCCGAAGTCGGACGCTTAGCTGACTGAGACCCCCAGGTGCACTGGTAGCATAACATTTCTTCAGAAGAACTAATAGAAAGGACGGTGATAAACCCCAGTGGTAAAATTGCAGGCCCTGTAGTACATAAATCATCGTAGTTCTATGTTTGGATGAAAAGAAAACTTTTTGATGCCATATAAATCATACAAGCTTGATTAAAAAAATTCAAGTTCTGGAATGCACCAGACCTGGGCTTAAATATTAACTCTGTTCTTCACAAGCTGTGTGATGTTAGACAAATCACTTAACCTCTCTGTGTGTCTTCTGAAAGATGGTGAAAATAATACCTACCTCATAGGTTCATGGTGTAATTAAATGGTATCCTCAGGGGAAGGAAAAAAAAAAAAAAAAAGAGGTTAGAGTGGGAGAGAGCCAAAGCATAAGAGACTGTTAAAAACTGAGAACAAACTGAGGGTTGATGGGGGTGGGAGGGAGGGGAGGGTGGGTGGTGGGTATTGAGGAGGGCATCTTTTGGGATGAGCACTGGGTGTTGCATGGAAACCAATTTGACAGTAAATTTCATATATTAAAAAATAAAAAAAAAAATTTAAAAAAAAATGGTATCCTCAGCCATAAAGGCTGTGTTGATACCCCGGAAAGGTCCCATAGTCAAATGGAGGAACAGGTTTATTTCACAGAGCGATGTGAGTACTTCCCTAGTAGGTGGAGGGACAGAAGCTAAAGGAGCAAACAAGATGGTTAGGCTAAATGTTGCTTATGTGAAAATGGAGTAGTTTTTCCCCCTATTTTACAAAGCTATTCTGTTATCAGTTTCTGAAACAGGCAGTGGTTCACAGGGCCCATAAGGGTAATGACTTCTGACACTCAGCCTCTTTATTAAGACCCCTGATGTGCAAGTCATTCTTAACGATCTGCAGAATCACGGTTTAAAATCACCAACTCTCCTGTTCAGAAGCCATTGCTAAAATTATTCAGTGCTATGAGCTTTCTTATGCTTTGTAAACAGTTATTTGTTATATTCCTTGGAGGTTAAATATAAAGGTACCAGCAAGAAGATTTCATGTACAAGCAGTAATTTTGATGACTCCGGGATGTAGAAATATTCATTTAGATGTTAAGCAATTTTATATTTGAGATAGAAAGTTAGCTTAAAAGTGAAACATGATGCATAGGAAAATGTCTACGGTCTTAATATTTGCACAGTATTTTATAGGACAGAGTGATAGAATGCCTGTAGTTCAGTGTTGGTCTTTTATTCTTTTCAACAAAGGAATTGCACTTGGTCTCTTTTGAGAATAGTGTTCAAAGAGGAATAAATTTGTCTCTTAAATATTCTGAGTGATTTTCCTTTTTTGTGTGTGTGGGGGGGTGGGTGGTGGCGGCAGTTTTTTTGGCAAAGTAAGTATCTGCCACATAACAAGCCTAGAATCTACTACTTGAGCATCTCTATCTGGCAAGATAGGTGAGTTAACACCTCGGTGACAACCCCCAACTCTCCAGCTATGTGTTCATCTCAATCCAGCTGGAGACTGGCTTGTCTTCACTACAGGGTACAGGCTGATGGAAAAACCACCATCTAGAGTATGGCCCCGGTAGTACGCGGAAAGGGAAAGGTCAAACGTGTCTGGTCACTCCCTGGCTCTTAGGGCTTCCTCTTGAATTCCAGCAGCCAAAGTGAGCCCCATGGCACACCTCACTTAGAAGAAGCAGGGAAGGGATGTTCAACCACGTCCTAGAAGAGACAGAGAGAGAGAGGGCGAGAGCTGGAAACAGGAAGGAACAGCCTCGTGACTGCAATCGTAACTGCTTTCTCCCCTTCTCACTCCTTGTGCTTTGCTTATGAGCTCGTTTTCTCGGATTGGGCCAGAGACCTGTAACATCACATCCAGGATCTTTGTAACAAAAGAAGCAATAGGACACCCAGTAAAGCGACTCCATGAAATTAAGGGTAATGTCGCATTCAGGATTCAAAGGCTTCTAAGTCTTGGTCATATCAGATGGCATTCACTTGTGCCTTTCTGTATACTTCTTCCCCAGGCATCTATTGCTGCCTCATACGCCACCCCAAAATGTGGTAATGAAGACAAGTACCAGTGATTTATTCACAATTCTACCGTTTGAGCTGGGCTCAGGTATAAGGTGGCCTCACTCATTTCTGACCAGAGGTCTCAGCTGGTAGCTTGACCTCTTTCTCCAAGATCTTTCCTTCCTCAAGGAGTCTGACACAGTATGCTATACTTCATATGTAATCTCAGGACACTAAGAGAGCAAGAGGGAAAGCTGGAAGCCATCTTGAGGAGAAGCTAGGACGTCCTACAGCAACATCAATTCCGTTGCCATCTGTTCACCAGACTACGTCCAGGGGACAGCCCCATTCAAGGGGAGCAGAGAGGTTCTTGATGGGAGGGCTGTTCCATTCAAGGGGAGCTGGGAGACTCTTGACTGGGGCGGGGAGGGGGGGCTTGGTGGCAGAATCGTGTGACAAAGGAACATGACCCAGGGATGGGAGAATCATCGTGTCCATCTTTATGAACAGTCTAACCACACGGCAGCACATGAGGGTGACCAGTGGCTTTACGGGCTGCCCGGAAAATATGCACAGAGCCTGGAAAAGATACTGCGATTTTCCAGAGATTTCTTGGTGGGTTTGTTTCGGTTACAAGCGAACGGCGGTCTGGAAAATAACTGAAAGATGCAGTTTCCATTCATGGGAAGTGAGAAGCTTTTCAGTTGATTGTTGTCATGTGTCCTGCCAGTGAGGAAGATGCTGTTACAGCAGTTCGGTCTGCCCTCCGTGATCTGTCCTTGGCCATTTCCCATTCTGTTTTGCTTTTGTATTTATTTCTTAGGGTAAAACCTCCTTGAAAATTTTGTTAAAGTAGAGTGTGAAGAAAATCACCACCGATACGGAGATCAGTGCCACATATCTCGAAGACTTTTACTGTAGACATTTCTAAATTCTCCACGTATAAACTTTATAATGGTTTTCAAGAGTGTGCCATTGGGGTGCCTGGATGGCTCAGTGGGTTAAGCGACCGACTCTTGATTTTGGCTCAGGTCATGATTTGACATTTGGTGACTTCCAGCCCACGTTGGGCTCTGCACTGACTCTTTGGAGCCTGCTTGGGATTTTCTGTCTCCCTCTCTCTCTGCCCCTTCCCCACTCATGCTCACTTTCTCTCTCTCTCTCTCTCTCTCTCTCTCTCTCTCTCTCTCAAAAATAAATAAATAAACTTAAAAAAAGAAAATAATCAGGTCAGAATAAAAACATAGAGTTTTGTAGAATAAGTGAAATCTCTCAGAATTACCCAGATCCAGGGTGCTACCACCTGGGTATATTTTACATCATCAATATAGACTGTTGCATTCTACACAATTGCTTGAGGCTTCCAAATGATCTTTGAGCATATTAAGTGAAATATTTTTCAATACTCCAATTTGAGTGTACAGAAATATGGAAAAACGGAATGAGCTCTATATTAAATGAAAATTCAGAATCTGTCTTAAAATTACGTGAGTAACATGAGTTTTAACTGATCTTCTCGTGGGATTGGGGATTTTGCCCCAGTAGAAATTATGCGTTATCTCTACTTTGACTGATGTTTATCTAGGGTAGTATACTATCCTTGTGTTGCCTCATTCTTGGATTTGACCTCCCACATTCCCTGAATGATGCCTTACTGAGGCCTCCTCCATTTAAAAAGAAGTGATTCAGGGGCACCAGGGGGCTCAGTGGTATTGAGGGTCTGACTCCTGATTTCAGCTCAGGATGAATGAATGATCATGAATGATTCCAGGGTCATGGGTTCTGCACTGAGCATGGAGCCTGCTTAAGATTCATTCTCTCTCTCTCTTTCTTCCCCCCCTCCATCCCTCCCCACCCCCCCGCCCCTCTTCTCTGCTTATGTGCTCTCTCTCTAAAATAAGAACAATTTTATAAATACATACATACATACATACATACATGAATGGAAGTGACTCAGGCCATGGCTTCGTGTTGCCATGGTAGGCACCCTTTGGAGATAGAAATCTTAAACCACAGCAGACAATCTTAGTAATATAAATCTTTAGTAATATTCCTGCAGCTCATTGGACTAAGCGTCATCTTAAGATTATTTTCTTTTTCTGATTTAAAAGTTAACTCAAATGATAAATAACAACTTTAGGTGAGGTTCTCTCTATCATAAAAAAGTGCTCTCAGAGTCTCATCAGGAACTCCTTTATCCCCCAAGAACTAGACCAATCCCTTTTCCCATGGCAGGTAGGACCTCCAAGTAAATTCATGCTGATCCCACTGTATGGTTATTACTATTGTGAAGTTGCAGAAAGCAAAGATAGGGCAGTTATCTGTCTATCAATTTGCCTCAGCAGCAGACACAATAGCTCACAGCAAATATTGTCGATTCATTGATCAATATTTAAAAATTCAAGGGCACATTTCTGAGGATAGCCAAGGGATAAACTAAACAAGCCTAAACCCGAAGTCATAGTTGTGAACTTACCATAGCCCAGAGCTAATCCAAAATGTCTCTTCATCTGATTTCGTCCAGAGCCTGAAGTTACAACTATTTGGAGATATTTGAGGGAAAGGGGGATTCTACAGACTCAGAGTCAATGTCTAAAAGTACTAGTAATACCTCCGTTTTCTTAAGGGATCCCAAAGATGCTCTGGAATGGGTTTTGGAAATTTATACCAGGGACACAGTAACACATGACACATAAATTTGGCTCAGTGACTTTTGTTTCCGCCCACAACTAGGCTTAGCAAACCATTCAGTTGTACACTTCGGGACGCTACATGGATTCACGTCAACCTCTGTAGGACACCAAACCAGTGGTCTTTATCGATTCCTTTGTGCAGTGTGCTAGTTTATATTTAAGGTCATGCTGCCATTTTATTCGGAGACATTGAGGAAAATACATCCTTTGCTTTCTTCCATATTTATGGTTTGCTCTGAAGCACTTTCTTCCTCGTTTCAGCCACATTGATAGCCTCAGTCTGACACAGTGATGGTAGGTAGCATTTGGCGGTGATCACATTCAGTTAACAGATATTCTATCTTGTCACAATTTAGAATGCCTGATGTTTGGAGGAGCCATAAACCTTATTTACATATTTGCCTTTGCCAACTGTAAATTTCCCTTTTATCGTTTTCGGCCTTATGGGGCTGTAAACATTTGCCATTTGCTCTTTGAAAGTTCACCCTGGATAAGAAATATTGAAGTAACAAATGTGCCTTTGTTTCTTCAACCCTTTGACAAAAATTTTGGTCTTCTACAAAGGATCCATTTTCAACGTAAAGATGTCTAATTTTTTTTATTCACTTTTTTTTGTAGGAGTCCTTATTTCCTTTATAGCCATTTATAATTGAGGGGAAAGGTGTGAAATACTTTGTTCACACAGCCTACCTTGCAAATGCAAACCATATGTTATCTGTTTTCCTATGTATTTTGTATTGCTAGTACCATATGCCCCAAGTGATTGATCTTACCGTTGTGAGGAAGCTAAAGATACATATATTTTAAGTCTCTCTTGTAGGAAGTAAGATGTTCCTCTATTGCTCTTTCAGATTAATGTGCTAAAAGCCTCTGCTCGTGTCTAATGGGTGATCCATAATTTACATCAAAATTTCAATCACTTTAAATTAATACAGCCATTTCCTTAATGAATCTTGTTACTAGAATCTCGGATTTTCACAAAACAATCCAGTCATGGCTGTTTACCATTTTTTGTTTAGCATAAAATCTGAGTATTCAGAGTATTTTCCATTTTAGTTTTTGAAAATAATTATTAATTTACTTGTGTTGATAGTAAGTATCTTCCATGCACCTTTTGTGAAAAATATATTCTATTATCCTCACTCCCTTTTCATCTTCTTTGGGATTTCATAAGAACGAAAGAGAGAAATATATATATATATATATATATATATATATATATATATACACACACACACATATACGTATGTTCTACTAACAGACATAAACATTGTGAGACTTGTCTCTGAAAAAAAAAAAGGTTTTTATGTTTGGGTTTTTTGTTTGTTTATTTGTTTTGGTTTTTTTTTTCTTGTCGGAGCCCATAAGAGATATAAGAATAAGTCACAATGATTCTGTTGTGATTTAGGAGTCAAAATTTTCTCTGCATCAGATTCTAGAAGGGATGTATTAGGCATAGCAAAGGAGAAAGTTGAAAAATGAATGCCTGTGACATAATTTTTTATTGTAATTGTTGCATAATGACTATTGCACCTTAATACTAGTTCAGCCAACTATGGATATAAACATCTGGTGTGTGTTTACTCCATGGTGAAAATAAACACTGAATTACTAATCATAACTAACCATGGGTTTGAAAACTAATCCTTTTTCACAGGAGACATTGGACTCCATGTATATCAAATGATCACATTGCATATAAGAGAATATCCCCATATGTATCGATATTGAGGTGGAAAAATAGATCCACTGCTATGCAGCAGAGGTGACCTTGGGTGACCAAAGGCCTTGTTTACATCAGAAGAGTGGGCACACACAGCTGAGCCTCAGTGTACCGACTCCCCACCGAGCCTGTTAACGGGATGCCTTCCATGCACGGTGGTTTCTAAACTGGGTTCAAGGAGCCACTGGGTCACTACCCGGGGAGATTCTAGGGGCTGCAGGTGGAGTGGGTACGAACAGACCAGACTAAGCCTAGCACTTCTGCTTTCCTGAAGCACAGATCTTCTTTTACCTGTTTTATATATCAGTCTTCTTCATAGACTTTCCTCTGAAGAAAGGACTCCTGAGCATTAAGAAAACTATTGCAAAACACTGTCATAACATAGTATGTCGATGAAGTCAAGGTATTCTAAAAATGATAAAATCGTGAGAGAAGGGTCACAGTCAGGAAAGAACATAATGGTCCCATTCATATGGGAATTGAGATTAAATCACATTACATGTGCTCTCTCTTCCCTGACAACATGTAGATACATATATATAGTATATATACACACATATACACATATATTTGTACATATGGATTAATAGGTATATGCATGTGTGATCATAGATTCTATATGTGTATATATGTGACTATACATATAAATGTGTAGGGAGTGTATACATAATATAAAAATCACACATACACATTCATATGTATACGTGTGTGTCTGTGCATGTGTGTGCATATGTATAGGGAGAGAGAAATCTGGCAGCACATATTGCTGAACATGTATTATATTCCAGGGACTGTGCTAAACGCTGGACCTACCTAAAAGAACCAGAAAGACAAGGAACATCCCTGAACAATGATGGATGTTGAGTGCTGGTGTAAATGAACAGAGAGATGTGTGGAGAATCACAGAGACAGAGGGACGGGTTAGATAGTGGAGGATAGAAAGGAGCATGTCCCTTGAAGAACCAGAGACAAGTGCCAGTCTGAAGTCTTTAGTTCTAATCCTAGCCCAGTGTGGTCCGGGCAGCAAAAGTATGTTGAGTGACATGAGGAGGGACAGAGTTCGGGGTGGTCTGCACTGTATGAACTCGTCTAAGTAGATCTAACTAATGTGGGCAGAGAAGTCTTCTTTAAGCACCTGAGGAAAAAAAAATGAAATTATGACTTTGCTAAGGGCTGGGATAGTATCTGCAGAGACACAAATGTTGAAGTTTCCTTATATCCTTAGCATTTCTGGTCAAAGTCAATGGTTCAGATATCAGTCTGAAGACCAGTGTTAAGAGATCATTTGGGCAGGTAGGAGTCGCAAACTAAGTGTCCCCATATACGGGGCCGGTGTAAGATGAAGCAGCCGGCCAGGGTATGGAGCAGGATAGCCAGAGAGAACACGCCCTTTCTAAGCACACAGTGGGTCCTCACTACATGGGAACTCAGGCACACTGTTGCCAGAAGCTAGGATTAAGAAGGAGCTAGAAATCCAAGTGTCCCTGTAAAAGTCCCTCCTTTTTATTGTTGCCAACTAATAAAACGATCAACACGGGGAGAAGTATCTTCAGGTTATGGAACTTAAGTTCACACTAATGTGTTCAACAAATTAGTTGCTTAGCCCCTTTTCTTATTTTCCAACAAGTAAGAAAAGTACAAAGAGAGTGAGTGGCTTCCTTGGGTACAGACATGCAGCGAATGGCAGAATTAAGTCTAGATGTTCTCTGATCTCATCTAGGACTTGTTTCCTGAGTCTTTCCACCAGTTCTGGGGAATAAGTCTACAATGCATGATCAGGGAACAAGTATCCAATCCTCAGTTCAGTAGCCATCTCTGACTTTCAAAAAACGAAAAAAAACAGCAACAAACTACAACGAACTGAACTCCGTGACAGGAAGACACATGGGAAAAAAGCAATTGTGAAGGATGGCCTTACAAGACTTGGGGTCTCACTGGATCATGGAGCAAGGATTGGAAGGAATCAGAATAGTTCTGAGTTTGAAGCTTTGGAAATGGGTAAAATTATCAGAAGAAAATGTAGAGTGGAGAGGAGAAGAGAAAAGAATGGAGTGGAGGACAGAGGAAGGGAAGGGAGAGGGAGAGGGAGGAGGAGGAGGAGGAAGAGGATGTTGCCATGACAGTCAAGTGAGGTTGGAGAGGTGTGACCATTTCTGACACAACCAGAAGAGAATTCTGGCTCCTATCACAACATCCACCAGCTGTCTGTGCCTGTGCCAGACTTTCCTGTCTCATAGGGAGAACTGTGGCAATTCTGTAGCAAGGCCACCCCCTGCACCTGCTCAGGGTCTCATCCCTCCTACCGCTGCCTCAAGGACGGTTCTTCATCAGATTTTCCCTCCTCTCCTGCTTCGTGAATTTGCCCTTCTTTATCTTACCATTAGCTCATTGACAGACTGTTTTTTCTTCCACTGGCTCCCTCCCCTATTCTTGTCCCCTTCCTTTTAAAGCAAAACTCTGTTGAACGAATTGTCGATATTTGCTTTTCAAATTCTCCGCCTATTCCCTCTTGAACTCCCGAGAATCAAGATTTCACCTCCATCATTCCTGTCCCTAATGTTTTTGTCAGGCACGAAGGACCTGAATCCAATTTCTGATTTTCAGTTCTCAGTCCTTACTTGACCTACCAACGTTATTTGAAGCGTTGATCATTCCCTTCTCCTAAATGTACTTCCTTCACTCGGCTTCTGGGATATCAGACTCTCTTGGTCTCCTTCCCATCTCTCTGGCTATTCCTGGCCAGTCTCTTCTGCTTGCTCCAGCTGTGGCTGGCTCACTATGAGGTCTCTGGGCCACAAGCAGTCGTCTGGGGCAGCAAAGGTAGAAGTAAGGTGGAAGACAGCCTAAGGGACAAGCTTATACTTGTTGACTTTATCCTACTCCCGTTACCTAGCCTTTGAGTTCTGTTATTACGTAACTTCTTAAAAAATTGACTTACTCAAATCTAGGGCATGGATATCATTCTGGGTAGGCTGATGGTTGATAATAGAATCTGCTCGTGGCATGTAGCCTACACAGTGCCCTGATTGAGAGACCCACAATAGATATCGGTTGCATAAGTAATGAAATCATGGATAGTGGGGCATCATGTTAGGTTTCCTTCAGCATACGCACTTCTCTTTTGTTCCTTAGCAGTTATGTACAAATAGGGCTGTTAATGTTTTGAAGCTGCTGTTATGTAGAAGAATACTTAACGTCGCTCAGGGTTTGGGGATCACCAAGTATTTCTCTTAGAATTATAAAAATCATCAGTGCCATTGTTTCCATGTTCTTTAAAAAAAATTTTTTTGTTTATTTATTTTCGAGAGAGAGGGAGAGACAGAGTGTGAGTGGGGAAGGGGAAGAGAGAGAGGGAGACACAGAAACGACGTAGGCTCCAGGGTCTGAACTGTCAGCACACAGCCTGACACGGGGCTCAAACTCACAGACCCCGAGATCATGACCTGAGCCAGTCAGACACTTAATGGACCCAGCCACCCAGGTGCCCCACCTGTACATATTCTTGCTGTCACCATTATAGCGTATCCCACTGGTAGAACAAACCCAAGCCAGAGGTTGACATCCTGAAATTCAAAGATCATTGGTGTATCTGTATCTTTTTGCAGTTTTAGAACGTCAAAAATCCGGCATGGGAATAAGGATATTTTCTGTTTTTGCTATCATGCTCCATGTCCCTTTTGGTAAAAATGCAAACTTTCCTGGAAAACAAAATGACTCAATTGCAATTATCATCATGGTTTAAGACAGTATAGTTTGTAATGTTGCTTTACTGAGAATCACCAAGTATAAAAAATTCAAAGATTTATGTTCCAGAGTGCCTTGAAATCAGTAGAGGTGCACCTGCAAATTTTGATCTCGTATACAAGAAGAGGGCAATCAGCTTCTGAATTAATCCATGTATTAATCACTGACATTTTGTAGTAGCCCAAAGGTCATATTGAAAGATACTCTCCAATAAAACTGCAGAACTTACTCTCATCACACTGTACCTCATGTATTCACGTATCATCAGACTGGCCACATCATTAAATACAAGAGTGGCTTAGAATCTATTTTGTTTTATATTTTTCTGATTGTTTGAAAATACTTCAACTATATTTCTGTCATCACTTGTGTTTGTACTGAGATAGCAGAAAGCCCTTTTGAACACTCTACTAGACATTGGGAGCAGTAAGCAAAGGAAAATGACGTACTGGAAAACAAAATAGGCCCAGCTAAAGGGTAACCAAGCATAATAATCCAAATGAAATGGTAAACATCATCATGGCATATTGCATTTAGAGGCATTTTATTGATTCACTGAGAATTTCTTTTATAGGGAAAATTAGGCTCAGTGAACCCTACTTATGCAAATGGTCAGTCTGCTGGTGACCATCCAAGTGTAGCACTGGTGCATTATGTCCTTACCTTTCTGTGACCTTGTCTTGTTAGGACTATTTCTCCCATGCTCTGAGTGCTCCCCTTTCCTTGGCCGCCATGATGCTAACCACTCCTGATTTGCATTCTGCCTCTCAGTCAATGAGGGCAACCATGGCCGACAAAATTCCTGCCAATGAGGCTTAAGGTTGCAAACCCATCCTGGGTTTGCAGGTCAAGCCTGTCATCATGGGTTGTACGAGTATAGTGTCCTGTGTTTTACGGTGCTGCTTGCCATTTATTTTATGTTGCACTGGATGTTTTTTATAGGGTCTCCAGGTGTGTCAGGCCCCAGCAGCACACAGATGGTACACACCAAAGGTAGCAGCAGGTAGAAGAGGGTGGGCAGAGTTGAGAGAAGCCAGTAAAGGTGTCAGTGATTATTTTGAGGTCCCCGCCCCAATAGTATCAACGTCACTTGGGAACTTGTTGGAAATGCAAATTCTCAGTCCCTACTCCGGAAGGGCCGAGTCTGAAAACTTGGGATTGGAACCCAGCAATCTGTGCGTTGACAAGTTCTCCAGGTGATTATGGGGCACCCTCAAGTTGAAGAACCACTGCCATAAAGGATAATGAAGCATTCTGGGCCCAGATATAATTAGAAGGTGCAAAAGCAGAATGAAAAAAAAAAAAAAAAACATGCTGAAAGCAATCCAGCAAGAAATGGAATTGAGGGAAAAGACTACAGACTCCAGCTGTGGCTTTTGGTAGAGGACGGCCAACCTGTGGCCTGGCACAGAGGAAGCCAGGCCTCCTTCTTATGCTGTTCTCCACTCACCTGCTGGCGTTCCCCATTGGCTCAACCCAATCAGAAAGGAGCCACGGAGCCTAGGCAACGCAGGGAGCACACATCAGTGTGGAAAACGATCTCAAGGGGCAAGCAGCAAGTGGTAATGCTGACCTACTGAAAATACTGACAAAATTTTATCTAGGGTGTTAAAATGGAAGTTTTATTTCAGTTGAGGCCGCTTCGGGGAAGTGGTAGAGGAGATATGAGGAAAAGCCAAGCAAGCAATTAAGTGGAGGCCTGTGGACAAGCATCGGAGCAAAATCACCACAGCCTAGGAGGGATGACTGTCAGTTCTGTGAGTCAAAGTTGGAAAAAGCTATGGTGAGAGGCCTGTCGAGAATCCCGTAGAAGCTACGATATGAAGCCTTTGTATAGCACCAACTTACTTTCTTTTGCAGGGGTGGACGGCGTCAGAAAAAAATTAAGACAGGTGTGACAATAAGTACACAAGTGATTATGTGCATCACTAAGAGAGTCTTTGTTTTATCAAAATATTGAAACAAGGCTTTCTTTACATAACGTTCCTTGAACTGCTGTGAAAGAGTCTCTGTTTTCATTTGGTATTGTTAACTGCCAAAAAGAAACAGGTTTGCCCGTGAGAAGAATATTGCCTTTTTTGAATTTGTGGGTGCAGAGAAAAGATTGTTGGGAATTTCTGAATACACAGAAGTAAAGTAATTCTTACTGAAAAAAAAAAAAGAAACTATAGTCTTTAGCATAGTTTTTGGTGTTGGTGACAACCAGTAAGTTCCCTCTGTCACCAATAGGGTGCTTCTCTTGAAATACTCCCATCCCAAGAGATTTATGTATGTTTTCTCTATTTCCTTTTCTTTCATTTTTTCATTAATCCATTCTGGATTGTCTTTGGTCTTCACCACTTCAATGAAACTGCTCTCAACAGAGTTCAGTAGACCTCATGGGGCCAACTCTAATGGACACTTCCAGGCCTCATCTCTGTTAACATTTTATCACCAGATTTGTGGCAGTGTTTGTCACTTTCTTCTTCTAGAAGCAGATTTTCCCTTGACTACGTTGACACTATCTCCTAGTTATTGTGTTCATTTCTTCTTCTCTGATTTCTCCTGCTTCCTCCATAGCCTCCAAGGTTTGTCTGAAGACTTTTTTTTTTTTTTCTCACGTTACAACCTCTGCCTATATAACCTCACCCACACCCATGGCTTCCATTGATATCTAAATATTAAATGTTCTCCCGTTCATATCGCGGTCATTATCCTCTGGACCAAGACTTGGGTCCCACCAACATGTAAGAAGATGATAGTAGAAGAAGAAGTACCCATAAAAGACACTCTAAAGAAAAAGTCAGAAGATTAGAAGAACAAGAAAAACAAGCCATATCAAAGCGAATGTGGAAAAGTAGTCGATGGTATAAAAAAAAAAAACTGTGAAAATCAAGAGATTTCTTTTTGAGAAGGTATAGTAGTTGGCGGGGACAGAAGTCAGCAATCAGAGGTGAATTAAGTGTAGGTAATAAGGAAGTATGGACTGTTCTTTCAAGGATCTAGTCTGTAATGGGAAGCAAAAGGTGTAGCAAAATACAGAGAGTGACACAGGATCAAAGGATTGTATTTTAATTACAGAAGACACTTACCATATTTATCAGCTGTATGGAGTAGAAGTAATAAAAAAGAAATGATGGAAATTATAAGGTAGAGATCAGGTATCAAGCAAGCTAGGTCTCAGGTCCAGCAAGGAAAAAGAAGGTTCCATCAATGTTCAAAATTACTTTCCATAAACCAAGCGCTCATCATAATAACAAACATAATTGGCATCTCCCCGTCTTATTCTATCATATTTTGTTTACTTGGGTTATCTTTTATTGGTTACTGAATTATTTTGGATTAGTCATTATGACTGTCATCATCTTCATCATCGCGGACATCCATTGATGGCTTATAGTATGCCAGGCATCATGCTAACCCTGTGTCTGCATTGTCTTTAATTTTCTTAATAAACATGCAGCGTAGATAGCTGTTATTTTTATCCCACTTTAAAGGAGAAAAAATTGAGTCTTAAGAAAGGTTAGAAAATTCTCCCAAATTCACACAGTTGGTAAATAGAGGAGCAGTGTTTAGAATTTACTTATGTTTGACCCCTGAACCTAAGCTCATAGCCACAATTATATGCCACCTCAAATTACTGCTATCATGAGTAATAGTGCTTACAATATCTTTGTGAAAAGTTCTTTTAAGATGATACATTTGGAGAATTGTGAATGCTTGGCTGACTTGACTTCCTTTATTATAACTCTCTTCTCAGTTACAACTTAAGATAAATTCAGGCTACCACAGCTCCCCAAGAAAAGCCAAGTTAGGGCCAAATCCCATGATCCCTGCAGGACTAGGCTTGGCTGAGCCTTCTCACTTTCCACAGTTTCAAAAAGTATCCAATGTATATGGGATGTGGTCTTTGAGATGCGGGATAGTGTCCAGTTATGTGGACGGAGAGACCGATTGGTTGTGGTAGTTGATGGACCTGAGTAGAAATTCCTGAGTGGTCTAAGGACCAGGCTCATCAAAATAGAGCAGAACTGCACAGAGGTGTATACCAGAGTAGAGCCAGAGCCAAGGTTAAATCAACAAAATATTATTGGGATAATTAGGTCATTTAACTGAGTGCCTTGTAAGAGAGTGTACATGAAAGAAGGCTTCTTTCCATGAGTTTAAAGTACTGTAAGTGCATTGCAGAGATGTCCAGGGTGGGTAGGGCATGCTGGGTAGAGATTGACATGGAAAAAAAAGGACAGAGGCTAGAATTCAACAGCTGATTTTGGTCAGTCCCTACTGCCCATAAAAGGGGGTTTCCTATTCTGCACAGCAGGTAGCTAATGCTTGTTATTTGCAAAGTAGAGCTCTTGATTATTTTTGAGTATGGGTAGAAGGATGAATATCTCAAATCATATCAGGTCATGACATGTCAGGTCTTGAGGAAGGGAAGATAGAGAAGGAAACTGTGATTGTCCACAGTTCAGGATAACTGGAAATATTCAAGGGCCCCACATTGCCTCCTGTCTAAATAGAACAGCATTCAAAAAAAACGAGTCCTTATCAAAAAAAGTAATTACAAGGGCATTTCAAACCTCTTTTATCTTTTATCTTTTATCTTTTTTTTAATCTTGTGAAGATAAAAGATAATGGTATTCCTAGCTTACACTTCAGCAACCTCTTCTGTCTTTCTCTGAGTGTCTCACTTATGCCCCCACTCTCCCACCAAATGTAAGAACCTAGATATCAAGTGGCTTCTCTGTCTACTCTTCCTCAGATCTTTAATGAGTAGTTGATCTAGTCTTTTTAATTATTCTTTCCTTCTTTCCTTCCTTCTTTCCTTCCTTCCTTCAAGCTCCCTTCCTTGTCTTTCCTTTCTTCCCTTCCTCCTTTCCTCCCTTCCTCCTTTCCTTTTTTTTTCTCTCTTTAACTTCTTACCCAGATTCTCACCCACAAAGGTGATTCAGGAATGGACTCAGCAAGAAAGTTTCCTTGTAGTCCAATCTGTCTATATCTGATCTCTGATTTTATAAGCCCTGGAATATGGCTAAAAAGGAAGGAGATGTCCACCTGGAGGGTCACTGAGAAAAGCCCTTGAACAGACAAGTCAATATTCCTCCTTGTGGGGGCACCTGGGTGGCTCAGTTGGTTAAGCTTCCAACTCTTGGTTTCGGCTCAGGTCATCATCTCACGGTTCATGAGATTGAGCCCCACATCGGGATCCGTGCTGACGGCACAAAGTCTGCTTGGGATTCTCAATCTCCTTCTCTCTCTCTGCCCCTCCCCCCCCAAAAAAATAAATAAATAAACTTAACAAAAAGGATTCCTCCTTGTGGAAAATTTGGGAGAGGAGAAGAAGTCTGTGAGGACTCAGAAATTTAATGGGTGTTGCCCCTGAAAGTATACATTATGGATAACAAACAGACATTTGAGTAGTTAATGTTGTAGACACCTGTGTAAACTAGGACAATTTTGTTAGTAAAAAGATTACAAATGGTCAGCCCAGAGTTGAAGATTCACAGATCATCACATTTTTCCAGGGCAAAAAATATTTCTTCAACCAAGAATCTCCAGAAGGTAAAGAACTCTGGAAGCTTTTGGAAACCTTCTCTACACAATCCTGACCTTAGGCCTGATTCATCTACCTTGATCCTTCCCCTCCTCATAGTCAGCTCCTGGCATGATCCCCAGTATTCCAGGAAGGTGGCTACTGCAAAGAGTCAATGGCAGGTTGCCTGTGGGCTCACGAGGAGGGAACTGGGCAGGGGCTCCACTGGGGCTCCACTTTCTACCCTCCTGAGCACTTGGCTGGGGAACATTCGGTCCTGGGTCTTCCCACCTTTTTGGTTCGACACTATTCCAATTTCTCATTTATTCTTAAAATTAGTGCCAAGCTTGGGTTACCCTTTGCTATCGTTGAAGGTGAAATGCTTTACATTATAAAGGTGAGGGCATGATGGACGAGCTCAAAAACATTACCTTGTAATAAATCATCAGCTAGGTGGAACTCGTCCAAGCAACATGAAGGAACTATAGAATGAAGTGGCCGTGCTACTCACAGAAATATGTCATTTATCATTGAAAGCAGCCGCTGAGCTGGAAAACTGGAAGGCTGCCAAGGTGATACCCATCTTTTTAATAGGACTAAAGGTGATCTCAGAAATTATACATCTGCGGGCTGCATATTGACTCGAAGAAAAATGCCTTTACAATTAAAATGATCTCCCATAGAGCCTTGCACATAGTTTATAAAAATCACTGGGGCGACAAAATTGTCATTAGGGCTGGAAAATGTGCCTTTGCGCCACCCACGTTATCTCTCACAGAATCCACTTCCATGCACACGTCCAATAGAGGCCGAGATCCCCCCAGGTATAGACAACCTATGGGCACACACATTTGTGAGTTAAACAGGCCGGCACAGGTTAAGTCCCGGGCGTAGTGGAGCGTGGCCTGGCACAAAGATGACGTGTAAAGGTGTGTGGTGTTGCTGCTGTGTTGTTATGAATCATATACACAAACACAAAAAGGTACATGAGCAGTTTTGTAGGTATGCTCGTCTGTGCCCCCTCTGCTTTTTCCCCTGCTCATCTGTGCCATTATTAGCATTTCCTTCTCTTCCCACCCTGCCATGCTATACTTGTCATCTTGGTGTCTTATGTGTTTTATAACTGGAAATTTGTACCTCTTACTCACCTTTACCTATTTTGCCCCCGCCCCCGCCCCTCTGGCAGCCACGAGTTTGTTCTGTTTAGGAGTCTGTTTCTGTTTGTTTGTTCATTTGTTTCGTGTTGTGTTTTCAGATTCCGCATAGATGCGCTATGTGTCTTTCTCCGACTTACTTCACTCAGCATCATTCGGCCTAGTTCCATCCACGTCGTTGCAATTGGGAGGATCCCATTCCTCTTCACGGCTGAGGAGTATTTCATTGCATATATATACCATATCGTCTTTGTCCATTCATCTATGGATGAACACTTAGATCTTCTATGTCTTGGCTGTTGTAAATTATGTCACATTAAACAGAGGGGTCCGTATATCTTTTCGAATTAGTGTTTTCATTTCCTCTGGGCAAACACCTAGCAGCGGAATGACTGGATCATATGGCATTTATATTTTTAACTTTCTGAGGAGCCTCCTTACTCTTTTCCAGAGTGGTTGCACCAACTTACATTCCCACCAACAGTGCATGAGGATTCCCTTTCTCCACATCCCAACCAATACTTTTCTTTTCTTTTCTTTTCCTTTCTTTTCTTTTCACAGAGAGAGAGAGAGAGAGAGAGAGAGAGAGAGAGAACAGGGGAGGAGGGCAGAGGGAGAAAGTGAGAGACAAAGAGAGAATTCCAAGTAGATTCCATGCCAAGTGTGGAGCCTGACGTGGGGCTTGATCCCGTGATCCTGGGATCATGATTTCTGAGCTGAAATCAAGAGTCAGATGATCAACTGACTGAACCGCCCAGGCACCCCTCGAGTCTTTTTATACTCCCCATTCTGATTGGTATGAGGTGATATCTCACTGTGCTTTTGATTTGCATTTCCCTGATGATGAGTGACATTGAACATATTTTCATGTGTCTGTTGGCCATCTGTATGTCTTCTTTGGAAAAATGTCTGTTCAGGTCCTCTGCCCATTTTTTATATCAGATTATTATCATCATCATTTCTACTTTTTTTTTTTTTTTGGTGTTGAGTTGTATAATGTATTTTGGATATTAACCCCTTATCGAATATATCATTTGCAAATATTTTCTCCCATTTATTAGGTTGTCTTTTTGTTTTGTCGATGGTTTCCTTTTCCGTGCAAAAGCTTTTTATCTTAGTGTAGTTCCAATACTTTGTTTTTGTTTTTGTTTCCCTTGCCTGAGGAGACATATCCATAAATATACTGCTAAGGCCGATGTCCCAGAGATTACTGCCTGTTTTCTTTTAGGAGTTTTATGGTTTCAGGTCTCACATTTAGGTCTTGAATCTATTTCAAGTTTCGCACTTCCTTCTTTCATCCTGCATGGAGGATAAGGAAATTTTATCTGACGATTGAAATACAGCATGACCTGGGCCTGGCACTATAGTAATCTAGAGACAATTGCTGCCTCACAGGGTGTGGTGATCTGAAGAAGCAAAAGGTGAGAGGGAAGGAAGACCTTTGAACTCTATTATGTGAAAAAAGGGGAATGGGAGCCATTAAAATGATGTCCAGACCATGAGGCAAGAAGCGTTCTTTTTCATTCCACTGTCATTAATTTTACTCAAGCCGAAATCTAAGCAGGGGAGAGACTTCGTATTTATTGAGCTTCAGCTGTTGTCCCATTAATTCACCTAAAGATCCTAGGAGAGAGGGCATCATCTCTATTTTAAAGATGATGGAATTGAGGTGGCAATTAAGTGGCTAGCCTAAGATCATCATAGACAATAGCTAGGATATATACCCAGATGGGCTCATGCCTTTTACACTACATCAAACTGCACACTCTAAGTACCTAATGAGCAGAATGACAGTTTCTATAACACTTGACAAAGTTTCTGAGAGCTGCAGCAGCAGTGGAAAAGAACTCCCTGAATATAATTTATTTAAACACTGGAAAGTCTGATGATATGTCCTCTCAGTAGAACTTGTCAAGGAAACTGAGTCACAGAGGGTATTCAGAAATTCTGTTGTGGATTAAATGGAAAGGGGAGAACCTCATTATTTTTCAGTGGCAAGTTTTCATCAAGGAAAGATCGAGAGTGAAGGGGCCCCCAAATGTAGATTAAGCATACATAGTTGTATACCCTGCCTATATTGATGACTCAGAAGACAAGGGGAATATTAAGTATCAATATTTGCTGATGATACATTTTTAGGGTGAGTTAGGAAAAGGAAATATGATGAAAGTCTCCAACAGACACGAAACGCCAGCCTAAGACCAAGCAGCAACTTGACAGATAAATTAAATTTTGTACAGACAAGCGCAAAGCAACATGTACATTGAATATATTTACGTGCACATATGCATTTATTTTGTTTGATGGAACATTTAATAGTTCTTTATCTGTGCTGAATTCCAAATTATCTATCAGCCTCTCAAGACAAAGACACAGGATTCAGTTTTAAGAATTGAGTAAAAATATCTATTTCACAAGCAGCAACTGGAGGGGAGATGTGTACATACAACGTGTTAGCTATGATTAGACCAGACCCGTTAAGAAGTGTACCAAAGTGTTACAATGTGCATCATAGTGTCATGGGCGGGTTTCTAAACCTGTTGTGTGCTCGCATTTTGAGCTTAGGTTTACTTTTGTCACTCATTTCACTAATGAAGCAGCAGCAGGAGAAAACAACAACACAACAATTCAGGAATGTGTTGTGAAATTTGCAAGTACTGTGAGCCAGGAGTATCTCCTCCAAGAAGAAAGACAAGAGCCATGAATATAGAAACGGGGGCAGGCAAAACGACCGCTGTAGGGTGTGCTGTGGGAAATAAGGAGTGGTGTTAAGAAAAAACGCTAGATGCCCTTATTTTCTTTTCTCAGTAGCAAAGAAGCAAGGAAAGAGCTCAGGAAAACCAAATGGCGTCAAATCTGAAGAGGGAGAGGGCACCAGATTCTCAACATAGTGTATATGTTGAGGTGCTTTTTCAGTTTCCACTGGATTCAGACTTTGCAGGGGGCGGGGGGGGGGGGGTTGAGAAAAGGATTCTGCATTGCTGTGAGTAAGAATAGCGCTGGCAGTTCATTGCCAAGGACAAAATTACAAGGACGCTCAACTCCACTGCTTCAGGGCACACGCTGCTGATCACCAGCTGGGGACTGGGAGAAATGGCCCCCTGTAGTCTTGTGTTGCACAATTAGGTGTATTACAGGGGGTTTTACATCTTCAGGACTATGCAGCACCGGAGAGAGGGTACCAGACTCCCTGCTTCATTGGTCTGTTCTGGTATGGTAATTATAATGTCTGCATGCCAATCTTTCAGGTTTTACAAGTTTTTAATTCACAAGAGTGCTGCTAAGCGCTCCAGTGGAGATATGGCTCTCATCCCATTAGTGCTACAAAGTTTGCATAACCTGCAAAGAAAAGTTGGGTTTCCTTAAAGGGGTTTCCCCTGTCCTGGGGTAAGGTTGCCTGTTTCATTCACTGCCTCCTCCTCTGAGCCACTAAACGGATTCACGTTTGACACACTAACCCTCCTGCACTGCCACTTGCCTTAGCAAAGTCCTTTGACGGACCAATGCCTAGTGTTGTCAGACAGAAAACAAACAAAAAACACTACTGGCTTTTATACACTGTAAAATCGCTACCCAAATTCTGTTAGTTTCCTTGAATGAGCTCCTATAGTTCATTTGGGGAGTCCCCATTCTTATTGCCCAAAGGATTCTGATTTACCAGGGGATGCGGCAGGAAGCTGGATGTTCTTAGTTCTCCTTCTGTCTGGTTGAGGGCATTGGACTCTCAAGGGAAAATCTTCACTCTCCACCTGTTACCCAAACCAGGTACACCGCTTGGTGAGTGTTCAACCGAAAGCCACCACCAGGCCCAAGACCAGGAAAAGAAAGGGTTTGAATTGCAATAAGTAAAGAAACACCAGGGATATTTCCTAAAGCAGTGTCTCCCCTTGGGGTTAGTGCGGGAAGCTTTTATTCAGCGTGCCAAGGAGGCAGGGGCAGGAAGCTTGAATTGCATTAGAGAATTGACCCTTATTCTATTACTTAGGCATCTAGGTTAAGTGTGCATGCTCAGGGGCACCTGGGTGGCTCAGGGGGCTAAGCATCCAACTCTTGGTTTTGACTCAGGTCATGATCTCACAGTTTTGTGGGTCTGAACCCCATGTTGGGCTCTGTGCAGGCAGTGTGGAGCCTGCTTGGGATTCTTTCCCTCTCCCCCTCTCTCTGCCCCTTTCCCACTCGCGCTCTGTCTCTCAACATGAATGCATCAACTTAAAAAAAAGGTGCATTATGTCATACGTGGAAAATGGTGGAATGCCCTGCCCTGGGAACGAGACTTTCGTATACTACACTAAAGGTAGGGCAATGCTGGGAGGCTTCTGTGCAGGTCCTCAGCCCCGATCTGGCTCAAACTAGTTCTGTGTTAGCTTTGGTATCTGCACCTGAATGCTACTTGACTCTAAGAGGGGTTTTGGTGGTGGTTTAACTTTTCATGTGGCTCTTCTGACTTGGGTACCTGCAAAACATCTCATGGAAACAACCTTCTGATCCCTTATAGATTGTGTTATGCCTTCAATGCCAAACTCCCCTGACCGTGGCCCTCTCTACCAGTGACACACCTAAGGGAACTAATTCTATGCCCGTGTCCTTCTGACAGTAATAGGAGTGCCCATTCTGATTAACCGCTGGCTGTGTTACCAGGAAAAGGGCCTGAGGCAAGATCACCCAACGAGGGTAAATCCAGACCCTGCGACATTGCAAGCCTAGAAGTTGGTGCACAAACATGGACAGTTCGGGAGGACAAGATCAAGAACGATACAGTGATTATAAACACCTGGGAAACTTTATTCACATTCCTAAAACACTTCGTCTTTCATCAACCTTTCTTTTACATCCTGTCCACTTCAACAGTTCTCTTTCTCTGTCTCTCTCTCCCTCCCTGTTTTTGGATGGGAATCTGATGGTTACTGTGGGCAGTCCAAGGCCTTTGCATTTAAGTATTATTTTTAGCCATCTCCGCCTCCATTTCTAGCAGAGAAGAATTTTTCAATCTTTGAAAATGCATCAGGCTGAGTATTTGAATAAATGGTTAACTGCTGTGTGAAAACAGTTTTCATTGGCTCCCTGTTGCCAGAGCTGAGCCTTTTTCCTGTCAATTATTGAGGCTGGTGATTACAGTGACTAATGCAAACCCTACAGCCATTCTCCCCTACGCGTCCATCAGTGCAGGCATGAGACATATAAATGGGATCAGGTGGGAAAAGGCAATAAGTCATATTTGATGGAAGCTTCTTTTTTTTTGTTTCTCTGAGTTATCTTCTAAATGGCTACTTCGATGTTGGTCCAGACTGGAGATATAACATAGCATGAGGCCTTGTGGATTGACAGATTTGTGTAAGTGTTCGTATTTCTTGAATCCTTGGCCAGATATATCTTTAGGGAATGGCTGCACAAGAGTAAAGGTCATTTGGATACCATTTTGGGGAGCCAGTTGAAAGGGGCGGATACGTTTTTCCTTGCAGAAAGTAGGGGAAAAGATCTAAGAGTAACGATGTGTTTGTTTGATACTAGCACAACTTTAGTTGAACGTGAAAAATGTATTTCAGTACCACTTGGTAAATTTCATTCATTTCCGATCACCTGGGGATAAATAATGTTTGACAGTGCAGAAACCGGGTGATATTTTATAATAATATCATTGTCTACAGTCCCTGTTAAGTACAGCTGTTGTGGTACAGAGATAATGTGTCATCTCAATCAACTTGGATGTAGAGTGGGTTTCGGGTTCTTAAAAAGTTGTACCTGGGAGGAAATAATAGCTGAAATTGATGGAGTTCTGGTAGGAGTGATTATCATTGGGTGAGGGATTTTGAGAGCAGAGACAAACTTTGTTTTGGGGAAGTCGCTCATCAGACAAGTCAGGTAGACTTTTCCAAGCATGTGGGCTTCTGATTATAAAAATCCGAGCAGGTTTGATAACAGGAAAGGAATACCTGTCACTCAAAGATTATGCATGATAGCCTCAAACAGGCATAACACTCTGGCTGGTTTTAAATTCCCAGGACATTGCATTTCCTACAACAGATTTACTAAAAGTTAAATCTGACACGTACATGAGTCAACAAAGTCTCCATTGTAATGCCACCCATTCGAACCTCCTAGAATCCACTCCAGATGGTGTATTCAGAACTCAAATTATGGAAAGAAATGTAAAGAAAGCATGTAGGAAACCAGTGCACATGCTCATACTGTGTGTTTCGTCATTTATTGTGTTCTTCTGTGACACAGGAACAGTTCAGGTCTTGTTAAGCCTTTTCCACGAGCCTAGAAACTTCTACTTTGGAGCACTCCTTACCCCATCCTTATCCTGTGAAAACTGGATGTTCATTATCCATTTTCATCCTTACTGTCCCCGTTGTCATGGTTACAGTCACTTTGCTTCCTTATCACCTGTAATACTACAGCTCTCCATTACCAGTAGTTGTAATATATCATTCTGGCTTAACATGTATAGGAAAATATATAGTGACTGAGTAGAGTTTGTGAACCCTGGATGTCATTTAATGCCATTAAGTGAATAACAGAAATCTAGAACTTTCTTTAAGAAATACAACAATAGAATGAGGGGTAAGACAAATGCTGGAGAGAATGATGGCACATTTAATGGTGTTCATGGGGCAAATGTCAAATTCCTAGTTTTAAATCAAAATGTTATATAGTATTTGGAAGCATAGCATCCTTATATTTACTTTGATTTATATTTGGATTCAAACATATATTTTGCAAGCC
The DNA here is from genome assembly GCF_046562875.1 of Panthera onca. Taxonomy (NCBI): domain Eukaryota; kingdom Metazoa; phylum Chordata; class Mammalia; order Carnivora; family Felidae; genus Panthera; species Panthera onca. The sequence goes on along the minus strand of NC_138342.1, from coordinate 191,948,394 downwards.
TACAAAAGGACAATTTATTGTTTCATAAACAACCATGTAAGAGTCAATGTTTCAGTTCTTTGTTCTCACTTGCAATTCCTCAGCATATGGGGGATTTCTCCTGCCTTCTAACGAGGATGATGTGTGCCTTCCTGTCCAGAATGCTGAAAACGTTACTGAAATTTTAGGAATAGAAAAGATCAAAGTGAAAGAAAATACTAATCTCTGGTTAATGAGTGCAGAATAAAATCTGAAACTCCTATTGGTGGTATTATTTAAAGATTGCAAAAAGGAACATGGATGTCAGAATTTAAGTGGAAATTCATGAGAATTGTTGTCCAAAACTAACCTACGTAAGGACCCCATTTTGAATAATAATCCAATGTAATAAAGAGCAGCGATGTATAGTTTCAACCTGATGTCAAAATTTTTGTGACTCATCCTAGATATAGAGGACTCTATTAGTCCTGTGAGTAGATACAAAGAACAAACTGACATCACAGCTGTCACCAAGTAACTTTGAGCTTTTAGAATTTGCAGAAATAATGGGATTAAGCTAGTGTTGTGTCTCGTGTTATCTGGGTTTGTTCTGCAATAGCTTACATTACAGAAAGTTTGAAGATCTATTCCAAATATAATTTTCATACAAATCAGACCAATCTGCCTATACTGTACTTTAATTGGAGAAAGAAAGAAAGAAAGAAAGAAAGAAAGAAAGAAAGAAAGAAAGAAAAAGCCAACAAACTCTTACACAAATGAGCCCAAGTCATTTTGATTAAGGTTTTCGCCTTAAATATTTTTGTAACTTTTATGTAGAGATGAGTTTTCAATGTCCATTTTTTCATTTGAGTACCGTAGTTGTTTGCCATAATAGTTTATATCATAGGCTATAAAATCATTATTTAGCATTCCTTTGGTTCTCTTGTGCATAGCATTAAATTGTTGCCCTTCTTTCAATCCCATGTTTCCCCCTTTTGGCAAATTATAAGCACTTTGAGGAAAAATGAAAACAAGAACCTCAGGATGTTGTGGTCTTCTATGGGATATGGTTGAAGGAAGCCCATAATTCATTCTGACATTTCTTCAAAGGGGAAGGTTTTCAAAGTCATCATTATTGGACCAGTAACAACACTGCACTTTGCAGAAGTCAGTGAGGCCACACGAAGATACACAGACTGCTCTAAACATTTTGACCCTTTTCATCCACATCTTCTCATCTCCATCCCCTGCACTCTCTCCACAAAGGAACATGTCTCCTGCTTTAGGAAGACCAAAGCCAAATGATGTGACTGATGGTATCATTCTTCAGTTTTACCCCCAAATTTCCCCATATCTTATTTATATTGCATTTCCAATGTCTAGCACAATGCTTAGGCAGATAGAAGATATTTCATATTAACTGAACAGCATGGTTCCCATGTTGGACTCCTGCCATTCCAGCATTGTCTTATGAATTACTTCTTCTTTCTCATGCATCTTCAGTATGTCCAGCGATTTCTGTGGCTTTGTTCAGTCCCCTGGGCTTAGAAACATATGGTAAACCTCCCAATCCTTAAAACTCAGAAGCAAACCCAAAACAGCAACAAAAAATTACTTTGCACTCTGCTAAAATTGAAAAACAATCAACATTTCCAAAAGCAAACCAATTCCCTTCCATCCCCAGACAAACAACGGATTGAATAATTCCACAGTTTCTAAAGTCTGAAGCCTTGCGTTCACCTCTCTATCAGCTATGGGATCTTCACCAAGATTTTTAACCTGTCTAAAATTTTTCTCTTTTGTGAAAAAAAAAAAGAGGGGGGTGTCTGGGTGGCTCAGCCAATTAAGTATCTGACCCTTGGTTTTAGCTCAGGTCATGATCTCACATTCATGGGTTCAGACTCCCCATCCAGCTCCATGCTGATAGCATGGAGCCTGCTTGGGATTCTGTCTCTCCCTCTATCTTTGCCCCATCCTGCTGCTCTCTCTCTGTCTCTATCTCAAAATAAATAAATAAACTTAAAAAAAGAAAAGAAAGAAAGAGTGGCGCCTGGGTGGCTCAGTCAGTTAAGCATCTGACTCTTAATTTGGGCTCAGGTCATGATCTCACAGTCAGGAGATCAAACCCTGTGTCAGGTTCCGTGCCAAGTATGGAGCCTGCTTGGGATTCCCTCTCTCTTCCTCTGCCCTCCCCCACTGACACACACACACACTCTCTCAAAATAAATAAAACCATTAAAAAAACTTTGAAGAAAGAGAGCTTACTTCAGTAGGTTGTTGTGACGATTGCTGTTTCATACACATACAGTTTAGCGGACTTAGCTACCAGAAATTGGTAGCTGATATTACTAATTCCCTGTGCAGTTATTTATCAAGTGCCTATTCCAGGCCAGGCACTGTACTGGACAGTAGGGATGCAGTGATGGATGGCACTGACTGGCGTCCTGCTTTCGTGGAGCATTTAGTCTTGGCCACTGGTTTTCAAATGTCAGTATGTTTCAGTATCACGGGGAGCATGTGTTAAAACACGGATTGTTGGGGTCTACATCCAGAGTTTCTAATTCAGTAGGTCTAGGGTAGGACCCAAGAACTTGCATTTTTTCTTTTTTCTTTTCTGTTCTGTTCTGTTCTTTTTTCTTTTTCTGTTCCTTTTATTTTTAATTCAGAAAAGGGGGCATTACTGGGATTCAGTTGGTTAAAGAAGAACGGCTGGAAGGGAACCTATTAGAAATGAGCTATGAACAATAGTAGCCACCTCATAGTTTCCTTGCAAATACTAAGTGGGCTAATGAATTTGAAGTCTTCCCACAGCATCTCAAACAGGGTTAAAAAAAAAAAAAATCAACAAATAGTATCTATGACAACAGCGATGGTAGAAGAAAGATGAGAGGCAGAGTGGGTAGGTAGACGGGCTGCTGATCTTAATGTAGCAGAAGGCATCTGAGCAAACAGGAGATTTTAGGATAAGCATGGCATGATGGAAAAAGTTAAAACTGAGGACTCATTCTGAGGACTTGGAATAACAGAGAGGGAGGTGCATGGGAAGACTGAGGACTTGGAGTGTCAAGGCTGATGCCCTGAGACTTACTGATCTTTTCCATGTGCCCTGAGGAGCCATTGACATTTGACGGGCTCTCTGTTGCCCTCTGCTGGAACTTAACATCCTCCTGCCAAGACCTGTACAACACGTCCCTCCCCGTCCCCAACATAACACAGCGCAAAGAAAGATTCAGGCAACCGAAGGATAATTTTTACCTAAAGTTGTGTATTAAGTGGATTGACAGTTTCACTCTCAAACAGTTACTTTTTCTAACCTGTTATAATTTGCATTTCTAACAAGTCAAGAGGAGCTGCTGGTGACAAGGGTTCAGGAATCACTCTTTGACAATCACTGGTCTAGTCTATTATTTTCATTGTTGTCACGGTCTTACCACCTGTCTCTCTTTTGTTGAATAATTCAGCCTGGAAAACTGAAGAATATCCCTTATTCCTTTTACTTTCTCCCTGCCACCCCCCCCCCCTTTTTGAAATCTCTTTCTGGGAATAATATGAAATCTTTCTAGCTAGTCTGTTTCTTTTGCATTTTTTCCTACATGCTGCTTCCAGATTAATATTCCTAAAACAAGTTCAAAATATGTCAACTCTCTACCCCAAATCCTTTTCTGATTCTATCTTGCCTTCAGGAAAAAACCTCTGAATTCATGACCCGAGACATTTCAGGCTTCAGTGATCTGGCCTCCATAATTACTCTGCTGGAATGAGTAAAACTCCACAGAGTTTTGAGACATTTGAGCTTGATTGGAGGAAAAGAGCATTTCCAGGAAATGAAAACGGTGTGTGTTCATTGGTGTGAAATGGCATGATGGATTCATTTGGGTTGCATTAAGAGGTTTATTTTGGCCAAACCATCATTTCTCAGTGATCCTCAGATCGTTCACTCATGTTGGTCACAATGCAGATTCCTTGGCTGACTAACTCCCCCTGACTCTGAGTCATTGGGACTTAACAGACTTCACTTTTAACAAGATCCTTCAGTGGCTCCTGGGTGGCTCAGTCGGTTGAGTGTCCCATATTGGGTCAGGTCATTATCTCACTGTCTGTGAGTTCGAGCCCCGCGTCAGGCTCTGTGCTGACAGCTCAGAGCCTAGAGCCTGCTCTAGATTCTTTGTCTTCCTCTGTCTCTCTGCCCCTCCCCCACTCACACTCTGTCTTTCTCTCTCTCTCGCTCTCAAATAAACTTAACAATTCATGGGGCGCCTGAGTGGCTCAGTCGGTTAAGTGTCCGACTTCGGCTCAGGTCATGATCTGGCGGTCCGTGAGTTCGAGCCCCGCGTCGGGCTCTGTGCTGACTTCTCAGAGCCTGGAGCCTGCTTCAGATTCTGTGTCTCCCTCTCTCTCTGCCCCTCCCCCGTTCATGCTCTGTCTCTCTCTGTCTCAAAAATAAATAAACGTTAAAAAAAACTTAAAAAAAAAATAAAAAAAAAATAATTCAAACAAAATTAAAAAAATACATGAGAAATTCAGGAGAAAAATTAAGTTCCTATACCCCAGTGTTTTCCTAATTTATTTGGTCATGGAACTACTTTCATACTACCTCTTAGAATAAGATATCACGTGATTAAAAAAACTTTTTTTTTTTAATGTTTATTTTTGAGAGAAAGAGAGAGCATGAGCAGGGGAGGGGCAGAGAGGGAGGGAGACACAGAATCCGAAGCAGGTTTTGGCTGTCAGCACAGAGCCCGACACGGGGCTCAAACTCCTCAACCACGAGATCATGACCTGAGCCAGTCGGATGCTTACCCGACTGAGACACCCAGGCGCCCCAAGGTACCATGTGTTGACAAATATTTCAGGAGATGGGTAGAGTCCAGGACTAAGTGGCACAGTGGTGAAAACTCGAGTTAAAACAGAGCATAGCCCTTCTAACTAAACATCCATCGGCGGGAGTGTAAGGTGGAAAGACAGCAGCCAGTGCCTGAATTACACGAAGCCTGTTCAGGAAGGACGCCGAAATGGTTAGCGAGTTACAGAGTTACCAGCTACGGAGTTAGCTCTAAGCAAAGAGCCGTTTTTCATCTGCTCTTGAGTATCGGTTTGAAGGTTTCCCCTTAGTCTCAGATATTAAGGGAGTCGCAACTAAACAATGCTGTGTTGACTGGGTAAAACATATTTCCTTTTTATCACCTTTTCCCCCCAAGTAGTACCGTATTGAGTTACAGCCTTATTCCTCGCTTCTTCTACAGAAAGACATTTTGAAAAATTGGGCCTTTGTAGTAATATTGACAACAAAAACAGGTGCTGTCACCTCCCATTAGCATTAATTTAATCGGTGATTCACTAAAATAGACATCGAATACCGCCCTGTGGTGGGCCTTCCTAGGAGAAATGAGGAATAACAGAAGTAAACACCATCGCGGAAAACGTAGGGAGACAACCTTTTTGGGAATGTGAAACGTAGGCTGTATAAATATTTGTTTTCCTTTTATCAGCAGTGAAAAGTTCTTAATTCATTCTACACGGGGAAGACCATTGTGGGGGTATGGTTAATTGGTCTTCAAAGACAATTAATATCCGTCAAGAACACATACAACACACACAGGTTTTTCAAACAGTCAGTCCCTTTGCCCCCTTCTTCTCTGTTGTTCTGTTTATTGTGCCCAGTTAATGTGCTCTTTTGCCATAATAATCTCCAGCTAAATTGCTCTATTGACGGCATTACTGTACATTTTTGACAGATCATTATTCATACTTAACCACTTGACCTGGAATAAATGTTAAAGCAATTACCACTGAGAGCTTTTCTATGAGAAAATTGAGGCAAAGTTTAGAGATAATCAAAATGCAAAGCTGATCATGATAGCAATTGGAAAAATGGCAAATCCTATTAAACGGATTTTTATTAGCCAAGTTGATGCCAGTAGATATTATCTGGTAATTTAGTCTTATTAAAAAGAAAATAAAGCAGCTAATTGTTTACTATTCTGGAACTTATTCCAGCTTGCAATTTGCAACTGAAATTAGGCTTTATGTGGCTCATCTATTTTGTCACATTGAAATATGAAATCGTTTGGTACAAAGCACATCTGCTCAGTGCCTCTTACATTACTGGAAAAATCCCTCATTCAATATGTTTTGTACCTGTTGAGGCATTATGGATGGATTAATTTATAACAACTAATATAAAAGCTGATATTCAGTGTATGTCATAGTATATCAAATGTTTTAAAAGTCTCTATTTCTCAAGATTAACTAGTATCCCTGTTTTATCTGGCTTTGTATTCGAACATTGACACAAATGATTCTATTTGCATCAACTCAGAAGGCAACAAGCTTCTGAAAGCACCACAGATGTATGTCCTTCTCAATAGAAGTAAGAAATCAAGCGTGGACCCCATGTTTAAGTATATAAATGGGGGAACATGGTAACTTTTAAATTCTATGAGCAAAGCACTTTATTAATTATGTAGTGATCACAATATTTAATGACCTAACATGGATTTTAACATCCATGGTGACAATTCTTTCTTTCTTGATCTTACTTTACACTTTAAAATCAGCACATTCTCGTGAGTTGGCTCTTTAGAATGAGCAAAAATGAAATCTGTAACTTCTCATTTCATGATCCAAATGGCTCATGGAGAAGCAAACTTACAGGATGACAATATTTGGACAATTGCCTTTGCATGTAATCGTTCCGTACTAAGTTGAGAAATTCCATAAGACAACACTTGACAAAATCCCACTTTAATTTCTGCACAGAAATGCCTCCCTCCCTATTTCTTTTTTTTAATTTTTTTTAACGTTTATTTATTTTTGAGACAGAGAGAGACAGAGCATGAACGGGGGAGGGGCAGAGAGAGAGGGAGACACAGAATCTGAAGCAGGCTCCAGGCTCTGAGCCATTAGCCCAGAGCCCCACGTAGGGCTCGAACCCACGGACCGCAAGATCGTGACCTGAGCTGAAGTCGGAGGCTTAACTGACTGAGCCACCCAGGCGCCCCACTCCCTCCCTATTTCTTAAAGCCTGCTTGGTTAAAAGTTTGGTGTGACTCAGGGTCTCAGACTAATATCTGGAACAAAGCTCTAATGAAAGACGTGTACTGAGAGAGAGAGAAATTCTTACACGGAGAACGTACCATTTTACTGGCCCCTACTGAATCATGAGCCCTCAAATCATGTTTGAAAACTATCATTAAAATTCAGAAAACCGATTACTGATATGCTGATATTGTCATCTTGGGAGGTATAGTTACCAGGGTCTCCTCCGGTTGGTTGCTATAGTTTCTATATTAATGAAGGGTTGTTGTTGTTGTTGATGTTGTTTGGTTTTGTTTTTGTTTTTCCCCCACAGTTAATAAAAGGAGAGACTTTGTTTTAATAAGTCCATAAAACATTAAGTAGATTTTTCCCTCTTTCTTCTGTCACTGTCTTCTCCCAAGAGGGCCCTTTGGAAAGTTCGAAAGGTACACATTTAGCAGTTTGCACAAACACTTGTTCTGCTTTTGGGCATGGCTTTATCTGATTGACAGTGTTTAAGATAATGAACTCTAATTGTTTCAGAATGTTTCATATACTAACATCACTTCTTTTTAAACAGACGTTACCACGAGTTTCCTAGGTGTTCTGAAAGGCTAGTGGCCAGAAAAGCAAAGAGTGTGACAGGATTGCAATTCTCCTAATGTTATGTTTGTTACCTTAAATTTATTCATGATACGATATGTTTATTTCCACATTCAAATGGAGCTTTTTATCCAGTCTGGCTTATCTGTGCTGAATTATTTTACTTTCGATATCGATACAAAGCTAAATAAAGTTGTGATTTTTCCCCAACATTTTTATTTAATGCTGGCTTTGCATGATATATCGCATAAGTGGGCTAAAATGTCTGAGTTATTTTCATGTGATTTTGAAAACCTGAAAAAAATCCACAGGCCTTCGTACTCGAATGTATGTAGACCATGGACTGTGCTTATTACTGTAATTAATACCATATATGTTCTGCAATCATTGCATTATTTCATTACTTCTTTGTACAGCTTTTGAACTAACATCCTTGTCCCTTTTCTCTTGGATATTGACATCTCAGGAATCTGAGCGTGGGACTTTCTTTCTGACCTTGGCCTGGGCATAGACCCAAGACTCTATTCTCCCATTAGGGCATCATGTCATGAATTTAATGTATGCTTTCTACTGAATAATTTTAGTCTTGTGAAGACCCAAGACAATTGAACCATATGTGTCTCGTGTCAGCCACATAATGAAAGGGCTAAGTCACAGAACAATAAACAACTAAATGCTTTATATTTTTCTCCTTGAAGGGTTTTACACATTGATTCTGCCCAATTTAGTCTAAGAGGCCTTGTTGCCCCCTTAGAATTACTCTTCTACCAAACTCTCCTATTTTCTATTAACACAGATAGGGTAGGAAAAGGATGAAATGCTCAGCTGCTGACACACAGTATTGGTAGTAAATGGCCATAGACCAATTAAAGATAAAAGATCAAGATTGAAACCTAGAATAGTCTTGGAAGGCACATAGATCCTAACCCTAGAACCCAGCCCATACTCACAAACTGGCCAGCAGGCTTCTGAACAATTTGTTTTCCTGTTTTCTATTTTTATGTTTCTATTTTTTTTAATTTTTAAAAATTTTTTTAAATTATTTTTATTTTTATGTTTCTATTTTATGTTTTCTGTTTTTATGTTTTCTATGTTATACCGGATCAGGTTTTAATTAGTAAAATTATTTAAAACTTTGTTTCCAACTAGATCTGAAAAAATTATTACTAGCTTTGATGACCTAGTCAAACGAACGTTCTGCTTCGTGGACATTTTCCAGGGGGTTGGACAATATTCCACGTGGAAAGCTTCATCTCTCAGTCCCTGAAGCGCCTTCAAGTTGTTTGGTATTCTTCCTAGTCCAACTCGGTCCACAGGCCACTGGTTGGTAGAAATGGAGGTTGGCTCTCTCCTGGGTTCTGCATGTTCCCTTACCCAAGGACCACAGCAGCAACTGCTTGAATTTCTCCAAATGCACATGGATTGGGGCCAATCGTGCATTCTAATGTAATGGTGTTAAAAATTCATCGAAATTATGGCATAAACAATAGAAGACGATGCAGTGTTTTCTTCAAATTTGTTTTTCTTTCCTTCTCTCCACTTGTTGATCCTTGATCTCTCCTAGACATCTCATGGCCCTCATGTCCAGTCTCATCAATGAGCTTACAGTTTTTAGGGGAGAGATACTATAAAATAGAGTTTGGGGAACACAAAGTTGAGGAAGTTAATTCCAAATGGGGATATTGGAAAAAGGCTTATGGACCATTGATTTGTATCTTAGCTTTAAAGTCCCATATGATTTCAGCAAGCAAAGATGGGGAGAACATCCTTCAAAATTAAGGGACCACATTTGCAGAGTGAAGTTTAATTCCAGCATTCCTCTCGTGGCAGGAAATGCAGGATGGAAAGAAATGCACAAGGGAGCGTAAGCTCTTTCTTGATCCACATGACTTACGACTGCCCCAGTCATTGACAGACCCGCCTGCCTGCCTCAGCTTCTAGTGTTTAATTTCCCTGCAACCCATTTTCAGTTATCAATGGCATCTTCTGCCTCCCTAGTAATGCTGTCTGTCTTTCCTGATAAGTTCAGTGTTTTACTCTTTTCCTCCGCCATTCTCCTCAATGACTTCCATTGTCAGGTAGATGGTATTTCTGATTTTTTGAACATGTAATTCCTTGGTGTCACTCAGATAATTTAGAATCCTGGTGAAGAGACTGATGTCTGCAGTTGGACCACTTGGGCAAGCTTCTTGCTTTTTCTTTACCTCGGTTTCTTCGTATTTTTTTAAGGATAATAATTAGCACCTACTATAGACTATTGCGAGGTTTAAATGAATTAAAACATGAAAAGTGCATAGAATGAGAACTTGTACTAGCTGATACTATTAGCATGATAGATGTCTCTGCAGGTTCCCAAGTTCACTATTCAGCTTCTGTGCTTGGCCATGCCTTGCCCACACAGTGCTTCAACAGCTAACGGTCTGAAATCCAGCCTACGCCCCCTCATTTTCAGCCTCCTTACGAGACTCCGCTGCCCATCATGTCAGTGGTACCCTCTATACCTCAGCAGTTCCTCAGGGTACTTCTCTTTTCACCATGCTGCCCCCACATTCCCCACGTCTTTCCCCACCTGCTTTCCCCACGGCTGCTGGAGACACCAGAAGAACCCCTAGGTGATGTAAGCGGCTTGTCGTCTATACAGTTGGGCAACTCATAATTCTTACATTCTCCCAAGGACCTTAATTATATATATATTTTTTCTTTTTTTTGAAGTGAGATAATCCTACTAGTAGGTACCATTAAGAGTGCCAGTCCTGTTCCAAGTATTTGATGGAAGTTAACTCATTTTTTTTAATTTTTATTTTTTACATTTCTTTATTTTTGATAGAGAGAGACAGAGCACAAGTGGGGGAGGGGCAGAGAGAGAGGGAGACACAGAATGTGAAGCAGGCTCCAGACGCTGAGCTGTCAGCACACAGCCCGACGACGCAGGGCTCGAACTCAAGACGGTGAGATCATGACCTGAGCCAAAGTCAGACGCTTAACCGACTGAGCCACCCAGGCACCCCGAGCCTGACTCATTTTGTATTCCGGTCAGTTCTGTTAGGTAGGTGCTACTCTTATTGCTATATCACTGGACAGACAGTACAGCTCAGGTAGGGGAGGCCGCCTCCAGCCCACATCGCAACAGGTGGCCGAGTCGGGTTCCAGACTCCACTGGAGAGAGCCCATCACCTACACTCCTCATCACTACAACGTCGTCTCCTTTGTAACCTTCTGGGCAAGTACCTGGGACTTCACAGCCCTTAAACGTTAGCTCATTTCCTCTTATAAATTAAACTAGTCTTTAAAATGTTACCAAAAGAATATATAAACGTTGTTTAAAATGCAAACAGAGCAGAACAATGACAGTGAAAACTGAGTTTCCTTTTCTTTTTCTCCTAATTCCATTCCCTAAGAGAAAGATTCTCTGATGCTTCCTTCCAAAATGTGATACACGTATTTCAGCATTAAAACAAATAGGTGTGCATTTATGCCTGTAATATGAATGTCTATATTATGTGCGTCTACATTTGTTAAGGGATGAAGTAATAAACACACACACACACACACACACACACACACACACACACACTCTTCAGCAGAGAGACATAAAAAGCTAACACATTTAACACCAGAAGATAATTTTTAAATATCCACCTTTATTTTGGGTAATAATCATAAGATAGAAAAGAATAACAATGGTCAAGAAATACAAGATGTGAAGATGCATATTAAACTCTCTCTATATAAACTTCATGTGTATGTATACGTATATATATACACATACATATGTATAAAATGTGTATGTATGTATATATATATACACACATGTAAACCATGCCTATAAAAAAATTAAACATAAGTACAATAAATATTGTGGTACATAAAAGAAAAATAATTAATTAACATTTTAACTGCATATATGTTCTTAAAAAAAAAGAACAAAAAAGAAAAAAAAACCCACCTTATCCCTACTTACTGGTCTGTCACAGTAGTGAATAACTCCATTTCCAGCATTAACTTTTGGGAAATTATCAATGATCCTGTACTGTCAGGTTTAATTGAAACTATAGCCAGACTTAAACTATCTTCACTTGTTGTTGATTGAAGTACACTTTTTATTAATTTTAATCTTGAAAAGTATCCCTCATATAAGACAATATATACTCAAATTAAAGAAAGTCTTATATGTAGGGGGTCTGGCAGAGATCTATAAAATTCCATTTCACAAAAATTCCAGAATGTACAATCGTTTACATGTCTTTTTTTTCCCCCTTAGGGATAGATTTTAGCATCTTTCAAATATATATGCAGTCAAAATTATCCACTAAAATATCCTCCCCAGAAAATTCGTTCTAAGTTTCTACTGCATTCTGTAAGAATTTCCAAAAGTCATAATGGTTCAGAATTGTTCAAGTTCTCTTTGAAAGCAGTTTGTGCCCCAACATTTAAGGAGGAGATTCAAAATATACCATGATAGCACAGTGACTGAAAAGATGAAAAAACAGAACTTGAACTCTTAGTCTCCAATTGGACACACGTTGCTGAGTCAGGGGTCACCTCTAACACTGGAAGTTCTCTGAATTAACTTCTAAAGAGAACATAAGATTTATTACAGGATAAGTAATAAAAATGTACTGTTCTTAAGTTCACATATGTATTGTCAAAACTCCACTGTAACTACAGCCATTGTTTCAGACTTTGACCAACCAACTGTTTGTTTGTTTTTTTTTTTTTTTCAGAGAAAAAACCATTTAAGAAATGTCACTGCACAGTGATAATGAAATGCATATTGGATATAATTTCTTTCATGATTTTTTAAAAAGTTTTTAAGTTTACTTATTTGGAGAGAGGGGGAGAGAGACAGAGAGACAGAGAGACAGAGAGACAGAGAGACAGAGCAGGGGAGGGGAATAGAGAGAGGGAGGCAGAGAGAATACCAAGCAGGCTCCACACTGTCCGCTCAGAGCCCAGTGGTGGGCTCGATCCCATGAACTTTGAGATCAGCCGAAATCAAGAGTCAGACACAACTGATTGAGCCACCCAGGCACCCCCTGATTGTTTTAAATTCTCTATAGAGAATGCTTTTCACTATTGCCCACAGTGGAGGGGACCTGCTCCCCACATCCTCTGCTTCCACACTAGTCCCATTTCATGAAGCAATAGAGAGACCTTTCCAGATGGGTACATAAAGATCTACCTTGTTTTGTTGTTGTTGTTTTTGTTTTGTTTTGTTTTGTTTCATGACCTCGTATTATCCCACTGTGTAGACACAGTCATACTGTCATGTTTTATTGACCACTAAAATGTTGATTAGTACAAAGGAGCGAAGTAATGTACATTCATACACAGGCATATTTGCACACATCTGTAGAAAATTTTTGGAAGGTTGTTTCTCCCTAAATCCCATATTCTTCTACTACCCAAATTGCTTACCACCCAAATGCTCCATCAGGAAATCACTGTGGCTGTGTCCGCCTAATAATTTTTGCTTTCAGACTCTCGTTTTGTCCTTTTCTTCATTTCTTCTCATCCTCTTCTGTCCTGCATGTCAACACCAGATAGTTCTTCTAGTCTTTTCATCACATGACTCCTCTGTTCGAGAATCCATCGCCACTGCCATTGGTTTATGACATTCACTCACAAACAGTCCTTTTCAGAGAAAGCTCTACAAATCTGGGAAGAAGCTGAGGACCTGTCACTGGGGCACTGAGGCATAAGACCGGCAGTTAAATAGTAACCACTCACCCTCTGTCCACACTCCCCACCCACCTCTTCTGTGGAACAATTTTACTTTTGTTCGTCTTATATTTCTTACACAATGTCTATATATTCTACTTAATAGTTCATATGAAGAACTAATTTTTACTCTGTGTGTGCATGTGTGTGTGCTAGAATACAAGCACCACAAAGACAGTTTTGATGTGTATGATAACTTCAGTTTGGACCAAATGTATCTCATTGTACCATGTACAGTCATGCCTGGCATATAGATAGTAGATGCTCAAATATTTGTTGAATACACGTGCACATGCACACACATGCACGCACACACACACATACACTTCTGTCTGGCTTTTGCATGCCTACACAGTTGTTTCCAGGCTTAGACATCTTACTTTTTAAAATCTGGTACGTTCCATCTTTATTCCAGTGTTAGTTTGCTCAGGCTGCCTAGCCAAGTATCACAAACTGAGTGTGTTAAACCATAAATTTATTGTTTCGTAGTTCTGGAGGTGAGAAGTTCAAGAACAAGGTGTCATCAGGCCATGCACAAGAAGGTTCTGTTCCAGGCCTATTTTCTAGCTTCTGCTACTTCCCAGGACTATGGAAGCCAGAATTCCAATCTCTATGTGGCAGTGTATCTGTGTCCAAATTTTCTCTTTTTAAAATGACATCAGTCATATTGGACTAGGGGCCCACCCTACATCACCCTAGGGGCTCACCTCCTCTTAACGAATTATAACTTCACAACTCTTTTGCACATAAGGTTACATTCTGAGGTATATGGTATTAGAACTTTAACATATGGATTTTTGGGGACTAGATACCAACCCATAACAATTACTACTCCTTGCCTTTGCTATCTCTGTTTCTTCTCCCTGGAATGCCCTGTTCACCACTGCCCCCCCCCTCCCCGTCCCCCCTATCTGTCACTCAAAGACTTCAACTCTCATAATAATCAGAAAGTTAAATTTGACTTACACTTTAATACCTTGATATCTTTTTTTTTTTTTTTTTTGGTCTCTTCTTGATAGCAAGTCCCTTGAGAACATAATCCTAGACAGACAGAGAATAGATGGACAGGCAGAAGGAAGGAAGGAAGGAAGGAAGGAAGGAAGGAAGGGAGGAAGGAAGGAAGGAGGGAGGAAGGGAAGGAAGGGAAGGAAAGGAGGAAGGAAGCGAGGGAGGGAGGGAGGAAGGAAGGAAGGAAGGAAGGAAGGAAGGAAGGAAGGAAACTCATTGCCTAGGAAAGTGTTCTGCTCAAAATACCACAAATAACAGCTAAGTGTTGAGTAATCAATGCTTTCTCAGAATTTAAAGCACTGTCAAGAATGAAGAGGATGTCTGAGAAACATTTGGCCAGTAAAAATCTAGCCCTGTTTAGGCAGCAAAGGCTTAAATCCTTCACATTGCCAAGGATATTTGATAATGATAATAGCCAAGATTTACTGGAGACCCATGAAATGCTGGACATTGCTCTAAACTCTTCACATACTAATGCACTCAATCTTCACCATAAGCCTGAAAGTTAATATAATTATCATCCACCTTTATTTGATGAAGGGATTCCCAGAGAGGTTAAGTAACTTGTGCAAGGTCCTATGCTACTTAATGATTTCTTGGGAGTTGTACCAAAGCTGTTTGGCCCCAGAGACCATGTATTCCAAATCACTATTCTAAATTCCCTACTTCTAAGAAGATAAAAAAATAAAATAAATTTTAAAAATAACAAAAAAAAACATACCTCTAATTCACAAACCCTTTAAGGGGTAATATTTGGATAGAGTCTACTCAGGAATCATGGGGGAGGTGAAGTAAATCTTTTTCATTCATTTTTGCCACTTCTCTCCCATCATCTGCTTCCCGGCTCCATATTTCCCCGCACCTCCCATTCAGATCTGAGAATCCCTCAGGCTGAGTCAGGCAGCCCACAGCAGATGAGCACATGAGGAACCTAAGAGGACTGATGGCTTATGCTTCCTTTCTGACTCGCAAACCTGGAGGCATGTCTATTCGGTGCCTGGCACACCAGGATGCCTCTTTCAGTGGGTCAATGTCACCTTGAGTTTGGAGACCACAGATAAAGCCCAGTCCATCTGAGAATGTTACAACTGTGTTGACATTCTTTTTTGATAGGAACTCTAGAGAAAAGCTGAGTCTACATCCACCTGCTGAAATATCTCAACACAGCCACATCAAGCCGAAACCTGCATTAAAGAGAATGTAAAAGATGGCTTTATTAGAAAGCCATTAATAAGAATCATTTTATGATTATTCTGTGAAAAAGCAGTTTAAACTTTCTCATTTTAGATATGAAGTTTGCTTTTCATAGATTATCCAAATGTATCTCTTAGCCAAGAAAAATGTAGACGATAAACAGCTTATAATATTACTTCTGGAAATTGATCTCCACACTCAAGGTAAATGGATCACAAGTATTGATTAATACTTTGGAATGAATACCATTTCATAATTTTTAATTAACCACAAGATAATATTTAATGGAAACTACATAATGTAATATATATGAACTTGAAAAATGGGAAGGTAAAAGCGTTCTGTCCCTTAGTCCCATTGTGGTAAAAAGTAATTGCCAGGAGTGACCAGTTTGTTATTGTGTTTTCTTCTCTGATAATTCTAGATTATTAATGTCCCAAAGCACCAAGCGATGCTGCTGTATTAATTCTCTTGGCCTTGATGTGATCTATCACACAGTTTAAGACCCATGCATTTTGTCGCCATCTAAAATGGATTGTTTTTAACTCAGCGAAAGAAAGAAAAAAAAAGACAAGCTTATGGAACTAGAGAAGAAATTCACCTCTTGGTGTTTTCTTTTGAAAACACCAGCAAGACTACATAATATTAGTTTTGCCAGCTATACATGGCACCAAAGTAGGAGGAGAAAGATTTATACTTGGTAGCAAAGCATTAAATACTTCAGGTAGAACATCACTGTGTTGCCTTCCTGTAGAAAAAGAAACAATAAAGGTACAGCCTTCGCGTAGAGAGGTATTAGAAGTAGTGTGTATGTTGCAGGAAGAGCCCAGAATTTAAATGAACCATTTATGCCTCTGCTGCCCTAGGGCAAGTACAAGGTACATTAATAATGCAGTGTTTATTTGAAATATTTTATTATAACACACATTTATTACTAAAAATATCTAAACAGCAGAAAAAAGCCACTGTTGCCCAGGTTCAGCATTCTGGACAAGTTATTTTCAAAATAGGATTCCTGGCAAATTATATCATTTCTTTCAATACTTCACCTGTGACACTATAAATAATACATATTTATTTAAGTAGCGCTATTATACACTGCTACTTGTGTTGTACATAATTTATAGGAAATGATCTACCAACACGGGTGGGTAATGTTCTCCATGAAAGTAAATGGTTGGAACTAGAAAGTAAATGAGGAGCTCTAAGAGGTGCCTGATATTAGCTGGCATAAATTAGACTCCTTAACGTGTTACTTCATATTTTCCAAAAATTATAATCAACTTGCCTTCAATGATAAACACAAAGACAGTTATTATTGGAGTTTGCCATGGATAAATGGATCCAGTTTCCATCTCCTATCTGAACAATCATACCCACCTCACAGAGTCATCGGGGGAATGCAATAAGGGACACTATGCGAAACTGACTGCCCAGTGCTCAACAAATGCGGTTCTATATCCTGCAATGGCCCTTTGCATGGAGGAAAGGTACTTATTGACCAGCAGTTTAGTACCTGACTGTCCATTCATCTTTCTCAGCAAGCGGGTTATTCTTAGAAAGGAAATTTTACCTCCTTCATCCTTGCATTCCCTGCAAAGCGCCCGGCACCGGGTAGTTATGGTTCACACATTAATACAATTCTCTCTGATGTCCTCTGGTGTCTTGGAGAGAGATTCAGTCTTTGGTCTGGCCCAGGAAAGCAGTTCTGGCATATCTCTGGCTCATGTGAAGGATTGCACCCTAAGATGGAGTGCGTTTTATCTTCTTCCTCTTGTTCTTCTGTTAAGAAGATTATTTACTAAGAAAGATATCCCTTGAAACTTCTTAGGTTTTTACTTAAGTTGCAGAATTCCAAAATAGCTTATTTTGATAATACCTTGCAATATTCGCACCCCCCCCCCCCCCCCCCGCCTGAGAATCAGTCATCATATTTGCATATGCGGAACATCCTGCAAACATTGTGTGCACTTTGGTAGTAAAAATGCAACGAGAGTCTATCCAGGGGACCCTGTAATATGATAAAACCATCATGCAAGTTTCCAGACCCCCTTTCTTAACCATGTCTTTTAACCTCCCTGAGGTTTATTTCTTTTTCCTGTGAAGTAGAGAAAATACAAAATCCACTCTAACCTTTAAGTGAGATTGAGTACAGGACAGGCACTCTAAAAATGCAAGGTCGGCTTTGTTATTTCCTTAGATGGTACTAACACCAGTTTCCAAGAAAAAAAGAGGAAAATTAACACTGATTAGGCACCTTCTGCCAGCCAGCTAAGGATTTTTTCAATATTATCTCATTTAAACCTGTAAGAACTTCTGTAAGTGAAATGATGTTAACTCCCTTTATTATCCAAGGAAACTGCTAGGTGAAATTACCTAGATTATAGAGAAATTACCTAGATAATTAACCAAGATAATATAATGTGTAAGCAACTAGGCAGGTTTCAAATGCAACTGTCTTCTCACCTGTCACATTGTATAAAAGGCTACTTCGGGGCGCCTGGGGGGCTCAGTCAGTTAAGCATCCAGCTCTTGATTTTGGCACAGGTCATGATCTCACGGTTCATGAATTCAAGTCCTGTGTTGGGCTCTGTGCTGACAGTGCAGAGCCTGCTTGGAATTCTCTCTCCCTCCCTCTGTCCCTACCCCTCCCCTGCTTTCACTAAATAAATAAATAAATAAATGCCCCTCCAAGTGAAGGGGGGAATTCTCTAACATTATGGTGTGTTATCATAATGATTATTGCTAACTTTATTTTATTTCTGTGTCAGTTAACAAAAGTTCCATCACATGTATCATAGGTCCTAGCGATAATTTCCTCTTTTATGTGCCAGGAACTGTGCTAGTATTTTGTTTATGATGTAATCAGTCTTCAAAATAAATGACACGTTGACTGTGAGGCTCATTTTATGGAAATAGAAAGTGAGGCAGAAATAGCTGGGTTCTTTGCCATTGTCGTGGGCTCATAAGCGATGGGCTGGCACTCCTGGTCGGGTCTGATGACCACTCTTTCTGCAGCTGCCTCTGACATCTACATTAGCTGTGTCAGCTTATTCTGAGCAACACAATAAGCCAAAGGGTAGATGACATAGTCTCCATACCACAGACAAGGATGACATCAAAACTCAGAGAAATATCCTAAAAGTGGAAAAAAATAAAAGCTAGAACTAGAACCTAGGACAGTCTTAGATGACACAAAATGAGCACTAAACCCTTCGTTGTAGAAATCCGGCATATATGACAAGCTCATAAATTCCCTTGCTTAAGCCGCGTGCCTCTTCTCTCAGCATAAAAGACCAAATCTGTTTTCTATAGTGCCACAAATGTGTTTCCAGAGGGCATGTGAGTCTTTCCATATACTATAGATGTGTCTATAGTCTTTCAGTCTGTTAACTTTTTTTTTTTTTTTTTTACACTCATGTCTGCACTAAAATGGCTACCTCAGCATATATGTCATATAAGGCCTGCCATTGATTTTAAAACCCATATATCTGGGGTGCCGGGGGGGTTCAGCCAGTTGAGCATCTGACTTCGGCTCAGGTCACGGTCTCACAGTTTGGGATTTCGGGCCCCATGTCGGGGTCTGTGCTGATGGTTCAGAGCCTGGAGCCTGCTTCGGATTCTGTGTCTCCCTCGCTCTCTGCCCCTTCCTTGCTCACACTCGTCTCTCTCTCTCTGTCTCAAAAATAAACATTAAAAAAGTTTAAAAAACATATATGTGGGGGCGCCTGGGTGGCTTGGTCGGTTAGGCATCCGACTTCGGCTCAGGTCATGATCTCACGGTCAGTGAGTTCGAGCCCTGCGTCGGGCTCTGTGCTGGCAGCTCAGAGCCTGGAGCCTGTTTCAGATTCTGTGTCTCCCTCTCTCTCTGCTCCTCCCCTGTTCATGCTCTGTCTCTCTCTGTCTCAAAAATAAATAAACGTTAAAAAAAAAAAAACATGTATGTGTTCTATATTATGTGACAGCAGAGACATGCAAACAGCAGTGATCTAGTATGCACCAATTAAAATGGCCAAAATCTAGAACACTGACAGCACCAAATGGCTGGTAAGACTATGGAGCAACTGGAATGCTCGCTCATTCCTGGTAGAAATGCAAAATGGCCGCAGCCACGTTGGAGGACAGTTGGGCAGTTTCTTACAAAACTAAACGTGCTCTTACATGGGGCAGCAGTGCTCCTTACTGTTCACCCAAAGGGGTTGAAAATTTATGTCTCCACAAAAAGATGCACGCAGATACTTATAGACGCTGTATTTACATTGCCAACCCTCAGAAGCAACAAAGAAGTTCTTCTCTAAGTTGAGTGGATACATAGATAGTAGTACATAGAGACGGGGGATGCCATTCAGTGCTAAAAATAAGTGTGCTGTCAAGCCATGAGAAGAGGTGGAGGGATGTCAAATACCTATTACTAAGTTGAAGGAGACCAATCTGAAAAGACTGCATGCCGTATGATTCCAACTCTGTGACATTCTGGGGAAGACAAAACTATGGAGACAGTAAAAAAGTCAGTGGTCGCCGGAGGCTAGTGGGAAGGAAAGGATGAGCACAGAGGATTTTTGAGACAGTGAAACCACTCTGGGTGGTGCTGAAATGGTGGATACGTGTTATTAGACATTTGTCCAGATGCGTAGAATGTACAACACGAAGAGTGAATTCTGACACGAACTGTGAACTTTGGGTGGTCAGTGTAGGTTTGTCGGTGCTAGCAAAGGTACCGTTTTGGTGGGAGATCTTGATAATGGAGAAGGCTACCCACGTGTAAGGCAGAGGGAATGTGGGCCATCCCTGAACTTCCTGCTCAATTTTGCCGTGAGCCTAGAAGTTCTCTAGAAAATAGTCTATTTTTTAAAAACCTATATATCTAAGAGTAGAACAAAAGGTCACAGGAAAGCAAGAAGTTCAATAAATATTAATGGTTGTTGACAAGAATTATGGAAATTTTATACAGTCTCATCAATGTCATCATAATATATTGGACATCTGCCGTGTACATAACATAGTACTGAGAGGTGGGGGAAAGAGTGGTTTCAAAGAAGGTGCCTGCAAAGAACTAGGAATGATCTCATTTTACAAGAAAGACCTCCAGAATGTACTATTTCAAAGAAGCAATTTACTACTAACAATGGCTTTTAAATGGGAGGAAGAATAAAATAAATGTATTGTTCCTTGATATTATTGTTTCTTAACATGTAAAGGTGTTGTCATTCAAGTTCACTGTTGATTCAAAATCTCCTGGTTTACACAACTTTCCACAGGGAAATTTTGACCAAAGAGGTGGTGGCCATCTTGGAAGAGACACGTGAGTGTGTGTGTGTGTGTGTGTGTGTGTGTGTGTGTGTTAGAATCACAGCAAAGGAGCCACATGATTGGAGCCCTGTAAATCAACAGCTGCAACTCGAATACTGCAGTTTCTACCCAGCACAAAATAGAGATTTCACAATAAAAGTAATAATTGTATCAGTGTATCTAGCTCACATTTTCTTTTTTTTTTTAATGTTTATTTATTTTTGAGACAGAGAGAGACAGAGCATGAATGGGGGAGGGTCAGAGAGAGGGAGACACAGAATCTGAAACAGGGTCCAGGCTCTGAGCTGTCAGCACAGAGCCCGACGCAGGGCTCGAACTCACAGACAGCGAGATCATGACCTGAGCCGAAGTTGGCCGCTTAACTGACTGAGCCACCCAGGCGCCCCTCTAGCTCACGTTTTCAAGACTGGAGTCTATCAGGATGTTGGTAAATGGCTGATGAAAAGAACTGTTCCGTGTTTCATTAAGTTTGGGAAATGCTGAGTTAGGCACAAACGGGTTCCTTTTGTGCAGGACTTCTCAGAAACCTTATTAAGCCGCATACTGAAATTCCAAGAAGATAGTTCAACAGGCAGCATTTCATAAAATTACATGAACATGTAACTTTTTGTTCCACAAGCCCTCTTTCAAGTGTCCCCCAGAACATTACGTTGCAAATGCAAATGCTGATTTGGAAACGTAGACAGTTAAGGCCACTGATGAATTTCTTGGACCAGAGTTATTGTGAGCAAACAGTATGATATTCAGCACGTCATTATGCATAACCTATTAGTGTTTTGGACCACGTTTAGAAGAGCACTCTGTGTTTCCAAAATTTCTTGCTTTTGTTAAAATCTGATTACCAGAAATCATATTGAAATGTACAATAGGGACCCTTTATATATACTGCATAGTCATCACATTTTCCCAAATTACTATCACATATTTTTTTTTTTACTCCAAAATTGAATTAGGAACAGATTCTGTGTCTTTAACACTGCCCCATAAATCACCTCCAGCACCTGGTTCAGTGATTTAGACACAGAAGGTGCTCAAATCAAAGCTATTTGATGATAATGACTTATGGTCCTAAAAGACTTCTCATGTGAACTACTTGCTAAAAAGCAGGTCTGGGTCTGCCTATCCTGATACACTCGCCTGAATCTAGGTTTGTTTGAATAGGACTTATTTCCCAGAAATATCAAATCAAAGAGCAGATAGAATGCCCTTTTGGAAACATATAAGGCTTATATTTTATGTGGAAGACAGAGCTTTTTTTAAAGTCATCATTCATATTTTATATTGTGAACCATTTCCTTGCAGTTTGGAAAATGAGTTATATTGGAAGAATTGTGGCTTCTAGGTGGTAATAAATATGAATGTTTTATATGGCCCTTTCTATTGTTTCAGAACTTGGCAATATACTTAAATTTTTTTTCGCTAATATGATTTACAAACTTTTCTTATGATTAGCCCTATCTGTCACAATTTGGACAATAAACATTCATTAAATATAAGGCGAGATGGAATTAAAGGAAGTGTAGAATTTCAAAGTGGGGCAGTATATTTTATTATCTTTTTAACAGATGTGCATTCAGTGTGCACCGTGCCGGTCACTCTGATGGGCACTGCGAAAAAGGTCGTGGCTTGCACGTTCCATGTCTTCAAAAGGCCGTCAGGATAATATTGCTCTGATGTGTGGCCATAGAGTAGCAAGCCTGATTTTCATGTGCCACGTGAAAATTGTTATCATTGTTTACAGTTGCAGCGAAACAGGTACACATCTTTCTCTGAAAATAATTTTTTTGCATGCAAAATGAGGACAGAATTGGCGACGAAATACCGTTGGACTTCTCTAGCTCAGTGACTTCAGATCCCACATTAACTGCTCCAGTTTGAGTTGGGTTAAATTGGTAGGTCTGATAATAAAAGTCCCTTAGGGAAATAGGGAGAGGTCTTCTGCAGAAAAATATCTTAGAAGAGAGTATAAAAACAACAGAAATGTTGCATCATAAATCAAGTTTCTTCCTCATCCACTGACCCATTTTCAATGTGTTTTCCAACGAAACCATTACTAATGA
The DNA here is from genome assembly GCF_046562875.1 of Panthera onca. Lineage (NCBI taxonomy): Eukaryota > Metazoa > Chordata > Mammalia > Carnivora > Felidae > Panthera > Panthera onca. The sequence continues at coordinate 191,925,523 of NC_138342.1, read as the reverse complement.
GCTCTTTTCAAGCCCTATGGGGCCTTGGGGGGAGGGGGAGGATCTTCTTTTTCTATAGTTTAGGTGATAGACACCATCTTTCCGGGGCACTTTTGAGCTTCAAAGTGTCCTGTCAAATCTGTATAAAGACAAATTCACAAACAATACATAACAGGAGAGAGAAACAGTGGTGAAGGAGGAAAATAACTCATGGTTGGAAAACCTGGCCTCTATTTTAGACTCTGGATGAATGTAACCATGGAAATGTGACTGGACTCCTTCTTCCTCTTGTTTTCCTCATCTTTAAAGTAGGGTTTGGACTAGGATAGATCATCTCTTTCATTATGAAATTTGATGAATCTTTGTCTCAGTGCAAGCCAGAGATTCCCATCAACTTTAGAGATCACAGATATGTTAAAATGGAGATACAAATTTTCATTTGGTTACGTGTTTAAACTGTGCCGTACTAGTCACTGGTAACAAAGCCAAACACTTCTCAACACACCGTATCTGACGTGTGCCCCAAATAGTCACTGTAATAGCTCTCCCTAAAGTGACCAATGCCTTCCAAACCATTAAATCTGGGAGGCACGTTTTAATCTTATCGACCACTCCTTTCTTCCTGAAGTGCTTTTTTGCTTGTTTTGTTTTGTTTTGTTTTGTTTTGTTTTACCTTGGCCTCAGTAACACAACTTGCTCTCCTGGTTTTACTGTATATATATATATATATATATATATATATATACACACACATACACACACACACACACACACACACACACACACGCATGCACACACCTCTGACTGTTCTTTCTCAATGCTTTAAGCTTGGTATTAGCATTCTTCCCTTATCCTATATTCCCTTCACAAGGGAACCAATCTATGTCCATTGCTTTCTTTACCACCTACTATCCATGATTCACACACTTTATCTCCAGTTCTCACTTCTCACTTTCTGACTCATGTTTGCAACAACCCCCTGTCTTTCTCTATTTGCATAACTCCACACGCACCTAAAATTCACCACATTTCAAACAAACCCTTACAGCTGGTCTTCTCCAACCCTAATCTTCTTCCAGACTTAACGTCCAGAGGATGGCATAGTCATCATCAAGCTGTTGAGAAAGAGAGACTGTTCTTTGAAGTGTTTCCTCCCTCGCCTCACATTATCCAATCTGGTCACAAGTCTTCTTATCTTAAATGCATCTCCTGTCACATTTCTAATGCCTCTTCCATTGTCTCAGATACCCCTTTCTGTTAGCTAAGTGACAACCTAGATTTATTTTTTTTCTTTTTCTTTCTTTCTTTCTTTTTTTTTTTTTTTTTTTTTTTTTTTTTTTTTTTTTTTTTTTGAGAAATAGAGAGAGAGCACACAGGGGCATGCGTGAGGGAGAGAGAGAATCTTAAACAGGCTCCATGCACAGCATGGAACCTGAACTCATTTCCTGAGCGGAAATCAAGAGTCAGATGCTTAACCGACTGAGCCACCCAGGGGCCCTGACAACCTTGTCTTCTAATTGTTCTATTTTCTTCTATCATGTTCTCCCCAAATTATCAGTTTTCATCCTATGGGTGGAGTGCTTCTTTAAAAGTTCAAATGTTGTTTAAGTTTCTCCCCTGTTTAAAGCCAGGGTCACTTTTCTTTGAACATTGAAGATGCTTAAATGATCAATGAGACCTTTTGTGACCTGGCCCCTGCCTAGCCCTCGAACACATTTCACATCTCTTACCTCCTTTTTCTGAGATGCAGACTCATTAGTCTTATTCTGGCTCCTTGAATAAACTGTACTTCTTCCCACATAGGAGTTTGCACCTATGATTCCTTCTGCATTTCTTTCTCCGCCCACTCACTTTATCTTCTCTTTTTCTTTTTTAATGTTTCTTTATTTTTGAGAGAGAGAGGCCCAGAGCACAAGCGGGGGAGGGGGAGAGAGAGAGGCAGACACAGAATCCAAAGCAGGCTCCAGGCTCTGAGCTGTCAGCACAGAGCCTGACGCGGGGCTCGAACTCACGAACTGTGAGATCGTGACCTGAGCTGAAGTTGGACACTTAACTGACTGAGCCACCCAGGCGCCCCTCCCACTCAATGTTTCTGATCCCCTTGGTCAACTTCCCTTTCACATGGCCTCATGACATTTCTTTGGGAGAATTTATCCCAGTCATATAGTTATTATTTTAGGCATTATTGTGTGCACACATTTATCGAGCACCTATATGTGCTAGGCACACTGTAAGATGATAGTAAACGTTAGTGAACAAAACAGACAAATTCTATGCCCTTACAATTCCACGCCCATTTGTCCACAAAAAATGGACACCTATACCACAAATAATGTAAATTTTGAATTGTAATGACTTTTTTAAATTTATTTTTATTTGTTTTAATTTTTTAAAAGTTTATTTTGAGAGAGAGAGAGAGCATGAGCAGGGGAGGGGCAGAGAGAGAGGGAGACACAGAATCCAAAGCAGGCTCCAGGCTCTGACCCGTCAGCACAGAGCCTGATGTGGGGCCTGAACCCACAAACTGGGAGATCACGACCCGAGCTGAAGTCAGAAGCTTAACCGACTGAGCCACCCAGGTGCCCCTGTGACAACTTTTTTTAAAAGCAAACAAAGTTCAGCGAAAGGGAAGAAGGGATTAGTGGGGAGGCCGGCTTTAAGGAATTAGGAAAGACCTTTCTGAGAAAGTAGGGTTAATGTTGAGATTTAAAAAAATATGAAGGCCTGGGTAAGGGGGTATGTGTTAAAGGGAAAACACATTCATAGCAGAGGTGAGAGTAGTGAGAAGGTGTCCAGGCAGAAAAGAATTTGGTATAGCTAAATACCATAAAGGGGGCCTTTTTATGTCTGTCTCTCCCTATTGAACATAAGTTCTGAGAAGGAGGCAGAGTGTCTGTTTTGCTCTTTACTGAAATTGGAGTGCCAAACTCAGTGACTGGCATATAGTTACTGAAAGAAAATAGATACCCAGATATAATTCATCTTACAAAATGACTTGGCCCTAAAACAAAATGCATGATTTGGATTTCAAATGAAAGTGTCATTTGATAATTATTTAACAATTCATTAAGAAAGCATGTTACTTACCAAAATACTTTGTTAGATTGTTTTATATGTACTTGTACTAAAGAATATATCTGCTTATTTTCTTTATGATACCTATGTCTGTGTCCATCCAAATGATCTCTCTTACGCTATTTGGATGGAAATTTTCCCAGGAATGTTTTAAATAATATGAAAAAGAGAAGATACAATTTGGGTTAGCGTTTTCTACCAACAATGGCTGCAAATCACAGCAATACGGTGATAACACCAATAATCTCTTTTGTATCACAACACTTCTCAGTAGTAAATTATAAACCTTCCTTCTAACACAATCAGTTTAAAATAAAATTTATGTTGAGTCTTACCTAAAGATCCTTAAAATGGCAAATTTCAAAAATCAAATGAGTACAAACAAATAAAATATATGTTTGATAGCATCTGAAATATTTATATGGTTTGAATTACTGTTCTAGATGGAAATTCCATTAAACTGATAGTTTTTCAAGCTGTTTTTATCTAGGCTAAATCATTCTGGAAACAACTCATCTTCCTCCTCTAGAAATGTATATAAATATGTGAGATACTGATTTAATTCACTTTAAAAGTGGTGTAACTTCCTAAAGTATCACAAATTAAAACATTGGATTAAGTATATTATTGGGGCTGAATTATACTAAACCGCATATATGTTAGAGTAATATAAATAATACATCAGACTAAGTCTCTATGTAGAAAACAAAATGGGAGTTTGTCCAGATAATTTAAACATTCACTTCTGCATTATTTATGCAGTTAGTTCAAAGTAGGGTTCAGGCAGGATGAGACTAGAGATACAAATCATTGTCTGAATCTCCCAGCTTGTTTGACTGAGAAGACAGTTTTACCTGGCAAATTGCTCAGGTATATCATGATCATGTCTAATCAATTTCCTTTCCAAAATTGTATCTCATTGTTGTAAGTACCTAAATCTATAAAAAGTGCCAGTTGTAGCTCTCAGGTACACCTACCTACAGCTTACTGGCACACTATATCATAGATTCAGACATTCTGTTTGATACCTGTAAAATTAAACCTGTTTCCTCCTAAAACCTTATTTCTGGGCTAATATCCTCCAGAGATATATCTCAACCCTATGATCTGTAAATTAACTGCTTTACCCCTCTCTCTCTCTCTCTCTCTCTCTCTCTCTCTCTCTCTCAAGAATGTAGGCTATAAATAATAAATACTTCTAATACAATAATTCCTATGGTATTTTCTGTTATGTTTTTATAAAAATTGTTCCAAAGAGTATCCAATATTTAACTCATCTTTCTAAAAACATACGATTCTTTTAATCACTTTTAATTGCTCAAAAACATGTTTTAAACTGAAATTTAATTGGTTCTGTAAATAGGCTAGAACAAACCAGTCATACTACAGGTCGATAGAGGGAAATCTCCACTAGGGATGTCGTTGCCAAAGCAACATGGCAGACCTAGGTCGGTCATAGCCCTTACCTACCAGAGGTCCATGACATTTGTTGGTTTCCTCATGACACTTTTTTTCCAAAAACAAAAAAAGAAAAAATACATCTCCACGTAGCCACAGGCGAGTAGTGACTTTTTTTTTTCTTTTTGAAGAGCATTAAAGATAATTCAGGTGGCACATAAAGTATTAATAGCTACAATTCATGCTGATGGATTTGACCGGAAGTCATTCCTTGACAACTCATCAGGATACGTTGATGAGAATCGTTTCTTATAAAAGAGCGATTACAAAGCTTTTCAAATGATGATAATAAAAAATGTGGAGGCAAGTGTTACTGCCACCAACCACCCTGTAAACTTGGTCTATTGTTTGTGTGTTTTTAATCTGTCAGGTTGTTTCTCTGTCTTGCCTCTATCTTTGAGATCTTTACTACGATGTGCTCTACCTTGTAGAATGACTTTGTAGTTCAAATAACCAGCCAGGGAATCATAAAAATAGAATAACTGCAGATTGTAAAGATACCATAAGTTATTCTAGTTTTTTCTTTCTGACTACAAAGTTTTGTCATGAGGAACCAAGGTGTTCAGTTCTGTGTAAAGTACTAGATGGGTATGAGATATTGTTATTACTCAGTTCAACCTAAATTGTTCAGTTTTACAGAGGCATCCTTAATCCCACACAATCTAAAATGATCATAGACTTTGTTTTCCAAAAAAGCGCTTTCACCTTAGTTATTCGAATGATTATGTCAATTTTCCACAAAGAGAAATACTAAATAACGTGCAGAGGGTCTATGGAAACTGGGGCATCCTAAAAGCTAACCTGTAAGGCAAACTGGATTATTATCTCTCTGTCCCTTTTATTTGTTTTCCATGGAAACTTGTAGGCGTATAAGTAAACTTAACACATTCCGTTAGCTTATGGGAGAAGTAGTATAGACTGTGTCCAAGATAAACTCATTCTGGTTAAGGGGAAAGAGTTCATGTGCAAAATTTCCAACCCCTGATGGGACAGAGATAAGAAGAGAGAAAGAGGACGATGCATTTGAAAAATACTTTGCCAGTCAAATCCTATAGTCTGCCAAGATTGAGAAGTGGCCTAATTGAAATGAGTAAAGAGATTATTGCATTTTGGCTTTTAAAAAATAATAGAGCAGTTCTATTTTTAACATTTAACTGGACCTTGAGATTTCCATCTCTCTGGAAAAAACCACTCGAGTGATCATATGCAGGTGTAAAGAACACCAGAGACTTTTTCTCCCTTGTTCTCAAGGCATTTATCACTAAAATTGCTCAATTCCGGAAAGCCTTAGGGTTCCAGTTGGCCATTACTGTGTGAGTACTGTTTTTACTATCCACAACTAGCAGGTATTTTTTCTTTATTGCCTAGATGAGATCTCCTTTCTTCATAAGTAACTTTACAATAAAGTCAGCCAGTGCTCACTTTGTCTAGTCCAGAAATTTTCTTCACTCTACCAAAAATATTACTTCAGCTTTAGGATAATCATGATTCAAGAAATTACTAACTCATGACTATCTATCAAGTAAATGTTCTCCATTTCTGTGACAAGGAAATACGCATGTAAAAGTTGGGTTGGGGCATAGTTCCCACCCCTTTGGTACAGATGAAATACAACATAAAGCAGGTTCTTTTCTTTCTTTTTTTTCAAGGTTATTTATTTCTTTTGAGACAGAGAAAGCATGAGTGGGACAAGGGCAGAGAGAGAGGGAAAGAAAGGGAGAGAGAGAGAGTCCCAAGCAGGCTCTGCACTGTCATTGCAGAGCCCGATGTGGGGCTTGATCTCGCAAACTACAAGATCATGACCTGAGCTGAAGTCAGACTTCAGCTTAACTGACTGAGCCACCCATGTGCCCCCAAAGTGGGTTATTTTTCTAAACGTCTTAAAATATTAGTATTAAAATTAATGTTAATTTTTAATATTTTAATTCCATGATGAAACACTACACATACATTAATCATTATTTCCAAAATTATCTGCACATGTGAGATGTAGTTTGAATGGCTTGTTGTATTCTAACTCAGTTAATCATGTTCAAGTGAAAGCTGGATGCCATTTACACAACATGTCATCTAGAGAGGATCAACCGTCCATTTTAATTGAATTTAAGAAAAATATATTGTAACAATATCGCGCCGGTCTTGAAACCTCCTGGACATGGAATATCACACACTTCACAATGACTGGTACTGAGGGCCCTAACATGGAACACAATATCATTCAAATCGATGATTAACAGAGACTTCAATAAATGGTCCAACAAGAAGTCCTTGTAAGCAAGTGTTCTGTCACAGCCACAGAGGCTCGTTTCTATCGTTGAACTAGAAACCTCATTAAACTGGCCAGAGCCTTTACTTTGAATTTCCCTTTTTGTGGAGATCTTCTGTTCAGCGACAGCCAGTGTTTTCCAAGACATTTTCCCTTTGTTTTCCCCTTTAAGTTTGCATCTGTAGGCAGCTTACCAGTCATTCAGTGAAAAGTATGAAAAAGCCGTTGTTTCACCCAGTTGACTGGTTGATTGTTAACACAGTCGATCCCGTGACCTTCCTACATATAGACACTGACGTTTTGTGTGAACCTCGGACATGACCTCTGTTATTTAAAATAAAAGTAACTGGACTTGCTTTTGGGTCGGATTCAAAATATCATTGCCCAGATGGGGAAAGAAAGAAATATATATACACGTACATACATGCACGCACACGTGAGATCAACTTGTACCGCATCTAATATGACCGGGCTTTTAAATGACCTTGGTAGATGGGAAGAGTAGTCAGAAATAAGTACAGTAAAATTACATAAGAAAAAAAAAAAAACTCCATAGGGAAGTTCACTTGGGGTGTGTGACAGGGGAAGAGTGAGCACAAACTCTAACCAGACGTGATTAAGTGATTAAGGGCTGGGTGCCCTTCGTGTTGTAGCGGGCACCCAGCACGGACTCCCAGCTGCAGGGGAGTGGGCAATCCTGAGATACCGAGGGTGACTTTCAGAGATTCTTACAATAGAAAGTCAGAGGAAAAGTCAGATAATGGTTGCTTATTAGAGAACAGAAGAGGCCCCTTCAAGTTTTAAGGCTTTATATTTTATAATGGTCTTCACCATCATTATTTTACTTGAAACTCATGTCTGTTCTCTAGGTAGATAGGACGGGTATAATCACTTATTCCCTTTTTGTAAATGGAGCAAGTGTGGTTTAGAGAGCTTAGGTGACTTTCCCCCTATGGGGGTGCAGGAGAGTGCAGAGATGAGATGTGATCCTTACCCCTTTGTGTCCGGGCTTTGTCTCCGGCATCTGTGTGGTCTCCTAACAAACACTCACTGAGCTTCAGCTCCTCAGCCAGAAAAGCGAGATCGTCGGAGGCGGGGCTCCCTGGAAACAGGAGCCGGGACAGAAGTCAAGAGTTCATGGTTCATTGGGGGATGTTCTTCCAGAAAAACCTGTCAACAGGATGGGGAAGGAGAAAGAGCTGAGCAAAGATGTGGGCTCAGGCAAATCTAGTCTTAGCCAGACCCGCAGGTGTATCTAGAGCGTAAACCAAACCTCTGCACCATGGTCTTCCCCTCCTCCAGTCTGTAGGACCAGCCTTTTGCATCCCTGGTCACGGTCAGCCCCTGGATGGTCAAGGTGACCCACCTCAGAAGAGGGCGACTGTCCCAAGAATGGGGCAGCTGGCAGCCTCACGGCCGACACAGCGGGCTGCTGAGGGAGTCCTTGAGGATCCTCCACACCTACCGCAGGGGCTAAAATCAAAGCTCTGCCGGAGTAGAATGAAGTTATGGCAGATGGTGCGGGAAAAGTATCAAACCTGAAATGATAAGCCAAGTGATCCCATGTGACAAGTGTTGCGTGAACTAGGCACAATTTATTTTGTTTGTTTTTGCTTTTAGTAAAGACACTATGCCGCTTACGGTTATTAAGGTCTTTGTAAATGCAATCAGATTTTTAAAAATTCATCAAGTATCGACCAGGCAGAGTTAGAGAGGACAGATACTCTAATGAGAAGATATACAACCGGGGAAAGCTCGAAGTCTAGAGCACATGTAGATACGAAGCGAATTATAAGACAGCGTCAGGAACATAACAATAAAAGTAAAGGGGTTGGAAGTGGCAGAAAGAAGGGAGTGATGGGCTGAATCTATTAAGAGAAAAAAGTTCCACAAGTTTTCCCAAAAGAAGTGATTTCTCTGCTTTGGTTTGGAATGACAAACAGAAATGTCTCTGGTGCAGGGACAAGACTAGTGAAAGAAGGAAAAACATTTCAGATAAAGAGGCAGCAGCCCAGAGACAGGAGCTGCAGATTGGGGTACGTTTGAGCCAATACAGGGAATTGGACGAGGATGACATTGAAAGTTGGATGTAGGGAATTTCCTGCCGGAAATAAAGTTAGAGAATCAATAATCACAAATACCATAATAATCCCTACTATGTATTGAGCACTCATCATATGCCAGGCATAAAACTGTGGTTAATTGATCGTCACGTAGAATCTGTTAAATAACTCATCCCCATTTTACAGACAAGAAAACTGAAAATCGGTCGTGACCCGACCAGGGTCTCAGTCATTGTTGGCACGAAGATGCACATCAAGCAGTCTGACTCCGAATCTAGCACTTCTATCCAGTGTCCTATGCACACTCCTAGGTTGTAATATTCCTCGAATCTCTTGCTGCACACCAGCGGCTCTCAGACTTCAGTCTGAGAGTCTTCATGCGTCAGAATCGCCTGGAAGTGTTACTAAAATGCCAATTGCTGGCTCCATCCCCCAATGTTTTAATTGCTTCTCTTGGGGGCTGGGGCCAAGAATTTGTGTTTCTCCCAGTTCCCAGGTGACGCTGATGCTGCCGGATGGTCAGACCACACTTTGAGTCCCTCCACCTTAGAAAGCAGGGAGCAGGTAGAGTGATTGAATCAGGAGATGTGCTGTGGTCGGATGAAAGATCCAGTTATGTGTCCAAGGCAATAGTCCGGCAGAATGGAAGGATGTGTGATCCCAGGCCTTAAAAGTAGGAACGGAAGAAGAGTCTGCCTGGTGACAGACCCCACTCTGGCTGTGACACACAATACAACATGGGCGTTAAGTGCCCGTGTCATGACTGAGGTAGGTTCTCCCCCGCCTGGGTAGACCTTGAGCGCACAACTTGATCGATTCCTTCCTTCCACAGGCAGAATTTAAGCCTAATGCCTTCTTCACAAAGTTCCTTCTGTGAAATCAAATAGGTTAAACCCATAAAGAAATTATCATAATGCCTAGCACGTGGAAGCACTTAGCAGATATTGGTTCTTATTATAGGAGAAACGAGTCTGGGATAAGTCTAGGCAGTTTCTGGCTTAGAAGCCCAGGTAGACTACTTTGCTCAGAGTTCCTCGTGTACTCCATGCAGGCTTCTATTTCTGGGTCTTTGTTTATGCTAACCCCTGCCTTCCACGAGTACACCCCCAATTCCTTTCAAGATTTTGCAAGGATGTCTGTGGGAGGGGAAGTGAGGATGGCTGAGTGAAAACCAGATCGGGAGCCAGAGCCCAATTCTTTCATTAAACATAGTAGAGATAAAGAAGTTAGGCTTAAGAATCCACCGTTTTTAGAGAAATACACAAGCCTCTTCCTTCTTGCTGCCTTCCTATTCTTCCACCCCCACCCTCTTCTCAACGTAAAAAGAAAATAAATCCTGTGACTTTTAATCTGATGTTTTCACATCTTACTCATTTGCAGGGTTGCTTGAGAATCCGTGTGAAAATGTAAGGAATATGGGTTATTTATTTTATTTAATTTTTAAAATGTGTATTTATTTTCGAGAGAGAGAGAGAGAGAGAGAGAGGCAGAGTGCGCGAAGGGGAGAGGCAGAGAGAGAGGGAGACACAGCGTCTGAAGCAGGCTCCAGGCTCTGAGCTATCAGCGCAGACAGAGCCCGATGCCGGGGTCGAACCCATGAACCTAGAGATCATGACCTAGCCAAAGTCAGACTCTTAACCAACTGAGCCACCCAGGAGCCCCAGGAATATGTTTTTAAAGAAAATGAAAGTGGTGATGTCAGTGACATCTTCGGCAATCCCTAAATGCATGAAAACATACACTGTGCATCCAGAGCTATGCATCATGGGTAATCGAACTCTACCAGCGGAGTCACTGTTCTATAGGAACGGACTGATTTCAGTGATGTTTTAAGATGAAGGAAAAGAAAAAGTGGTGTAGGCAATCCTCCATTCCTCTTTGGGGAATAAAGGATATAAACAAATGCTTATTTTTTTTAAAAATAGTCAGCTAAGAAGATGCTAGGAGACCATTAAATGTGTGAAATGTGATTCAAATCATTTCTAGTTTTCAATGTTTCAGTATGCAGTATTCCTCTTCTGGTGAAGATTTTTATTTGTCGAAATAGCATGTGTTGGTCATCTAGATCTAACATTACATAATTATGTCCCATTAATGGTATATTTCCAGAGCAAAAGTTGAGGTGAAACTTCAGGTTTCAGAGATTCATGGCTAAAATTCATGCCCACAGGTGCACAATACATTATCGCAGATACCTATGCGAGTTGGTTGGGACTGCTGTAAGTACAAACAAGAGGTTGATGTCACTTCATTAATTTCACTGCATTTGTAATGTTTGATTACATCTGCATCCAGGGGGCATCTGGGTGGCTCAGTCACATGGGCTTCCAACTTCGGCTCAGGTCTCGACCTCACGGCTCCTCAGTTCGAGCCCCACGTCGGGCTCTGGGCCGACAGCTCAGAGCCTGGAGCCTGCTTCGGATTCTGTGTCTCCCTCTCTCCCTGCCCCTCTCCTGCTTACACTCTGTCTCTCAAAAATGAATAAACGTTCAAAAAAATCCACATCCAACTACTCTAGGCGCATCATTGATTTTTTTTTCAATGTTCCCAGACACATTTCAGAAGTGATATCTCAACAAGGTGGTTAGAAGTTTTCACATTCACACTCACAGATCATCGTGTGAGAAGATCTCCAAAAGTACAAGACTAATCCAAACTGAATAACATGTGAAGAGCAAACCAGAATCATGTCAAATGATGAATTCCCACCCTGCCCCCCCCCCCCACTCACCCCACAAATGAGTTTCTGACTTGGCAAATGTGATTGAGTGCCCTCTGTTGCTGGAGAGGCAGCATGTAATTAATGGTAAGTCGAATTGTTTCCTAAAATATATAGAAGTTTTTCAGAGATTGCCAGTGTCGGAATCGCTCTATGAAATCCCTGCGCGTTTTCTCATTCACTACTGGGTGTTACTAGGAAACAGATTTAACCGTAACTTTTAAAATATTGTTCTCAGGGTATTGGTTAGTATTTGTCTGTATTGCTCTGACATTTTAGCCGTAGAAGGAGTTTTGGTATGGGAGACAAAATGCAGGCTGGCAAATGAAAATCAACCAAGTTGAACCCATATGCATATTCTTCTGAGTCACCATGCCCTTTGCTGAGCTCTGGCAAACTAGTTTTACTCATCTTTGTAGGCGAAGCACAATAAACAATGACTCTAGCACCGATGGCTTGGAAGTCCGCAGCTGCACATAGTAGAGTGATTCAAATACCAGTGTGTGGTACCCACCACCCTGACGGCATAAATACCAGGGAACAAGATCTCCCTGCTAAATGTTTTAGGATCATCCTCAACTTCTCAGCAGAACATTTTCCTTGAGATCATGCCTTATTTCAGAAGGATACTATGGAGATCTCTTTTAGTCTGTTTTTCAAGCAGTGCCACTTAACCTTCGTTGAGCGAGAAATATTTTTCTTCTTTTCCCTCAGTGAGAAAAACTAAAATTGCTTTTCCTACGATAGAACTTGATATTTCAGGCTGTCTGGTTTTAACATAATTTAAAGGACAAAAGTTCCCCATAGCCTTCTTCACTTCTTCAGTAAACATTTATTGAGCACAATTATGTGGAAAGCTCTATGCTAGATTATGGAAATTCGCAGATAAGTAAGGCATGGCTCCTGGTCTTAAAAGATTTTACAGTTTAGCAGAAGAGGCAATGTGTGTGCGGACACATTAGAGAAAGAAAGAGGTGATTTTATAAAATTAATGCACCTACATTTGTGAAGTAGTTGTGTCCTCTTATTATTTCGTCCACTTATTATCTTTTATGGAAACCATTTAGTAAGTCCCTTTTTTATTTTGATAACTGCTGTAATTTTTTAAGTTAGAAAATTCACACAGTTGTCTCTATACTCTGAGCAAGGATAGCCCACAAAATACTCTACTGAAAATGCTTCCTCATCTAGAACAAACTAGATTTATTTTTTCTACCTCTTTTGAACTTCATTTTTTCCATTCACTAAATGAATAATTGTTTTCTATAAAAAAGCGATCTCTGCTTCACTAATCACTTATATGCTGCTACTCTGGTCCTTCTTATTAAAAGAAAGAGAAGCATAGCGTTTACATATGGAATGAGTTTTAGAAATATGCCCTGTCATGCCAAATTAGTGATTTTATAGAGCTTCAAAATAAAATTTTATTAAACCACTTAATAGTCATATAATGGAAGAAGAATACCAATTTAAATAAGGCTGACCATTACATGTGTTAGTAGAAAGACATTAGGGCTAGCTGTTACTGAAAATGACTATTATTTAGTGGTTATTTTGTTCCTTTTTTGCCTTGTAATGAAACTATTTAATCCCACTCTCTAATGACTAATCTGTGGGGTATATAGTGATTTCCATTTCATCAAAATTAGCTTTGCCGTGAAGATCACATAAACTTTTTTAGAAACTCAAAGTAGCTGGTCTCCTTTGTTCTCCCGTTCACAGCTGCATATTCGTAATAGAAGCTGGCCTTTCTATTATTTTCCTAAATAACTTCAATAAAAAATTGCAGAAGTTTCCTCAAGGCTTGTTTTTATGTATTTGTCCATGCCACAAGGATGTCACCAGCGTGTGCACATTGGTGATGACTGTTGACCGCTAGCTTATGCAAACCATTGTAGACTCTCCCAGCCTAGGTGAAGGTCAGGAGGCATGTCTTGCTCGGAGTGGTGTTCAGAGACTCGACCCTGAATTATTTCATGTCAGAATTTCCCATGAAGCCATCACCTACTTGGGATGGAGTTAGGACTTTCCTCTACCTATTTCCTGAGTTACCGCTAATATCTGATCAGCGGAGGCTATCGTCAAACAGTAGGCCACTCTGAGACCTACCCTTTGTGTTTCATTTGACTTAACTGTTCATAATATTTTGACTAATACAGTCTTTCAATGTCCCACAGAACCATTAGACATCTTCTATAAATAAAACTAACAAACATACACTGAACACTTACGATGTACTACTGTAAATTGAGCTCCTGTGAGTGATTTACATAGGTTAACCCACACTCAAGAAAGCAAAATAATCATCTTCTGGTCATTCTTCAGTAGCTGTGAATGAACTCCATAAATTTTTGACATATGAGTGTGCTGGCGTACAGGGACCGTTGCAATCATCACTGTAATCACTTTCATACAATTCTTGCAAAATCGTCACAGTCTTAACAACTCGAATAAATGTACTCATTAACCCACGGTTGAACGTGATTGTAAATCTGTTCACTGGGGAAGCTTCTTCACCTAATTCTAATTCTTCCTTAAAATTTCCATCTCATTCCACTTATTTCATAAAAGAAATTTGATTTTTTTGTACGTAGATAATCACTGGGGTGAGGGGGGAAGAAAAATCAGTGCTTTGGGTGCAACCCATGTCAGCACGCTCAACCAAGTTAGGTTTTTCTCTAGATAGAAACCGATTCCTGTGCTATAGTCTGTTGTTAAAAAACTGGTTTTGATCTCGTTCAGAGTTGGGCCCTAAGGGTTTTGCCAGTAGGTGTCATTGTGTCTCATGTCCCCTACTGTGAAAATCAACTTGCATTTGAATGTGCATCTTGACCCATAAATGTCACTGTGGTCCACTGGGCATCTGACTTCAACATTTCCTGTTGTAAAATGGACAATGGGAAACTTTTTTTTTTTTTTTTCTTGAAAAGGCATCCTGTGACAAAGTGTGTGTATATGTCCGTGAGTAAGTGTAGCCCAGACAGGAAAAACTGCAATACTCAGGGTCTAAGTGCATGTCTTCAACTATTGAGCAAGATGATGCAAGACAACAAAGTTTCTGAAAAATACCAGATTGTCGTTTCTGTTTCCAATTCGCTTCTCCCTTTCACAGGATTGCATTCACTGCGCTTACCCTTGGTCTCTAGCTTAACACTTGGCCCCAAAGTGTGGATATATCAAATTCTGTCTTCCACCTTCACTTCACTGCTTTCTCTTCGCTCTCCTCACCACATAAATTTTATTTACCTTTAAATCCACATGTATAGCCCAATGCAGAGAACCATAAGGCTGTGTTGAAGAGCGAATGAATAAATGCACATGAATACTGCAGGACATAGTGCTGCCCCCATACATTATTCTTTCTATGGGTGACTAGTACTTGTTTTTAAAATTCCACTTTCCAGTATTTTCTGTAAAGAATCTCGGGGTTATATGTCACTACTTTTGATAGAGCAAAAGTCATCAAAAATTAGAGCACATAGCTGTTTTGTTTTTGTTTTTTGTTTTTTGTTTTTTTTTTACAAAATCTGATTTCTAGAGGTGATTGCTTTTATCTAACTAAATTTGATATTTGATTGATCAATTGATTGATTGGTGGATATCTAGCACTTATGTGACCCAACTAGAATTTTTATCCAACTTGGAAAAGCCACATATGGAAAGATCATTTCTCTTTTGGGTCTTCAGATCCAAAGGCACAAGAAAGGAAAGATAATCAGCTTTTATTGAGCCCAGACTCCATACCTAGGTATTTCCCCTATATCCAGGGTTCTCTTGACAATATTTATGATTCTAGCGATGTGGTGCCAGGGGAGGCAGGTGGAGTAATGATCACAGTCAGATTACTCAGTGGTGGATAATCCAGTTTTTGATAAAATTAAGGCATGGTCTTCCTCTACTCTATTTAAAAATGGACTCCTTGAGGACATCCTCCTTTCAGCCTTTCACTAGAGAAAGGACAAAGTCAGAGAAGGTGAATGAAAGTCACGCAATAATCCATAAGGAGCTTTCATGGGGAAGGCTTGATGGACTAAAAGAAAAAAAAAAAAGAAGCTGGCTAAATGTGTTTTGTTGGTGGTACACATCCCACAACTAAGGCAAGTTGACTGATTCCATAAGAAACATAAGCATTAGGTACATAAATGTGAAAAGTTGAGGTAAAAATTTTTAGTAAAAGAAGGGAGAAAAAATGTGGAAGGTGTGTGGTAGAGAAGCATTGTCAACTGCCTTCAGAAAGATTGCCATGTACATATTGGACATGGCAATCCAAAATAAAATGTGATTCCCAGGCATCTAATATGGCAACAGAGTCTAGTTGATGGGGCTCATTAAAGCAGTTTAACACATCTGCTTCCCCTCTTCAAAAGACCAAAATTCAGGGACTAATGTGTTAGTCATTCACACAGAGGGCTGGCCTGTTAGCATTTAAGAACCAGCAGGAAAGCCCACACACGTGAGTGCATTCACCCAAATACTCTCTCTCACACACACACACACACACACACACACACACACACACACACACACACACACACACACACACACACACACAATTTAGCACTCTCTCACATGAGGAAAGAAGACCTCAAGATATCTTGTGGTCTTACATCACTCATACCAGGACCATCTACTTTGTGAAAACGCTCTGTGATTGTGTGATATCACTGGCAATGACCATTGTCACCACATCTTGTCAAAGCAAAGACCGTTTGTTTCTGGAAGAAAAGCTTGGAATGCATAACAGAGGTAGACAGGGATTTTTTTTTTTAATGGAAATATAAGCCTTTAAATAAATAATTGTCTTTTCTGAGCACATTAAAAAAAATATGTATAAAAAATCATACTGAAAAAATTTATACTCAACGAAATTGTGACACTCACTCATCTAAAAAGCTTTGCTCATTCAAACCAGAGAGATTAATCACAGAAAGGAGATAAAAAAATTCCCTGAAAGAGAAGGGAAATAATTTAGCAGTAAATCATAGAGCAGGGCTAACATGAATCACAGAAAAAGGTACCAGCTTGTATGATTTAGGTGACATATAAAAAATAGCCCTCCGTGGATTGACAGTTATAGGTATAAATGATAAAATTATTCAGCAGTGGTATGTTCTCTTCTTGCCATTTGTCATTTTGCATCTGATTACTCCTAAGAATTTAATTAAAGGGGCAAGAGGACCATATAGACCTTTTGTGACTCTAACAATTGGATACCTCTTTAGGCCTTTTTATAGAAAAATATATGACCGCTCTATCCTTTTGCTTTGTCTTTAGTAAATACTCCATGCATCTTCATGCATGTTATTTTTTTCTTTTGTATATAATTTTAGGTTTGCAAAAAAATTATTAAGGAAACACTGAAAGTGAAAGGCAAAAGCATCCACTGTTATTAACAGAGAAATTATTTTAACTTAAATATGCTCCGAGGGACAATGATTAAGAGCAGCTGCTTATCTGATGCCTCCAGATTTTATTTTTGAACGAAAAATCAAACATAATTATACTTTTCCTCTCTGTCTCCTCAACTCAAAGGAATGAATATGAGCTGTGTGTGTGTGTGTGTGTGTGTGTGTGTGCGTGCCCATATGCATGTATGTGTGTGCATGCCACACGCACACACACACACACACATGCACAAGACCACACATTTCATATCAACATTATAGACATTTTTCTCTAACAGAACTATAAATCAAAAACTATTGTTTAAGATAGAAGGTAAATGACATCTTTTACAAGTGTGTGTCAAAACGCAGTTTTAGCAAAGAGGGGCCCTCTCCATGAACTGTACTTTAATGCATCTTAAGTGGAAGGTGTGTGTGTGTGTGTGTGTGTGTGTGTGTGTGTGTGTGTGTGTGTTTTCCTACTATGTATTTTAATAGCATGTCAAGTGTCTTTATACAAATAAATCCCACAATAAAACATTCACCACCAAAATTCTTTTAAGGGAAACGAGAATTTCAAGAGCTATTGTGACCATTATACAATGTGCCCAACCAAAACGTCCTTAAAAATATACCGGTGTGTACATTTCACTCACCGTTAAGAACTGTTAATACCACAACTCCAGTTCACCATCACTTTAAAGTTTTGCTTCAAACAACTTCAGTGTTGTAACTGACTAAATTAAGGCTTTTCTGTGCTTCCCCCATCTCCCAGAGCAGAAATTAAATCAGTTTTAATTTATTTTATTTGCTAACACTGTGGATATAATTATTGCTGCTGAGTCTTTTTAATTGTTTTCAACTAGGTGCTTGTCTTTAAGTTGCAATAGACTTCTAATTCCACATTGTTGATATTTCCTTGTTAATTCTGACAAAGCATCATAAATCCAGGTATTTAGGTTTATTGAATTTTGAAATGAGGTGATTAGTTGGTGCATGGATGAATGAATTGATGCAAAGCAAAATGAATTTTATGATTTACTATGGTTTACAAGTTCCCTTGGAACCATTATGTGCAAATTGTAAAATGTATTAAGAGGTAAGATATCACATTTATAATCAACTTGGCAAATTTTTCTCAAGTAAAGATATTCAAGCATTCCGCAAAAGAGTCACTGTTGAATAAGTGTTTGGCATACACAATTAATTTTTGCTGTGCGGTCTTACACTCTATCGTTTATACGTCTGAAAGTCTAATGTGTACGATGTCAGAGGCTCTGCGATCCTTGCGGAACACCACACCGTGTCATGTTTTAAGGTTTAAGGGTGTAGTCTCATGTTCAAGGTAATTACCAGATCAAAGTTCTAGTAAGATTGCTTGTTAACTGAGCATTGCACCTGAAAACAAAAGGTTCATCACAGAACCGTGCACTGATGGAGGCCGTCGGCATATGGATTTTACTTTACTGCTCTTACGACATATAATCCATGCATTTAGCTTGGTATTACAACCCTTGTGAAAATGTGTGCCCTTGTGTCCATTACCACAGGCAATTTACGTGGGAAATATTAATATATTGTCATGGTAGTATCAGAGATATTAGACAGGTTCGGATCCGTGGCTGGACCAGGTAGGCAAGCATGTACAACATGATGTAAGGGGCATCAGGGGGTCTTTGCTGCTACTGAAATGCTATTATTAGTAATTTGCCTCTCTTCTTTTTTTTTTCACCTCTCTTCTTTTTACTTAATAATATTATTAAGCCCCTGAGGTAAGATTTAGCTTCCCATCAGCTGGCTGAGATCAGCTGTGCCAATTTGCCATAGAAGCTGGAGAGGGTAGGACATGGAAACTACTTGAGGACTTGAGTTCTCGAAGAGAAACTGCAGAGGAGAGCTCTGGGTAGTTAGCAATTCCTTCCAGGGCCAAGGGAGAGGTGGGCAGACAGAGGAGTCCTAAAGCATCATTATCCTTGTCCCCACCCCACACCTGCTGTTTTGCTGGCAGATCAAATGTACCAAACCCTTCCGTTTCAAACAAACTACAAGGTTTTTTTTTTTTCTGTTTTTAATTTGTTTTTTTGTGGGGGGAAGGGGTCAGAAAGAGGGAGAGAAAGAGAATCCCAAGTAGGCTCCACACCATCAGTTCATGCTCCCCGCCGAGGTGGGGTCAAACTCACAAACTGTGAGATGGTGACCTGAGCCAAGGTCAAGAGTCAGACGCTTAACTGACTATGCTACCCAGGCATACCCCAAACAAACTACCGTATGTAACTATGTTAACTGAACACAATATGTAAACTGCACTATAGTTAAGGGTGAACTCGTCATTTGAAATATCCTATGTCAGATGTGTACAGTTGTGCTCACTGGATTAAAAGCCAAAATATTCATTGTTCTGTGACTTGTCTGAGAGGCTTGTCAAGCCTTCAGAGGTGACCTGTCACGTTTATTTGTTTCTAATCAGATCCATCATCCATAATTTTTATTTCTTTTGTGTGCTAACTACCACTGACAGTTCGTTCCTTAGCCACCCAGAGGAGATGGCCCAGAGCGCCTGATGTATGCTCATCATACATGACTGAAACGTGTAGCCAACCAGGAAGAGTGCTGTTAAGTGGTCTCCTGACTTTGACTTTGGAAAAGAAGCGGAGAGCTGAATTACTTTTGTTCTCAGGGAAACAAAAGGAATCTTCAGGAGTCCTCATTTTGCAGCTCCGGGAGCTCAGAGTTCGGGAGCTTGAGTACAGTCCTGTCGTGGGAGTCTGGGCAGAATTACTCAGCACTCCCTCTGAGAGCTCACCACGGTGCCTCGTTCGGCATCAGCATGGTTCCCCTGGAAATCCTATCTTTAGGCAGAGGGACTTAGATTTGCTTCCCCCCGCATGGAATAGAATGAGAATTTTTCACATGTAATAG
Organism: Panthera onca; assembly: GCF_046562875.1. NCBI lineage: Eukaryota > Metazoa > Chordata > Mammalia > Carnivora > Felidae > Panthera > Panthera onca. The sequence goes on along the minus strand of NC_138342.1, from coordinate 191,905,660 downwards.
GCACCCGTGGAAATCTGATTGGCTGATTAGATCTTCTTGAGCAAACCTACGCTGGACAGTGCTATTTTATTAATTTGTATTCTATTTTCGGAACGTGATGATATTCTAGGGTGATCCAAGTATAGTAATTAAGAGCACAAAGCCTATAGTCAGAGTGCCTGGGCATCTTGAATAAATTATTTAATCTTTCTAAGCTTTCACTTCTTTATCTAAAAATAGGATAATAATAATACCTATCTGTAAAGATTATTTAGAGTATTACATGTGATTATTCTATTGTGCCAAACCCTTATGACAGTGCCTACAATGTGGTAAGATTTCAGTAGAGATTAGCTGTTGTTATCAGGGGGAAATAAAGTAAAAATAAGTTAGTTTCTGACCTCTGCATGCGTGTGCACGCATACACACACACACACACACACACACACACACACACACACACACTCAGCCTGTATCAGAATAAACAGAGATTTGATCATCAGGTCCATCAGATCAGCTATAGACTCCAGGTGTCACTATAAAATAGCAAATACATTTATCAATTAAAGTTTTAAAAACTTTATTCAAGTTTAGTGCCTAACTAGGTATAACAACACAGACAATTACTGAGCACCCACTCCTGTGTTAGATCTAAGAAAACAAGGTGAATGAGATATAATCCTTACTTTTAAGGAGCTGGGAAGCTAGTTGGGGATATCCACAAGTAAATAAATAATGAAGATACAGTGTTGAAGTAGAGGAAAACTTGGGGTGTAGTAAAAGCATTCATGTCACCCCACCAAAGGGGAAAGATGACCTTGGGAATGAAATAGACACAGCTTTGCTTTATGGACCACCAGTTTGCTCAACCCAACCTTCTCTCTTACTCATTTCTTGTTATCTGTTTAGAGAAAATACAATGTTTTTCACTAGCTGGTTTGTGATTTAAAGAGTTTGCCATTCTAGAAAGAAGAAAATTACCCTCACCTTTAGTATTATTCTAACTGCCTCTCTGTCGCCTTAACTTCAAAACCAAACTACTGCAAAGTCGATGATATGCTCTCCATACTCTTGAACCCAACCCATCAGTAAGACGTCGGTCAATTAACTTGATGTTGTTTCTGTTGTCAGCACTTTGCTCACTTCGGAAAACATGGAAAATACAAAAATCAGTGAAATGATCATTTCGTATCATTCTGTTTATGGTAAATAGCCAGTTATTTTCAACCTCCTGGGAAATGACATTTGCTTAATAAGCAATTTTGCCAGTAAATTATTTGTTCTATTAATTATGTAATTATTAGAATAATCTGATCCCCAAAATGTCTGGGAAAAACACATAGCTAAAGATGGTCTCTCTCTCCCTCAGACTCCAACATCATCTTATAATCCAGAATTTATTTGAAGACAATTTAGCAAATAGATTCAACTCTTGAGTAATAGACCCAAGGGATGGGAGCAGTGATGTGAACAATTCAAAACCTCGGGTAATCCCCAAATCAATTAAATGTAGCATTCAAATGTGTTTTTATTAGTTACTGTATATTTAAACGAAGTATTTCTAATATTTTGGGATTTCACAGAAGAGCAAGCAAAATAATGAAATCTTGAGATTTTAGTTGATTACTCAACTTTGCTTTCTTTCCTCCCGCTGACATATCCCCTCCCACTCCCTATTATATGTTCAGAGAGGATGATTTTACTTCCCATACTGATGCTGAAGATAGAGCTGCCTTATACATTTGCTTCCCCGTATCTTCTTTGGGACAGGGGGATAATTGCTTTCATTGGAAAGACTTGTGGGTTCTGAGCCAGAATAGGCAAAAATCCTTTTATGTTAATATAGTAATTCGGTAAGCAGAGTAGGTAATTTTGTAGGTTAATAAAATTTATCTATTTTTGAAAACTGTTTACCAGGCATGTAATGGAGACTTGGCCACAGCCACCTGCGAGCTTGATCAAGAGAATAGACAGTTTACGCCAGGGAGAAGTCAGTAACACTGATTGTGTTGTTTTTACAAGCTAAGCACTTTCTTAAGGAAAGATTTTTTTTTTTTTTTAATGTAGGGGGTTAAAACGGCACTTCGATGCAAGTCTGAATAATATTTTTCGTATTCTGAAAATTTTGTTTAGAACAATAATGGAAAGAAAAGCCATGTGTAAACGAGCTCCCTGAAGCCGGACATGTATTTGCCTTTCCTAAGACTATCATCTTGGCATTTCATGACAATGCGACGTGGTGAGTGATGACTGGTGGGCTTACCTTACAGGTATCAGCGTGCATTAAGAACTAATACGGTGAGGCATTTTAGCTGACACAGTCATAGTTTTATAGCGTGTGTGGTAGCAATCTTCTACAGATAAAACATGTCACTAGTAGGGTCATAGCACACAGTGGAGAAAGCAACAGCTCTTAACACTGCTGCCTCATCGGCCCCTCCCTTGCTTCCTCATCAATACTTCCTTTACTACCTGACATGTATTCACCAGCGTATTGAACAAAGGGGAACTTGTCTCCCAAAGGCTGTAGCAATAAACTGCGCACATGAAGAATGTATTAGGAATGCCCTGAGGTGCCTGGGTGGCTCAGTCGGTTAAGCGTCCGACTTCAGCTCAGGTCATGATCTCACAGTTCATGAGTTCAAGCCCCACATTGGGCTCTGTGCGGACGCTCAGAGCCCGGAGCCTGCTTCGGATTCTCTGTCCCTTTCTCTCTCTGCCCTTTCCCTGCTTGCGCTCTTTCCCTCTCAAAAATACATAAACATTACAAAAATTTGAAAAGAGGAATGCCCTCTAATCTTATCAAGAAGCATATTAACCTGAAACATTGTGTGCTAATAACACTACAGATTTAGATGCCTATCGTTATATGCCACAGTAGCTCATATGGAGCACTTATCTCTTTTCATGTGTTCCTGAGAAAAACTTGGCTAGGTACACTCCTGAAGTAAAAGGCCAAATCTGATGCATTTTTATAACCTCAATGCCTAGCACGGAGCCTGGCTCGTAGTGCTGGACCACACTCAGTAAATGGCAAACCAAACCGAGTTATTATGAGTTTCCTTTTATGGTTCGAGGGATGGAGGCTCAAGAACCTAGATGCCCAGGATGACAGCTAGTGAGTTGCAGGGGCAGAGACGGAACTCAGAATGTTTGGCTCCAGCCCTCAGGGCTCTTTGTATGTCAGCACCGCGACTCCATCGAGGCACAGAGGGAAAAGTAGGAGTCAGAGTGGCATCCTCAGGATGCCGGAGAACAGGGAACAGTGTCTGAAACAAGGGCAGTATCAGAAGCCAGATTTCATCTTTTTTTTCTCTCTCTCTTTCACAAATTCTGGGGGGTCCACTAACTTCTCTCTTTGTGGCTCACCTTCCTGACTCTCCTCTCCCACTGATTAAGATCCCTCGTTACTAATCATTATCTGTGTCCTGTTACTGAACATTTTCTAAGCCTGGATCATGACGTCAGGCATCTTCAAACAGAGCTCTGTGTAGACCTTGGATAGGCCTGGTCTTTCGTTCCGGCCTGTGGAGTTGTAAGGGAGGTCTGCAGGTGAGGACGTGGGTTTTCCTATCATACCTGGCTGACGGAACCAGGTTTGGGGTTCCCTTCACAGCTGTTCCCTTCACAGCTATGAGATGCATGAAGTCCATTACTGCAAAGTCCTCTTTTCCTTGCATCTGTATTATCAAACATAGTTAAGTGAGATGTGCAGTATAATGAGATTTCCCACTAGATTATGTTCACTGTAATGCTAATTTCTAAGAGGGAAGAGAAAGAAACTAACAGCTATTGAATGTCTACTCTGCAAGGTACTATTTGTCCTAATCATAAAAAAAAAAAAAAAAAAAGACAATAAAAGCCTTAAGATAGAACTTCATATGTCTTCCTTTGGGAATAAGGACACAAGGGCTCAAGGATATAAATAGGGTGTCCAAGGCCAAAATATAGCAAAGGACTGTCGAGATCTAATTCCAGACATCCTTGATCCTCTCCATGGTGTATTCCAGGTCTTAAATTTTTTTTAATATTTTTAATGTTTAATTATTTTTGAGACAGAGAGAGACAGAGCATGAACGGGGGAGGGTCAGAGAGAGAGGGAGACACAGAATCTGAAACAGGCTCCAGGCTCTGAGCGGTCAGCACAGAGCCCCACGCAGGGCTCGAACTCACGGACCGCGAGATCATGACCTGAGCCGAAGTCGGACGCCCAACCGACTGAGCCACCCAGGAGCCCCTCTTTTCCAGGTCTTAAAGATATTTCTAAGGAACTTACCCATACTTAAATTGCCCATAAGTCATGTACTGAGAAGCTTTATTTTAGGAAACCCCCCTGGCATACTCCACATATGGAACTGCACTACATAATAGTAGCCATCTCATTCAGCAGCCCTATGACCTTAATAAAATTATATTTTTGCTTTCAAGATTCTGCACTGAAAGGCAGTATGGGACAGAGACAGAGTATGACCCTGTAATGGAAGCTAGCGGATCAAGATTCTGATCTCAAATCTGCCAAAAACTGGCAGTAAGATCTTGGCACATCACCTAACTTCTTCGCACCTCCATTTTCCTTCCAGTATAATCAAGACGATCTTGACAGTGGCTTCCAGTCCTAGGAGTTATCTGTACATCTTAATGAGCTGTCATAAGGGAAAAGTCATTTCCAACTATTTATTCCATACACAATTAACTGTACCTTCCTTGTATTTATCCTTGTATATATTATACATACATATCCTTGTATGTATCCTAAATACCGTACTTGTATTTAACTTGTTTTGTTGAGAAACGGAGCTTAGGTAAAACTCATTTGCTGCAGATTAAGTGATGGGAAAATAAATTTGCCTTTAGGTAGAAGAATAAAGACTGTTGGGTTAGAACTTTAAAGTGTCATGTGAGGGCCTGAGTGGATCAGTGTGTCGGCCCCAGTCTCCATCAAGCTTCAGGCCTGTGGGCAAGAATGATAAGAAAATACTGAAGCTATATTATTAACACATCGTTATACAACTTACGGAAAATAATTAACTGAGGACTTTTCATAGCTGAGATAGATGCAAAGTATAATTTCCTTTAAATTGAGAAGGGAATTTAGGCCAAGCGCTCAAAGTGTATTTAGTTATGCCGTTTCATTTTTAAGACTTTGAATTAGAGCTACATCTCCTACCATCATCTCACACAGACAAACTTTTGTTTCCTTTTTATAATAAAGCAACTCCTTATAGAAACTATTTGAAGTTGAATAATTGCAGAAAGAAAATTGGATATGCCCTATGAGACAATTAACACCTTGTCGTTTAACCTCCACAATTAATGAATGGCTGCTTAACTAATATGTACTTAAATTCAGGGGAGCATTAACAGTCAAGTCTTCTGAAGAGGAGTTTTTTTTTTCTTGAAACAAAAATGATCATTGACAAATGAGAGTGTAGTATCTTAATGAGGTATGTCTGTTGGTTTGGTTTTGTTTTAATCTTCCTACAGACTTCTCTAGCCTCATACACAAACCCTCCTGAAAAGTTTAAAAGTGACCCTCCAGGGTGACTTCTGTCATTCACACTCCGAATCGGTGAGGATTTCCAATCAAGTCGGCATTGACCGGGTAGAACAATGTTGCTACACTGGGCCGAATGCATGTGGAAAAATAAAAATACTCATGAAAATTGCCCTTCTTGAAATGAATGTCAGCAATTCTAGGTCTGACTTTTATTTTATTTCAGAGTCATTTTTTTTTTTTTCTGCAAGAAAGCATTCCTAATAGAAGTTAGTGACAAAAAGAAGTGTAATCTTTTGCTTCTCAGAAATACATTTATTTCCTAATTTTAATCAAGTTAAAAAGAATCAATTGCATCTTAAGTGAAGCTGTAAATATTCCTGATGCAAAGAAAGATTCAGTCTGCTAAAATTGGTGGGATATGAGGGGAGGAGGAAATATATTTTGTATGCGATCTCATTAAGCCTTGACTTTGACATTTCTTCTTAGTTAATACAATACATTCAGTTCTCATCTCATTCCATTGTTACTTACTTGCTCTTGCCTGTGTGCCAACTGAAACTGAGTACTTGGGAGAAACCTAGAAATCTTGATGAAATATTTAATGTCATCCAAGATGATCACCTTCCCCCCACTACCTGTATTCTTTGTGATGTATTTCTACAGCCTCAAAAAAAAAGATGAACTATTTTGGTCACAAGAAATATAATTTTGCAGGAAAAGTTCACTTCATGGTAGCAATTACTATCTTTTGTTCGGTTTGTCATTCTGCAGGAGGAAAGTTGAGCGAATCACCTGATCAGTGTGGACCACAAACTTTAATTTTGAACTCTTTATTTATTTGTGTATTTCGTCACATAGGGAATAACGCCCGTGTCAAATTTCCAACTTGTATACTTTACACATTGAAGTAGAAACCATATCATCTTTTGTTTTTTAACTCCATCTTTTGTGCCGAGGTGAAGGCAGCGTCATTCCATTTAACTGTCTACCTGCAGTTCATTGAGACAGAGGAGCATGGTGAAGTCTGACCGGAGCCTTGGTAGGAGCTCATCTGCCAGGCGCTTAGCTTTCCCCTTGACCTTGGTAAAGGTAAAGGGGCCCAGACTTGGGTTCAGCGAACGCACTCTCGCCAAGGAGGCTGGCATGACAAAGTCATCGGTGTGTGTCACTTTTCATTAATCACACCACTTTCCTTTTCATGAACTACCGGCAGATAATTGTTACTAAATGCGATTTGTAACACTCCATGCAGTTGTGGAAGAACCCGAAATCGGCAAACAGATAAAAACATTGTTTAGCTTCCAGGCAGCAAGTGTCTGCTATTCAGAGGTACATCATGCATAAACATTGATTTAGCCATGAGCTGACACTTATAAAGCTTTTGCTGTTTCCAGAAAGCCCTGTGGTCAAGCTAAGTAATAGCCAAGGGCAAGCGCTTTTACCTGTATGGCAAGGTTACATTCTATTTAAATGGCCTGATCTGAAATAAATCAGTTTCCCTAATGTTAGACCGGCTGCAAGATTGCCATAGGTGAGAATCAAGTGCACTAAGTAAAATGTTTGCCTTTATAGTGAAAGACTCCTAGAGGGTGGTTTGTTGATTTTGAATAAATATTTCATTAAGTCCGAGCTGCTGCACGTAATTTGGAAGCTAAGCATTTATTTAAATCAATGTAGATTTTCAACTTTCTTTAATAAATGGGTTGCATTTATGCACGATGAACAGTTTTTTTTTTTTTTTTTTTACTTTTCCCATCGGGGCTTCCCAATTTTTAACTCCTCCAAAGTGACCCAAAGTTCCGTCAGTCGCTTTTAAACGTGCTGGGGGGTTTGGCACGGGACAGCTCGTGGTTCTCCCAGCCCTGAACCCACTACAGCAAGCAGTGTGGTTCTGTGTGGTCCTGCCACAGCGATGGTCCCCTGTGCAGAACGTATGTTCGCAGCGCGTCCCGACTTTATGCTGTGGCTGTTGCCAGGCACAGGATGAGGCAAGTCAACAGAGCAGCATTTTCTCCGCGCTGTCTGGTGTTACTAACTCCAGCCTGTCTGGAAGCTACGATGGCAAGAAGAGGGAGGCTTTGATGTGGAGATCCACATAGCAGGGGCGCAGAACCCAGACTCTGCCAGTGTTTTCAGGCTACTCCTCTCTGCCATTGGCCTTCTTGGTCTTTCTCTCTCTCTCTCCCTCCCTCTGTCTCTCTCTCTCTGTTACTGAGATTTCACAGAAGTTCAAATATGCGTGACTTTGCCTTACTTGATGTTCAAACACATAAAGTTCCAGAACTGAATACTAGCCATATGCATTACCTACGAAGAGCGTTTCTAGGGGCACCTGGGTGGCTCAGTGGGTTGAGACTCAGACTTTTGATTTGGGCTCAGGTCAAGATCTCAGAATTGGTGGGATCCAGCCCCATGTGGGGGCTCTGTGCTGAGCGTGGAGCCTGCTTACGATTTGAGATTCTGTCCCTCTACCCCTCTCCCCAACTCGTCCACTCCAGAAAAAAAAAAAAAAAAAGAATTTCTAGAAGGTGAATTACAATAGGATTTTGTTGTTGCTGTTAAAAGAAAAAGTAAAGGAAATGCTGCTATCGAACTGAACTTCCCAAAATTTTCTCAGCAGATAATATGTTTGTCCAACAAAACCGTGATACTCAGTAGAAAAGAGAAAAAATCATATTTTTATAGAAAAGAAAAAGTGATTTGATCAGATATATACAGATTTCTTATTTATAGAAAAGTTATTTTCTTACATAAAATCTATTTTGCAAACAGTTTGAGTCAGAGCAAGTGTTTTCACAAAATCCAACCAGTAATGCATAGTAAATCTTATAAAAACACATTACACTTACTGCTAAAATGAGTTAGAGTCCCCATGGCATAAGCAGGTGTAGTGTTCTGTTTTTATGAATTCTATCATGGGTTCACATTTTTTCTTACGATAACTTCTATGATCGTTAATCTTTATCTTAGTGCTTTAGCCATTGGTTACTTGAGGGCATTTAGCATGTAATGAACCTAACTCTCTATGATGCAAAGTGTGAATTACCCCTAACCAATATGAAAAAAATAGCTAGTGCTTACTAAGACCTAAGTGTATTCTAATTATTCGACCTGTGTTAACTTTATCCTTGCAGCACTGCATGAGGTAGGAGATACTATCACCATTTACAGACGAGGAAATGAAGGTTGCCGAGGGCTTCAGTATCTTGACCAGGGTCACGCATTGGAGCTGCATTCAAACCCAAGCAGAGCAGCCAAAGGCTGCACAGTCAGTCACTAAATGACACCGCCCCCAAGCACTTTTACACATTCCAAGTTGACACGCCATAGACCCGCCAGGTCTCCCTTGATTTCAGATGTGGTAGTCATACATATCACAGACTGTGCCTGTCTACTGTGAGAGAACCTTCTGTTCTCTGCTAAGTGCTCAGGGATTTGAATAATTTACCCTCAGGCTTGCTTTCTTACAGTGTAAAATATTATTCCTAATATCCGTAAGGTAAAGTTGCTTAGTTTTAACATAAAATGGATGCATGGAGATCAGAAAGGGGAAACAGAGAAGACCTAGTAACTGGGTGATAGATGTTGTCCTTAACAAGGTGTGATGTTGATGCATTAGAACGTTCTTTTTTCCTCTCCCCCCTGTGTCTTTTCTCCCCTGACTCAAACCCTATCAGGGCCACCCTGTTTCCTGATCTCTGCAGCAGAGCAAAGTGCAGACGCCCTTGTGGGGTGGTTTCGTCCTTATAACAGCTGAGCTGGCGAACTTCACGTTTCCTGAGTGAAGCAGGTGGAAGCAATGTCTGTCTGCCTAGCTAAGCTAATTTTCCTTTTCCTCACGGCATCCAGGACTTAGCTTCCTTCCTCTTTAATGGAGAGACATTCTTTGGGGAGTTGTTTGGGTTTTTTTTCCTTCCTTGTGTAAGTATAAAGAAAAGCAGCCTAATGTTTTCTTCAACTTTATTAAATTGCATTTCACCGTTGAAAAACGACCCAGTGGTTCACTGATTGCTTGGGTGTGAAAATGACAGAGTACTCACATGCGTACAAAGTCTTGTCTCAGGCATCCTTGTCCAGAGTCGGAATCACACAGAAAGACAGAAAGACAACACTCTTCTTGGTCTTCTCTGGATGTACCATCTTCTGCTATATGGTGGACGGATGTGGCCATTCAGCCCTGCAGAGAACTCAGGCAACAATAAGAACATCAAAATAATTCAGATCCTTCCCTCTTACTGCCTGAGGCTGTACGTTGGCACATCAGCCACCCCAGTGGCAACTCCTTTTATAATCTTCCGTTCACTGGCCCATTTATTACTCTCCCACTCACTCCCCTTAGCCTCCTCTGGTCCAAGAAGCAAGCTTTTCCCAGCTGCAGGCTGCAAGTCTAAATTTCCTCTTCTTCCTGATCCTGCTATACAAAGTCCAAGAACTAAATCTGGCCCAGGAGAAATGTTGTCAGTGGTACAGATGGGTAGATGAAGAGAAAAACAAGAATACTCTTTAGCAGGTTGGGGAAAGGGAAAAGTTGGTAACTCTCATGTTAATACATTTTATTTCTCACAAGTAGGTCACCTCTTTTCTCTTCCTTCCCCCCATCCTCACTACAACCCCCAGCCAATCTTGTAGAGATCAAATGTGAGAGATAATAATCATTTTTTCCCTCCTGGTAGACATGTAAACTTACAAACTGAAACTGAAATAATAACTTCTAGCCATATAAGAATTCCCCCACTTTGGTAATTATTTCCTGAAAGTTTCCCACCGTATAATATTTACTCGGAAACTGATTTGATTTCTTTCTATATGTTTCTACAATGTGCCACACCAGGTGGTGGGATTTTAACGAAAAAAAAGAGAGAGCTCCGTCTCTGTCCTCTTTGGATTTGAGGTGGGTGGATGGAGGGAGAATGATCATCACATAAATTAACATTGCCATAATAATTTTATTCAAGTTATTATAAGAACCCTAAGAAAAAGTGTGGTTTGCAATTATAGCTACGAGGTGAAGCTTCACCTAAAACTAGGGAGGGGGTCAGCATTTACTAACATTTACTGAACAAGTGAACTAAACACACGCAAATATACACATTATACAAATGTATGCACATATACATTTGGAAAATTTTAATTTATTGGAAAATCTGCATTATCTTTTTTGTGTTCTCTTTTTGAGCCATTATTTACAGTGTAGAACACTCCAAAGATAAAGCTTGGAAGTCGATAGCAGGACAAATGTTATTTAAATTTGAGCTCACTGCTGTTTGAACCATCATTTTCATTGACAAGAAACGGCTGATTGCTGTTTCATCCCTGTCTTTCACTTTGGTTGATAAGCAAAGCCAATGCAATTAAACATTAAGATCTTTGAAACTTTGTTGTCTCTGTTTTTCAAGCTTTTTTATGCATGCCTACCAATAGTCATGTTAAACTATCTCACCCTCTGAGAGAACGAAGCAAAAAAGTAAACAGCATGGCCCCATTTACAGAGTAGAGCCACCCTGTGCTCCAACCCCACACCAGCCTTTACTGGTCTTGTTGAATATAACTTGAAATCATTGTATTGGTTTCTTAGGGCTGCCGTAATGAACTACTACCGTCTGAGTGGCTAAAACAACAGACATTTATTTTCTCGCAATTCTGGAGGCCAGAGGTTCGAGATCAAGCTATTCACAGAGTGGGTTCTTTCCGAGGCTGAGTGGCAGGGGTCTGTGGCTGGGCTCTCCTTTGGCTTGTAGACGGCCATCTTCTCTTCGTAACTTTACATCGCCTTCCCTCCCTCCCTGCCTGTGTCCAAATTTCCTCTTCTTATAAGGACACTGCTAATACTGTGTTACAGCTCTATCTAATGAGCTCATTTTAATTCATTTACCTCCGTAATGACCCTGTCTGCAAATAGGAGCTCATTCTGAGATACTTGGTGTTGGGATCTCAGTTATGCATTGAGAGAGGGCATAGTTCAGTCCATAGCAGCCATCTTCCTGAGGTGCCCCCACAGTCTGGGGCAAGTGGCGCAGCACAGACCCTCTTTGCAGAAAATGAAAGTCACACACAGCAATGTTATCTAGATAAATACAGAAAGTACATAATCGTGAGATTAGAATTCTGTCCCATTCATGGGTGGTATTCCCTAGGTAAGTACTCCTCTATATTTAAATAAGATGAACATTAAAGTGTTTTTAATAATATTATCTTTAGTAAATGTGATAAACTAGAATTGATTCTGTGTTCATTAACCTCACTGCACTCTGAGAAAAAAGGTAGGTGTCTCTATTTTTGAGTTTCTAAGGTCTGGCAGCATCATAAATAAGACCCGAATTCTAAGAAGAAATAGAGAGAGAAATGAGTAGGCTTAGGTTTCTGACTTGATCTTCCCCATCTTGAGGCCATCTTAGGTGCTCTAATATTTGTTAGGCTATTCTTCCATTGATGGCCATTTCATCTGGCTACTGATCTCCAGGGTGCAAATACCAGCAGACTTCCCTCTCGGTGAGACTGCCAGCCTCCTTGTCCTGGGAGTTTCCAGATAAGGAGGTTCAATGGGTTTTACTTCTTCATCTCCCACAAGTGAGAATCTGATTGAAGTGATAGATTGCAGACCGTATCAATATGTTCTCCAGGAGATACATTAGAAAGTGCTTTGCAGCCGAATGGGTAGGTGCTTAGGATGCAGGAAAAGGAACCTGCCTTTTTCTACTGTTCTGGCTGTTAGCTTTGTTTGACCCCACATTGAATCACTTGTAGAAGTAACAATGTGTGGAGAAATTAAAAAGCAAAACAAAATGGATGCGCTATCATAAATCTGGAAGCAGACGGCTACTTTTTCGTTCCTGTTTTGATATGTTTGAATCATTATTTTCTGCTAGACCCATCTTTTCATTGGAGGTTGAAAGAATCTGACATTTCAGAGACAAATGAGCTCAACATGTTGTTGATAAGGCAGAAAAACACAATCTTTGGAGGCTAGTTTGAAATTCCTATATAGATGTAATAATAAGTAAAACACTAGAATAATGAATCTAGAGTTCTTGGTAAAGTTACTGTCCCTTTGTAGATTGTAGTTTTCTTATCTATAAGATGGGCTTTTGAAAGTCCATGGCTAAATCTAAAAGTATAAAAATTTGTCTGTGGTCCTCTATGCATTACTAGTTTTTCTATGGAGACAGCTGATACTTCCCCCATGGTCATCAAAAGTGTCAGTAATCAAAAAAAAAAAAAAAAAAAAATCTAAGAAATATCCGGACTAGATGCCTTTTAACTAACAGTCAACAATTGTACGTTCTATATGATTTACCTGCTTTGAACCTTCCTCTAAGCCATTGTTATAAGGATTCATTAGTCTAAATATTGTTAAGTACAAATTCAAAGTTAGTATGCATAATTTGCTTTGGTCTCCCCTGGAGTTTAATGGATCTAATAGCTGGTACATAAAAAGATAATGAAAAGATATATTATAGAAAAATTTATGGGATACAGAAGAAGTGGGCATATACATAGTCCTTTTTTTTTTTTTTTTGTCTCTGACAAAAAATTCATTAGCAGGACATGTGTCCATTGGTGTCTTCAGAGCTATTTAAAATTCCCAACATGTTAACTGTGATTTTACTTTTCTTTTCATTCTTGAAAGTATATTACAGTGAGTGAAAAACAGTGGTATTAGGGCCTTTATACTGTGAAACTATTTCTAAGACATTGGGTTAAGAATCTAACACAGCATTATATACCATGTAGTAATCCTCATGTATATTTTGCCTAAATATCCTCGTCTAATTATAGCATATATTATTTGTTCTTCGGCCCTAAATGGAATGGTAAAATGAATGAATTGTAGATAGATTTTCAATAGACCCAGGTAAGATACAATTGTGTTTAAGAAAATGGGAGGCTTTCAATATTTTAAATAATATTGTAACTTACAGATCTAATTTGGTATGACAATAAGTAGCATGTTATTGCCTATGTCAGATAAGAAAAGCTGGCGCTTTTGGAAGTGTGCATAAATTGTCAGTTTTCCATCAGAACCAGATAAGAAAGAACTTAGTTGAATAAGTTCTATTGAAAACATGAACATGAATTCAACCTTCAGTTAAAAACAAAAAACAAAAAGTTTTTAGTTTAAAAGCTGTTTTGTTTTTTGTTTATTTTTTTTCTCTCTCTGAAGTAACCAAAGAAGCTCCTTACATCACCCATTTTAAATCAGTACTCTTAGGGGGCGCCTGGGTGGCTCAGTCGGTTGAGCCTCCGACTTCGGCTCAGGTCACGATCTCGTGGTCTGTGAGTTCGAGCCCCGCATCGGGCTCTGTGCTGACCGCTCAGAGCCTGGAGCCTGTTTCAGATTCTGTGTCTCCCTCTGTCTCTGACCCTCCCCGTTCATGCTCTGTCTCTCTCTGTCTCAAAAATAAATAAAGGTTAAAAAAAATAATAATAAATAAATAAATCAGTACTCTTAGGAAAATCTGTTTAGTCTCCTGATTTGTTTTCAGTTTGGCTGCACTTCTGAAAAAGGCTGATACCTGGATCCTATCACCAAGATTCTAATTTGATTCTAATTTGGTCTGGGGTGTGGAGCCTGAGCATTGGGATTTTTCAAAGCTCTCCCCCCCCCCCGATAATTTTAAGGCAGAGACATGCATAAGAGTCACTACCTGAGAGCAGTGAGCGTTCTTAGAGAATAGCTGATTCCAGGTTTGCAGCTAGCAACATCAGGATTGACCTAGAACATCTCGTGTTGTTACAAAAGCAGGGATATTATCCAAACTACCTGGGACCTGGCGAAAATGTAGAAATAATTCAACGTATAGGAATTTCCAAAACTGATACAATTTGAGTATCAAATAGAAAACAAATAGTTGATTGGAATAAATAGAATCTATGAAAAGCACGAAGACCATAATAATACCAATGTATGCACAGGATGGTCATAAATGTAAAACCTCTAAAAGAAAGATATATTTAGAATGATATTTATAGAAACTACTATAGGTACATTAACCCAAATTGTTTATTCAACATTTTCTACTTTCTTTATTCCTCAAGTATTTGAATATCTGTGATATGCCAGATAATGTTCTAGGCACTAGATGTTAGTGTACTAGGCACCCATCTAGAGTTATGTTGTTAATGTCAATAAAGTCCTTGACACCGAGGAGATTAAATTCTATTTGGGAGAGATTGGGGGAACACATAAGAACACATTAGTAAATGCTATGAAGAAAAGTAATTCAGGGTAAGGGGATAGAGAGAGGGGGCAGAATGGGACCACTGTAGAGATTCATGTTGGGAAAGTTTCTAAAATGGTAATGTTGGAATAGAGATCTGAACAAAGTGAGGGAGTGAGCTAAAGGCTCATGAGGGACAGCATTCCATGCTGAGGCACAGGAAGTGCAAAGCTCCTGATGTGGGAATGCCATTTCAGCAAAAATGCCAGCCCGACTGAAGCAAGAATTTGAAGCCAGAGGGGCAACCAGAGGCCAGATCACTTAGGACTTGAGCATGAGACGGAGATGGTCTGCTGCTTTGTGCATGTGGATTGAAGGGGGGAGCCCTCGAAGCAGGATGCCAGTTGGGAGAGCAGATGAGAATCTAAGGCTTGGCAATGAATAGGTGGAAAGTGATTAGATTTAAGATGATTCTTCTTCTTCTTCTTCTTCTTCTTCTTCTTCTTCTTCTCCTTCTCCTTCTTCTTCTCCTTCTTCTTCTCCTTCTTCTTCTCCTTCTCCTCCTCCTTCTTCTTCTCCTTCTCCTCCTCCTCCTCCTCCTCCTCCCCCTCCTCCTCCTCCTCCCCCTCCTCCTCCTCCTCCCCCTCCTCCTCCTCCTCCCCCTCCTCCTCCTCCCCCTCCTCCTCCTCCTCCTCCCCCTCCTCCTCCTCGTCCTCCTCCTTGTCCTCGTCCTCCTTGTCGTCCTCCTCCTCCTCCTCCTCCTCCTCCTCCTCCTCCTCCTCCTTCTCCTCCTCCTCTTTCTCCTCCTTCTTCTTTTAAATAGAGCCAAAAAGAGTTTTTGACTAACTGGGAATAGATTTGGGAGAAGAGAAAGAATCAAGGATGAATCTAGTTTTTTTTTCCTTCAGCATTAGGGTCAAGAGCAGTGCCATTTATTGACATGTGGAGCCCAAAGAAGTATATTTAGGGTGGGAAAGGAAGAATCAGTCATTTACTCTAGATATATTAAGCTTAAAAGGAATATTAAATATCCCATCTTGAGGGGGTCAGTTTAACATTTGGTTGTCAAGCTCAGAGACACATTGATCCTCATAACAGAATTAGGGAACTGTCAGCACATAGATAGTATTTGATGTCATGGTGCCCAATAAGAAGCTAGAGAGAAATCATTGAAATTGTTTGAGAATGGAACCCTGAGGTATTATTACTTAGAGGTCAAGAGGAGTCATAGAAAACTAAACAAAACAAAAGAACATGAGATCAGGGAACCAGTAATGCACAAAGAAAACCATAAATGCGTTCTCTAGGAGTCAAATCACAATTGCAAGGAGAGAGTGGTAAACTTCATAAATACTGCCAAGGGTCTAATAAGATGTGGACTGAAAAACACTGGATTTGGTCACATAAAAGTTTTCTTTTATACACTTGATCTACAGCTGAAGGGGGTCATAGCTGAAGGGCAATATGAGATGTCAGGGAGGGCCATCTAAGGTGGCAATCAGACAAGGGTGCTTGTAAATATAATGTATATTGTCTACTAAATTTAAGTAAATACAGTCAACTCTCACTGTTCTCAGAAATTATGTTCTATAAAGTTGCCACAGACACTGAATTAATGACTACTGAACCATTGTACCTAGAGGAAACAGGGTTAAAGTTATGGAAACCTGTGATCACATTTCTTACAGATAAATCTTAGCAAGTAGGTGAATTCATAAATATGAAATCCACAGATAGTAAGGATCCCTTTGTGTATATTCGAATAAATGATTATGTCGGGATAGAGATACCTCAACACCAGCTAAAGAGAGATAGACAATGAGGTTTATAAAATGATTGAAGAATAATAGGAACCATGCTTAAATTTTTTAACGTCATTGACACAAAGAATGGTTTTTCACTTTATAAATAGTTAAATGTTTGAATATCAAAATTGCTCCAAAGTTATTCAGTGTCTGAAGACAACATCCATTGAAAAATATGTAAGGGCACCTGCGTGGCTCAGTTGGTTAGGTGTCTGACTTTTGATCTCAGCTCAGGTCGTGATCTCACAGTTTGTGAGCTAGAGTTCCGGTGTCCGGGCTCCGATCTGACAGTGAGGAGTATGCTTAGTATTCATTCATTCTCTCTCTCTCTCTCTCTCTCTCCCCCTTCCCTGCTTGGATGCACATGTGTATGTGCTCACTCGCTCTCTCTCTCTCAAAATAAATAAAAAAAGAAAAAGAAAAATGTGTAGAACTGGGATAGGATGGAACACTATACACTACCTTATCTGTGCTAGAAAAATCTCCTTGGGTGGAAACAACTAGCAACCCACGTGCTATGGCTTACATATTCTATCCGACCAAAGTGGTGGCTACCGTGGGTTGGTCTGTCTGACAAGTGACATGCCATAAGAACTAATATAAATGGTTTTGAAAGTATTACAAATAATTAGAATCTCCTAGAAAAGGGGGAAATACGGAAATGCCATCCTTAAGCCATTAAGTCATATATTAGTTTCAACGCACTAAGTGCCTTCGTGAGAACTGTGTACAAGGACATAGAAAGACTCTGTCTAAAATTCTGTTGGGTTTGAGTCAGACCTCATGAAGCCAAGAATATTATTCTTAGTCCCAACTATTTGAGGAGCGACAAGATCTGTCTCATTTCTTAGATCCTCTGAATCTGAATTAAATAGAAACAATACAATCCTATTTGACATTTTTTCTGAAAATTAATATGAAATGAGAGGTCGCAGTCCAAAAATAAAAATTCAACAATATCATCCAGAAAGTAAATGAAGTATTTAAGACCTCTACTTGCTGGTATACAAACTATCAAAGTAGGGGTGCCTGGGTGGCTCAGTAGGTTAAGCAACCAACTTTGGCTCAGGCCGCGATCTCATGGTTCACGAGTTCGAGCCCTGTGTCAGGCTCTGTGCTGACAGCTCGGAGCCTAGAGCCTGCTTTGGATTCTGTGTCTCCCTCTCTCTCTGCCCTTTCCCCACTCGTGCTCTCTCTCTCTCTCTCTCTCAAAAATAAATGTGTTTTTTTTTTTAACTGTCAAAGTTAAAGGAAACCTAACTTGGCAAACACCCTCCATCCGTTCCTGTTCTCAGTTTTAATTTTTTTTTAAGTTTATTTATTTATTTTGAGAGACAAAGAGAGAGAGAGAGAGTGGGGGAGGGCCAGAGAGGTGGGGAGAAAGAGAGAATCCTAAGCAGCCTCTGCACTGTCAGTGTGGAGCCAGAGGCAGGACTGGAACTCACGAATGGTGAGATCCTGACCTGAGCCAAAACCAAGAATCGGACACTTAAACAACTGAGCCACCCAGGCACCCCTCTCATTTTTTTTTAATGTTTATTATTTTTGAGAGACAGAGAGAGAGAAAGCGAAAGAGTGCACACAAGCAGGGGATGGACAGAGAGAGAGACAGAGGATCTGAAGGGGGCTCTGCACTGACAGCTGAGTGCCCAATACAGGGCTTGACCTCAGGAACCCCGGGAACCATGGAATCATGACCTGAGCCGAAGTCAGACCCTTAACCAACTAAGCCACCCAGACGCCCCCAATCCTCTTCTCATTAAAGGCATTGCGGTGCCACGGCTGCATGTATGAGCTAGAGCCATTTCCCCAGGTTCAAGTCCCACCTTGGCTGGATGGCCAAATAGCCTTTGTTGATTGGCTGTATGCGGTGGGTGCAAATGGCACCTGTCTCACAGGGCCATTTGGGGATTGTATGCATGAATAACACACACTGCTTAGTTAGAACAGAGCCCGGTACTTGGGAAGCCCTGCGTAAATGTTTACGGCATCGCCATTATTTTTGGTTTTGGTGCCGCTGAATAAACAATCACCAGCTAAAGTATTATGCGTCTTTGTTTTGTATTAACAAGTCAAAGGAGAAAATATTTCATTACTACCACTCACCCTCAGACTTCCCATCATTTCAGAATTAAAACCAAAGAGAGGAGCATTGTCTGAGGCCCGTAATTTTCATTGCTCGTGTAGATTTTAAGGCCCCTGGTTACTCTCTAGCCCACATTGATTTGTTCTCTTCCTTAGAAAGCACGTAAGTATAGTAAGACGGTGGTTTGTTACACCAAAGTATATTATGCAAATATCTTAGTTTATCTTTCTCGTCATTATAACTATATCTCTAATGCAAAAAAAAAACCCAATAATCAGAAATTGCAAAAATCTCTCTTAAAGAATTATGCCATTGTCAGTGAGAATGATTTTGGCAAGTAACAGGAGCTTCGACTAAAAGTGCCATGTGGATTAAAAAGAGAGGTTTTATTTTTCTCATGTGACGAGAAGCCTGAATGTAGGGGAACTTCAGAGATGATTCATTTACTAATAACATCATACAGGAAGCAAGTTCTTTCCATTCAGCACCCGGGATCTCATCATCACTATGAACATTCAGAGGTAGAAAAAATGAATTATTATTATTTCATACGGTGTATGCCTATTTTTAACTTTTTTGAGGAACCTCGATACTGTTTTCCACAGTGGCTGCACCAATTTACCTTTGGTGCAGGTAATGTTGTTACCCAGCAACATTGCACAAGGGTTCCTTTTCCTCCACATCCTAGCTAACACTTCTTTCTTGTATTTTTGCACAGTAATCATTCTGACAGGTGGGAGGTGGTATCTCACTGTGATTTTGATTTGCGTTTCCTGATGGCTACTAAGGCCGAGTACCTTTCCATGTACCAGTTAGCTACCTGTAGATCTTCTTTGGAAAATGTCTACTTAGGTCTTTGCCCATTTTTTAAACAAAATATTTGCTTTTGTTTTTGTTTTTCTGTTGACTTGTATGAGTTTGTTATATGTTTTGGATATTAACCCCCCGCAGATATGCGGTTTACAAATACTTGATCCCATTCTGCAGGTTGCCTTTTTGGTTGCCGACGGCTTCTTTTGCTGTGCAGAAGCCTTTTGGGTTGAGGTAGTCCCCCCACATATTTTTTCAGCTTTTGTTGCTTACGCTTTTGGATTTCATTTTATGACATTTTGTGGCCGCCATAAAATCAATGCTAAAACCAATGTTAAGGGCATTTCCCCTTATGTTTTCTTCTAGGGGTTTTATGGCTTTCAGTCTTACACTGAAGTCTTTAATTCATTTAAAATTAATTTTTGTATGTGGTGGAAGATAGGGGTCCAATCTCATTCTTTTGTATACAAATATCAGTGTTCCCAACACCACTTATTGAAAAAAAATGCATTTTCTTCTTAAGCATTTTTGACTGCCTTGTTAACTATATGGGTGGATTCATTTCTGAGCTCTTGATTCTGTCCCATTGTTCTATGTGCCTGTTTTTATATCAGTAACATGTTATTTCGGTTACTATAGCTTTCTCAGGATTGCTTTGGCAATTTGGGGTCTTCTGAGGTTGCATAGACATTTAGGGCTCTTGCAAAAATATTCATAAAAAATGTCATTGAAATCTTGATAGTTATTATGTTGAATCTATAGATGTCTTGGCTACTATTGGCATTTATCAAAATTAATTCCTCTAGCCCATGAACACTGGACACTTTTCCATTTATTTGTGTCTTCCCCAATTTCTTCCATAACTTTTAATTTTCAGTGTACAGATTTTTCACATCCTTTATTAAATTTATGCCTAAGTATTTTTTTTTGCTTTTGATGCAGATGTAAATGGGATTGTTTTCTTTGTTTTTCAGATGGTTTCTTATTAGCATATAGCAATGCAACTGATTTTTGTATGTTGAGTTTGTATTCTGTAACTTTACTGAATTCATTAAATAGTTCTAACAGTTCATGTCTGTGTGTGTGTGTGTGTGTGTGTGCAGTTTTTAGGATTTTCTTTTATTTTTTTTAAATTAATTTAGTTATTTTGAGAGAGAGAGAGCAGGGAAGGGGCGGAGAGAGAGAGAGAGAGAGAGAGAGAGAGAGACCCAAGCAGGCTCCACTCTGTCAGCACAGAGCCCGATGCAGGGCTCATTCTCAAAAATTGTGAGATCATGACCTGAGCTGGAATCAAGAGTTGGACACCTAACTGACTGAGCCACCCAGGCACCCCAAGATTTCCTGTGTATGAGATTGCATCATCCACAAATGGGGAAATTTTACTTCTTTAAGGTTTGGATGTCTTCCTCCCCCCCCCCCCCCCCTTATTGATGTGACCAGGACTTCCAGTAATAAGTTGAATAGGACAGGTGAGAGTGATCATACTGTTTGTTGTTGTTGTTTGTTTTTTATCTTAGAGGAAAAGCTTTCACCTTTCACGACTATGTATGCTACCTCTGGGCTTGTTATAAATGGCCTATATTATGTTGTGGTACATTCTTTCCATATCCAGTTTCTTTAGAGATTTTTGTTTTAAGTTTGTTTGTTTATTGAGAGAGAGCGAGAGCAAGTGGAGGAGTGGCACAAGGAGAGAGACACAGAAAGAGAGAGAGAATTCCAAATAGGGTCCATGCTGCCAGCACAGAGCCTGACATGGGATTCGACCTCACAAGCCATGAGATTGTGACTTGAGCTGAAATCGAGTCAGGCACTTAACCGACTGAGCCACGCAGGCACCCCTGTTTAGAAGTTTTGTCACGAATGGGTGTTGAACTCTGTCTAATGTTGTTTTTCTGCATCTATTGAGATGACTCTATGATTTTTATATTTCACACATCAATGTGGTATATTACATTTATTGATGTACATATGTTTGAGCCATCCCGGCTTCCCAAGGATAAATCTCCCAGGGATCATGTCTGATCCTTTTAATGTACTGTTGAACTTGGTTTACTAGTATTTCGTTAAGAACTTTTGCCATCTATATTCATGAAGGTTATTGGTCTGTAATTTTCTTTTCTTGTGATCTCTCTTTGGCTTTGATATCAGGATAATGCTGGTCTGACTCACAAAATGAGTTTGGGCATGTTCTCTCCTCTTCAGTTTTTTGGAAGTGTGAGAAGATTTAGCATTAATTCTTATTTAAATGTTTGGTAGGATTCACCAGTAAAGCCATCTAGTTCCAGACTTTTCTTTCTTGGTAGGTTTTTGATTCAGTCCCCTTACTTGTTAGTGGTCTGTTCAGATTTTCTATTTCTTCATGATTCATTCAGTCTTGGTATGTTTCATGTTTCTAGCAATATATCCATTTATTTTAGATTGTCTAACTTGTTAATGTGTAACTTTTCATGTTAGTTTCTTATGATTCTTTATATTTCTATGGCATTAGTTGTATTCTTTCCTCTTTTATTTATAATTTCATTTATTTTATTTTCTCTTTTTTTTTTTCTTGGTGAGTCTAACTAAAAGTTTGTCAATTTTGTTTTCTTTTTAAAGAAACAGTTCTAGGGGTGCCTGGGCGGTTCAGTTGGTTAAGTGTCTGACTTTGGCTCAGGTCATGATCTCACAGTTTGTGAGTTCGAGCCCCATGTCGGGCTCTCTGACGACAGCTCAGAGCCTGGAGCCTGCTGCGGGTTCTGTGTCTCCCTCTTTCTCTCGTCTCTCCCCAACTTGTGCTCTCTCTCTCTAGAAAGTAAATAAGTAAACATTTAAGAAAAAAATAAAGAAACAGTTCTGGATTTTGTTACTTTTTCTATTTTTCCCCTATTTTCTATTTCATTTACTTCAACATTAATATTTATTGTTTCCTTCCTAATGCTATTTTTGAGGTCAGTTTGTCCCTCTAATGTCTTGAGGTATAAAGTTAAGTTGTTTATTTGAGATTTTTCTTTATTCTTTTTTTTAACATTTTATTTTTTTTAATTTTTTAAGTAAAATTTTTAATGTTTATTTATATTTGAGAGAGAGAGAGAGTGCGTGTGGGGAAGGGATAGAGAGAGAGAGAGGGAGACCCAGAATCCAAAGCAGGCTCCAGGCTCTGAGCTGTCAGCACAGAGCCTGACCTGGGGCTCGAACCCACGAACTTCGAGATCATGACCTGAGCCGAAGTCAGATGCTTAACACACTGAGCCACCCAGGCGCCCCTAGATTTTTCTTTGGTCTTAATGTATGCATTTATCACCATAAACTCTCTTAGAACTGATTTGGCTGCATCTTATATGCTTATGTATGTTGTGTTTTCATTTTCACTGACTAAAGATTATTTTTTTTTATTTCCTTTTTTATTTCTTCTTTGATCCATTTGTTGTCCAGGGATGTGTTGTTTAATTTTCTTGTGTTTGTGAATTTCCCAGATTTCTTCTTGCTCTTGATTTCAAGCTTTATACCACTATGGTCAGGAAAGATGCTTGGCATCATTTCTTTCTTCTTGAATTTGTTGAAACTTATTTTGTAGCCTAACATATAATTTATCCTAGAAAATGTTCTTTGTATGCTTGAGCAGAATGTGTATTCTGCTGTTTGTGGATAGAATGTTCTATATATATTTGCTAGATACATTTGTTAGATACAAATATGCCATTTCCATATTGATTCTCTGTCTGGACCATCTATTCATTGTCGAGAGTGGGGTATTAGAGTCTAAACTATTATTATATTGCCGTTTATTTCTTCTTTTAGTTCTGGTAGCATTTACTTTATTCATTTAGGTGTGCTGATGTTGGGTGAATAAATATCTTCACTTGTTATCTTTTATCGATTAAGTGACCCTTTGTCATTATATAATGATCTTCTTTTCTCTTTTGGCTATTTTTATTTTAAGGTCTATTTTGTCTGATGCAAATATAGCTACACCCGATTTCTTCTGGTTACCATTCGCTTGAAATATCTTTTTCTACCCGTTTTTCTCTCAGTCTATGTGCATTCTTACACCTTAAGTGAGTTTACTGTGTGAAGCATATCATTAGATTTGTGTTTTTTTACTCCCTTTTTACCTATGCAGCCTTCTATATCTTTTGATTAGAGAAATTAATGCATATACATTTAAAGTAATTGTTGATAGATAAGGACTGCTACTGCCATTGTATTCATTGTTTTCTGACTATTTTGTAGATTCTTGGTTGGGTGCGATTTGGTGGGGCTGGAGACTGATCTTTGTGCTCAGATGTGGTTGATGCCCAGGTTGAGTGGAGTCGAAGCCTACGCACCAAGATTGGGCAAGGTCACTACCTGGGCTTCCTGCTTGGGCGAGGCCACAGGCTGTGATCAGTAATTGGGCAGGACCATGGGTTGGGCTCTGCAGCTGGATGGTACTATAGGCTGGGCTCCTGGACTACCCAGGTTCACTGTTCTGGCTTTTGGGCTATACAGGGCCAAAAGCTATGCCCAACTGCTGGGTAGGGCTGCTGGCTTGACTCCCTGTCCGAGTAGGGCTATCAAATGGGCTCCATGAGGGCCCGAGTTCTCTATCCAGGCTCTTTGAAAGCACGGGACTAGAGGCTTCCTCAACAACTGGGAGGGGTTGCAAATTTGCTTCCCTGTCTAGGCAGGGTGCTAGACAGGCCGTATGGCCAGAATGGGGACCCAAATCAAGTAGAACCGCCAACTGAGCTTTCTGGCCAGACACGGCCACCTGCTCAGCCCTTCACACGGGCAGAGCCTCTGACTGACATCTCTGCTTAGATTCCACTGTAAACAGGAATGTGGTCTGCCATGATTTAAGCAGTAGAAATTAACATTTATCTTCTTAGAGATTTTTAAACACTTTATGGAGTTTCTTGGACTAGATTCTCCTTATAGGTGGTAAATATATTTCACTGTCTTTGTTCTTGATGATCCACCTCCTGTCCATTATGTTGTTTTTATTTCTTTCATTTTTAATGAATATTTATTGAGAACTATCTGTGCTTTAAAAAATGTAGAACAAAGACAATAAAATATATTTATCACCCGTAAGGAGATTCTATTCTAAGAAACTTCACAAAGTGTTAAAAAAAAAAACTCTCTAAAATGATAAATGTTAATTTCTGTTGCCATTCTTAGAGGTGATGAACTCAATAGCAAGCAACAGATCTACAGCACTTTAAAAAATACATTCATAGGTAATTGTTTAAAGTATCACTAGCATATTCTAGATGAAAAAAGAACCAAGCCTTAGAAGATTTGCCTAATTTCTTTGCTGAGACAAGGTAAAGCAGGGTCTAGCACCCGTATCTTTAACTTCAGAGCCTGTGCTAACTCTCTTGTAAGAAGCTACCAGAGTCTTTTTACACATTCTTTGATAGACATTTTGTAGTATTGAATTATTTTTTGGGAAACATAATATGGACAAGGCAGATAAGTTTACAATTTTCTTTTTATTTTATTTTGAGAGAGAGAGAGAGAGAGCATGAACAAGCAGGGGAGGACGGAGAGAGAGGGAGAGAGAATCCCAAGTAGGCTCCATGCCGTCAGCCCAGAGACCGATGCAGGACTGGAATTCAGGAACTGTGAGACCATAACCTTAGCTGAAACCAAGAGTCAGACCCTTAACTCACTGAGCCACCCAGGCACCATTCCCTTTATTTATTTATTTATTTATTTATTTATTTATTTAAGGACAATGCAGATAAATTGAGGTTAAGGAGGAAGAAGAAATTATTGTTTCTCTCCAGTTTAGTTTTTCTTTCTTCTTTTCCCTTTATCCCCTCTTGTCTCTAAAGGAGCTTTAGAGTTTTTGAAAAAAGTAATAATTATTACCTATAAAAATAATATAGTCTGAAATTAAAGTTTTTCTAAGTTCTTACATAACTCTTTTTGCTTTATTTCATTCTGTTCTGGTCTCTGTATGTACTTTTAGGTCATGCACCCTTGTTAAATGTGCACGTTTCCAGTATCATAGTGCCCTCTCTGTTTTAACCTCCATGATGGCTAGGTGGGGAGTTATAGTTTACCTTGCAAATTGAGGTTCAAACACCAACCACAGAAAGAAGCTCTCTGTACCTCCTTGGGGTCTGAGGGCCTTGGCACTAATTTAATAGCATCTGTAAGAACAGAGAACCACAGCTTGCACATAAATAGCCCAGAATTTCCCGATATGTCTGATTTTTGAAGTGTGGGATTGTTTTGTTTCCACTTGATGTTTTAATAGAAAATTATTTGATTGTAAATTTTTGTAGGAGCTAAACAGTGGAACATGAAAGCAATTTGAGACTAGTACTGCATCGGTATTCTACCTGTAAGGAAAACAAATATAGTAAAGTAGGAGTAACTATTCCAAGTGATACAGTACATATTTCCTATCATAGTGAAAATTAACTATGTTAACTTTTATAGTCACTCAATCACATTTTGAAATAGCAGAAATGTAGTTCAGTTTGTAAGCTGGGAAAGCATGCATGCCAGTGTGTGAATTAAGGGGTATATTAAGGGGTATTATTTCTTTTCCTGAAAGTCAGTGATAATGTGCTTCTGATTTTTAATAGCTTGCTGATTCCTTGTGTTTTTTTTTTAAACTTTTTCGTGTGTATAAAATGACAGGAAAGCTCTTCTTTAAATGATCTGCATACTACAATTAAAAGTTGCTTAGAAAATGGCAGTTGGACTTTGGCCAGCTTTCTCTACAGTTGTTCTATAGAACATGGAAACATGTTATACAAGAGAGTTCCATCCCAAGGAAGCTTTGGGAAAGTGTTACAAAGTTTGTGGGGGATATCTCTGCTAGTCGAGTTCTCAGAGCCTTTTACTATATATATAACTTTGTACTCTGAGTTTGTGCAGAGAATGTAGTATATGGTATCTCTCAAATGCATTTGACCATGAAATGTTCTGTTTGTTTGTTTGTTTTTCTAAGAGCATTCCAGTTTATATTCAGAATTCAATTTGGTTAACACTGATTTCTGTAAAATAAGGTATCAAACTAGGTTTTGCAATAGGCATCACCAACATTATTCTTGTTAAAAATTAATATGGTTATTATTTATAATAAGAAGGAAAACATGATGTGACCAAGGAAAACTAAAAACCATCTTTAATAAAATGCTTCGAAAGATTATTTCTTTCCCACAGAGTTTTTACTTTGTATTTTTGAAATGACATAAAGAGACGCCATAAGTAGAACTAGATTTTTTTCTAATGTTTTTCTCTAAAGATATATTTATTTGGGACATTCAGAACAGAGTTAAAAACATCTGCTGTTAAGAAAAAAAAATTCTTACTAAATGTCTTGGGTATCAAAACTATTTTTATAGTCTTTATTTACATTTTTTGAAAACATAATTCTTAGTCTAAACCAGATTTATCAATTGTTGTCTTTTCAGAACATATTGTTATGTTATATAAAATTTAAAAAATTAAATGTGCCAGTGAGAGTTATATTAGTTAAGGTATTTGTCAATAATTTTTGTCATGCTTATTCTATGTTCTATTTAATTATTTAGAGCATTAGTAGCTGTGGAAAAAATGAGTAATTATTATATAATAATTTATTAAGTACCTAGTATGAGCTTAAGCACAGTGTTAGGACCTGGAGGGAATTTGGTCATATGAATTTTTATCTGCTCAAAATAACTCACTATAATTTATATCCAAATCATTTTTTGAATCCTTATAGATATCCATTTTGCCCCCATTGTTTTTTTTTTTTTTTACTCTTTTAAAGAATTCTGTATCTCTACAAAAGTAGAGAGAGTATTGAAAGGGATTCTGTAGAGTTTATGCTCCTCTAAATTATGTAAACTTGTAGTTTAATTTGCTTTGAATTCTCTTATTTTATTTATTTTTATTTAAGGATAATATATAGACAATGTGTAATTCTATCAGGTCATATCTATTTTCATTAAGGCCACAACCATGATGATCATCACCTGAATTCATTCTTTTATCAAGGTTTTGCCAAATGGTGATGCTCTTTATTGACTAAAATACTCCATTAAGAGAAACTTTCTCTCCTTAATTATTTGGTTGCCCTAAAATAACAATTAGCGCAAGAAAGATTAAGTGTTTGGCTCTTTCCCTTTACAGTTTTCAGGATGTTTTAGATGAATTTTGAGCAACTGCAAAGACAAAGTTTTTCCGTGTGTTAGTTTGGTATCATTGTGAAATGACATTGGGCTTTTAACATATATAATATATTTTAATTCATTGCCATTATTATACTTATTGATGTTCAGATTGTTTCATCTTTGGTCAGTAGAAACCTGTTTGGTTTGGCTGAGTCCCTTGGACATTATCACAGTGGTCTTTGATAGTCTTTCCTTGCTTCTGGAAGGCTGGACTTAACCTAGTGCATTTCCTGCCCCACCCCTGAATTCAGTTACTTCTCAGGGAACTCAAGAACTCAAGTTTCTTTTAGTGGGAAATGGTATTTTGAGATCACAACTGTGTTCCATGGATCTATATGGTTGGCCATTTGTTTCTGGGCCTTTTTGTGGACAGCAGTTAAGAAGTTGTTTTTTTTTTTTTTTTTTTTTTTCAGGAAGACATATATCTAGTTCATAGTAATATTGTCAGTTTAAATTTAGAATTACACTGTTTTAATCTAAGTTGCTTGATTTTGTATTTGTATCTCTTTTAATGAAATTCTAAATTCCTAGTGACATACTCAGTTACTTATTTCCTTGATCCCCTAGTAATATCAATGCAATATTACATAGTTTGAGAATACTGACATCAGTATTATTGGTAACAAAATTATTACTGTAAATAATGTAGGATGTCTTTGCCATTGTTTTTGTTCTACTTAGTTATACCCTAATAGAGTACAAGTTACTATGCTCTAAAATCACTAGGAATAATTCTATTTTATTAATCCACCGACTAAATATAGTCTTATTTGTTTCATTTTGTATTAAAAATTTTTATGTATGTAATATGATGCCAAAGTCAAATCTACGACTCAAAGTATCTTCAGAGAGGTCTGGCTTCTGTGCCTGCCTCCTTCCCCTCGATTCTTTCACAGTTAACCGTTCTGTACAGTTTTATTACCTGTTATTTATGGACTGGTTTAATCTTCTCTCTTTAAAAAAACACATAAATATATATGTGTAATGTAATTATATATGTTTGTATCTTTATTATATTCTCTTCCTATGAAAAACACTAGGACAGTGAATAGCAATACTTTTCAAACTCAGCTGCAAATAAATCACTGGGGGCGGAAGGGGGGTGCTTGTTAAAACACCGATTTCTGATTCCTACCCCCAGAGTTTCTGTTTCAGTAGGCTTGGGACAGCCCCCAATTATTTGCATTTCTAACAAGTCCCCAGGTGATGCTGCTGGAGGTGATCTGGAGGCCACACTTTGAGAACCAGTGCGATGGGTAGTACGCTCTACTTCATTTCTCCACTTCAGATTATATTCTGGAGGTCACTCCGGCAGTAGAAAGAGAATTGTACTTGTTTTTTTTTTTTGGCGGCTGCTTAGCGTTCCATTGGGAGGAGATACCGTAGTGAATTCTGGTTTCCTAATGGGAACATTTGAATTGTCTCCGATAGTCGGTACTACAAATAGCAGTGCGATGAATAGTCTTGGGGATACTTCTTTTAATATTTTTGTCCAGTCTTTCTAATCAGTCATTAGGACAGACTCCTAGACATGGGAATTCCAGGATGTAGGGTAAACGCATATGTAAATGTTGTAACTTCCTATTAGCTGGAAATTTTAAATATTCCATCCGTTATATATCTTTGAAAAAAATCCACTATTCCTCAATTTACTTTTCCCTAATAATAAGCATTCAAAACTTTAAGATAATGAGATCCTACCCCAAATGACAAAATGAATGCTTTCCTATGCTTTCAGTGGACAATACCGAAGACACTAATTGGGAATAGAAATCCTTTAAAAACAACAACAAGTTGTCAATATGTAGCATTTAAAAATATGTTGAGATTGGATATTTTAAAATGCATTTATATAATATGTCATATATGTTATAATATATTATGAAATTTATATAATTTATATGAAAAATAAGATATTTGTTAGTACATAGATTAACAGATTTTTTTTAAATTTTTGAATCACAGATGTTGACCTTGAACACTTAAAATACATTATGTTACTTAAGCCTCAGATTGTTTACCTGTGAAATAGAGATGAAAAAAAAAAGGTACCCACTTTCTAAAGCTTGTGATTTTTAAAGATAAAAGTAGTTAATCCATATAAAGAATTTAGCCTAGCAGTTCTCATCCTTACTAGAACCATATCCCCTTTATTAAATTAATTTATTATAATGCCCCCTTACTCTCTGAAAAATAATTTATGCCTAATATAACCTATTACATATAAAATTTTTAAAATGAATTAATCCCCTAACTCTAATTTAAAGGACAAAATAAAAGGAAAGCGGTTTATAATAAAGGAATATTTATTCAATGTGTAAATGACTACCCATGACCAATCTAAATAGCATACGAAGTAATCAGATGCTTGTGGTTCATCTTTAATATGGCAGGTACAGTAATATAAATACAGGTGTGCTAAATTTACACCAAGGTGTGCTGAACTCTAATACCAAGAGCAGTGTTGACACCAGTGATGGAATTTTCTGAAGTGTTCAACATCTTTTGTAAAGTTCTGATCAAAGTACAGCCTTTCCTTGATTTTCATGGCAGCTGAATTTCTGGAAAACTCAGTGCATATTAAAACTGTGTGACAAATATTTAGTGTTTTATGTAAGGTTTTAGGCTGAGCTGATTGGGCTGAGCTAACTCTGAAATAATATTTCATCTATGAGAATATCCAGTGGCGTTCTTCATTGGGCGGGATTGACCCAAGGCTTCTTGTCCCACCGGTGTCCTTTGGGACAGTCAAAAAGGGACCCACAAATTTCCAAAGTGCCGCCTCGTGAGCAGCATCAACCCTATTAGGGACACCGACTTTACCCAATGACTATTGTAGTGTATTGTAAGTTCTTAACAGATGTCAGTCATATTATTATTTTTATTTCTTTTTTTTCAATATTTATTTATCTTTGAGAGACAGAGAGAGCATGTGTGTGGGGTAGGGGGCAGAGAGAGAGAGGGAGACCCAAATTTTGAAGCAGCCTCCAGGCTCTGAGCTGCCAGCACAGAGCCTGATGTGGGGCTCAAACTCATAAACCATAAGATCATGACATGACCCAAAGTCAGACGCTTAACTGACTGAGCCACCCAGGTGCCCCATGATTATTGTTTTTAATAACGGCTCTGCAGGTAACAGTTGGATCATATTTATTCCTTGTGCTGATGGCCTTGCTCTACTCCTCTGTTCCTCAGTCATCGGGTCACCAAAAACCTATGAAAATAACTAATGTCCTTATAGTTAGTTTACAGGGTGGTTTTACATAGGTTGAGTTTATGTTTTTAAGCTTAAAGAGATTATATTACTCTAAATATGTAATAAATTAATAAAACAAAAAGTAAAATGAAGGAAGCGTCTATGTTTGAGCTAACATTCATTCTGATTTTTAAAAATTATTTGTAAGTTTATTTATTTTGAGAGAGAGAAAGAGAGAATAAGTAGGGGAGGGGCAGAGAGAAGGAGAGACAGAATCCCCAAATAGACTCCTCCCCATCAGTGCAGAGACCACCAGAGGGCTCCAACTCACAAACTGTGAGATCATGACCTGAGCTGAGATCAGGAATTGGAAGCTTAACTAACTGCACCCCCCAGGTGCCCCTGATTTTGAAACCAATATTGCAGACTGGTTAAGAGTCCAGACTAGAGCCAACTTGAAAAATACGATGTTAGTCGAGGAGCACTTAGGAGGCTCAGTCGGCTGAGCATCCATCCGACTTCGGCTCAGGTCATGATCTCACTGTTTGTGGGTTCGAGCCCCACATTGGGCTCTGTACTGACAGCTCAGAGCCTGGATCCTGCTTCGGATTCTGTGTGTGTCTCTCTCTCTGCCTCTCCCCTGCTCGCGCTCTGTCTCTGTCTCCCTCTCAAAAAACATATAAACATTACAAAAGTTAAAAAATATATATATAATGTTAGTCACATATGTAATTGTAAATATTCTGGTGTCCACATAAAGTAAAAAGTAAAATGAAATATGTGAAATTAATTTTAAGAGTATGTTGTATTTAACCGAATATATCCAAAGTATTATCATTTCAGCCTGTAATCCACAGAAAAGTTTTTGATGGGATGTTAATCAGGAAAAATATTATTATATTCCTTT
The DNA here is from genome assembly GCF_046562875.1 of Panthera onca. Classification (NCBI taxonomy): domain Eukaryota; kingdom Metazoa; phylum Chordata; class Mammalia; order Carnivora; family Felidae; genus Panthera; species Panthera onca. The sequence goes on along the minus strand of NC_138342.1, from coordinate 191,874,084 downwards.
CCTTACTAAGTGAAGTACTGTGTATATTTTACACCTATAGTGCATCTGGGGTCAAATCAGCCACCCTGTCTTTGCTCAACAGCCCTCTGTGGCCATGGCAACCATACTGGTTAATACAACTCTAGTCACACATAAGCCAGTCTTCCTGGATTTGAATCCCGGACCTAGCACTTGCCAGCTATGTGATCTTGGGCTATTTTCCTACCCTCTATGTACTCCAGTTTCATCATCTATAATATCCAGATCATAAAAATAAAGTCTCTGTCAAAAGGCTTCGTGGGAATGAGATGAGTTAGTGTATGTAAAGTACCAAGAACAGACACAAAGTAAGTTCTCAGTAAAGGTTAATAATATCCTATAGATTTAGGTTTTTATTTTTTTTTTTAATAGTGGAAAATAGTAGAAAAATGTCAAAAGCTGGGGGAGAAACAACAAAAAATACCTTCGTCGGTAGATATCGTAACACATATGGAATCTCTTTTCTCCTCCTCACCCCCCACCCTCAACGCGCGCGCGCACACACACACACACACACACACCCCTACCCCTCACAAACAGAAACTGTTTCTCATACTATTTCTTTCGGTTTGGGATTATTAGCACATATTCTTGCCAAATTTGGTGGATAAACAGAAGCACAGAATGTACTAGTCTTTTAGCCACTCCTGATACTGAGTCTTAGAGTTTTGATTTGATTTTGATCCCTTACATATATCATGTGTTAAGGATGTGTAGATTTGAATCTTGAGGTTGCCTGCTGACTTCTAAGTAAACAGGAATTTATGCAGGCAAGATGACTCACATAATTATTTCATTGTTGGACCCCTTGGTGAATCATACACTGGAAGCATGTGAATGATCTAGTGTTTGAATGTGGATGCACAATTATAGACAAGTCACAATGTAATAGGAGTTCTTTTTTTAATGTTTATTTTTTGAGAGAGAAAGAGAGGGAGAGAGTGAAAGCACGTGAGTGGGAGAGGGGCAGAGAGGGAAAGAGAGAGACACATAATTTGAAGCAGGCTCCAGGCTCCAAGCTGTCAGCACAGAGCCCCATGCGGGGCTCGAACTCACGATCCATGAGATCATGACCTGAGCCGAAGTTGGGCGCTTAACTGACAAAGCCTCCCAGGCGCCCCTGTAACAGGAGTTCTTATATTGTGCTCATGACCAACTTTTTCATGTCAGAGACAGAATTGCAGAAGACAGTCATGGGGTGTAAAATGTTCCAGTAGACCGTTGTTAATATTTCCCTTTTATTCTCGACACAACGTTCTTCTGTTTTCAACCTGATGGTGCCATTTTCCGTTATTTTATTTTATTTTTTAGCAGTGGTGATAGACACCGTAAGTAAACCAGACCCTTCAAGTCTCTGTGTGCAAATTGCAAGAGCACATGATATGCCTGCCTTTACTGAGGTCTCACAGCCTAACCAACATGGTGTCTAAATACAGCTCCAGCAGAAGTTATAACAATAGTTTCTGTCAGCCTGTCTGAGATGGTTAGAGAATAGCGGTGGGGAATAGCACAGTAACCCAGAAATGTCCAGATTCTTCTGGCCCCTTTTATTGTGATAAATCTCCTGTGAACTTTGCAGGGAGGTATTGTTTGCGTCTGGTATATCTCTGTCTAGAATGTGGCTACGTGCACCTACTCCTTCTCACTGAACTGTGTAGCACAGAAGCCGATTCAATGGTAGGCAAAAATAAAAATAAAAAGTAAAACCCCGTGCGGGAAGAGACTGGAGATAATGTATTTGAATAAGATGAATTAAGTTCTTGCTCTACCTTCACCATGCGAGACACGTACAAGGTTGTACGTGTAAAAATCTAAGTAGCGTCCTCTTGTTAGAGCTGAATAACTCGCACGGATGTTGGTTTATTGCAAAGTATGTCAGATAACTTACTACAAACTGAGAAAATTGGCGCCATGCATTCTACATGAAACTGTGTTGTTTCTTAATAAAAGAACTAACAGGAAGTAATTACCATAAATACCGGCAAAATATTACATTCAATTAAGTATTTCTAAATGTGTATTTGAAAGAAATTAGTGAGAGCATAAGATCATGGAAGAATATATAAGCTTGGAAAGACGGTATGGATCTTCTATGAAACAGCATTTGAAGCCTTTATATGATCTTGGAATTTGGTCTATTTTCCTTCCTAGCGGGCAACCTCCATACTTGTTTGCCTTTAGATCACATGCCATGTAGACTCCCTTCTCCGAAACTTCCTTCAATCCTCACAGCCCAAACGGCCTCCTCCCATCACCAACACTGTCTACCTAGTTCTTACAGGGCACCCGAGGTTCACCTGGCGTCCTGTCTCACCTACTAAGTTTTCCCAAACCCTCATGGCTCTCTCTCAACTACACCTCCTTTTGCTTCTTACAGTGTTTCAGACTTATTTGAAAATCACCTACTGTATACCCAAGTCACGCAGCTAATAAGGGATAAAGCCAGGATTTGAATTCAGAATGAACCCAAAGCTTATCTAGGGTTAGTTCCCAATGGAAATTGCACATTTACGTCCACAAATGTGCAAATGTCCAAAATGTGTGATGCAGTCAGTTATTTCAGAATTTCAGGCTTCATTGAGCCAGCCACTCATCTGATCCCATGTTGTTTATCTTTGTTTTGCTGCATTACATTATAATAGAATATTCTTAGCTGCCCCACTGGACATGCCTGAAGGCAAGGATTGGATCTTACTTTTCATCTTTTTATACTCAGCTGTAAGAAACTGTAGCCCTTAGCTAAGTGTTCAGTAAAGGTTTGGTGAAATATATACTTCTTATGATATGACCATAGTTTCTCCTTTACTTCATATAAGTATATCTCAGGCATCAGAATTCTCCTTGAGAAAAGAGTACACCTATACCAAAAACAAAGAAAAAGCCCAAAGTCACCCTGAAAAGACTCAGACACCAAATATATCCAAGTGTTAAAAGACAACCCACTATTTTAAACCATAGTCTGTATAATAAATTCAACTTTGAATTTCAATGATTTTTTTTAATGTTTATTTATTTATTTTGAGAGAGAGAGTGTGTGTGTGTGCGTGTGCGCAAGCAGGGGAGAGGCAGAGAGAGAAGCAGAGAGAATCGCAAGCAGGCTTCATGCTCAGCACAAAGCCCTATGTGGGCCTTAATCTCATGACTGTGAGATCATGACCTGAGCTGAAATCAAGAGTCAGATGCTTAACGACTGAGCCACCCGGGAGCCCCTCAGTGATTTCTTAATGTTCATTGAAATGAAGTCTGAGGGGCGCCTAAGTGTCTCAGCTGGTTAAGTGTCGGACCTTGGTTCAGGTCATGATCTTGTGGTTTGTGGGTTCGAGCCCTGTGTCGGGCTCTGTGCTGAAAGCTCAGAACCTGGGGCCTGCTTTGAATTCTGTGTCTCCCTCTCTCTCTGCCCCTCCCCCACTCGTACTTTGTCTATCTGTCTCTCTCTCTCTCTCTCTCTCTCACAAATAAACATTAAAAAAAATTTTTTTTAATAAAATTAAGTCTGAGATCATGAAACCAATGACCATCAAAGTAACTTGGGGTCACTTTACTGATTCACTGCTACCTCCCTTGATTCATATTTGGTATTCAATTTCATAAATCCTCATTAAGCGCCTACTGCATGCATTGTGTCATTTGTTTTATATCCATATGGTGCTTTTACTGTGTGACATTCTCAAAAGATCTTGATACTTTAATGTGTTAGGTGAATACTTCCTAAGGACAGCTCTTCATCAGGCTAGGGAGTCTATCCATTTTAATATTTGCCATATAATTTTATTTTCAAATATTCCAGCATTGAGCAATAAAACTTCTAAAGCAGTATTTCTAAATTATTTATTTTTTCTTCTTTCAAATGTAATGCTATTCATTGAGAGAAAATACTAATGACAAATAATAGCTTTCATGGCAAGATAATTCTGACATTAGTATAAGAATCAACATATAAAACATGGATTAGACATCCATATTAGTATTGTTATGTTCTTCCCATTAATAATTTAAGCCTATATTATAATGTTCTCCCAAGATATTTCTATCTGATATCATTTTTTATTCATTGCATTTCTTAATGTGCTTATTTCGATGTGTTACAGTGCTATATTCTGTGTATGACTTTGCATGCTGCATTTTTTAATCATTTTTTCTTACCCACTGATTTGCAGCATTTATATATGATATCAGTCTTCTAAAATTGAGAATTAGCTTAATTTTTTCATTTAAAATATGCATTTTTATTGATTTGGTGATTTTTTTGGTGGAAAATGTATTGGAAAATATGTGTACCTTTAAAACTATAATTCTACAAGTACCTTGGCTATTTTTTTTTTAGCAAACATTCAAGAGTTCTTACATCTGATAACAGTCTTTTAAATATTCGCAGTGGGAAGAAGTCTTTGTCCTTTGAAAGCATATTTGAATTTTTTGAAATAGCCAAAAGTTATTCAATGTCAAGTCTGTTCAATAATTTTGGTGATCACACTGGGCAATAGCACTTTGAGCAAAAACAAAGTTGAGCCATAAAGATAAGTTTTCTTGGGTGACTCATAAAGCTAATTCTGAAGGAAATCTCTCCAGAGGAGTTCTGACGAGGGATACATCATTGAAACAAGGTGGGATTTCCAGTGGGATTGCCTTGCAATGAGTTTGATAAGGCTCTAAGAGAGGGGTATTAAAACAAGGCGTGATGCAAGACATAGGTTTGACACCTAATGTAGCCTAGGATAAAGGGGAGTCAGGAAAGACTTCTCTGATGGAGTAACTCTTGAATTCAGTCAGATGAATAGCAGTTAGATACGTAGAGTAGGGTGAGAGAGAAAGATCGTTCCAGAAGGGTGGAAAAGGCAGAGTACAAAGGGTACAAAAGGCAGAAAGGCAAGAGAATATGTAAAATCTAGTTCTTTAAGGCTGGAGCATGAAGTTAGTAGGAGGTAATATTGAGGAAAGAGGCAGGGTCAAGGTGAAAAAGAATTATGAATGCCCTGGTGGGAAATTTAGACCTTATTTTGAAGGTAAGAAAGGTCATTCATTTAATAGAATCAAATTTGCATGACAGAAAAATCAGTCTAACAGTCCTGTAGAAATGGAATGAATAGAGTAAGATTTGGGGAGTGGTAACATTAGGGGTAGTGATGTAGGCAAGGAAGATGGAGGTCCAACCGAGGTAGGGATGGAGAAAAAGGAACAATTGCAAAGAAATCAAGAAGGCAAAATCAGTACACTTGGTAGCTAAATGTGAGTGATAAGTAAAAGTAAAAGTGAAAAGTGCAAGGTAGTCTTCAGCCTCTTAGTTTGAAATACAAGTTAGATGGTGTGTCTGTCACCGAGTTAGAAAATATAGGGTAGGAAAAAATAAGATTTGTTTTGGTTAAATAATGAATGAAATTTGGAATGTGTTATATCCATGGTACCTATGGGCCGTACATGTGCAATTCTCACTAAGGCTGATCAGTATTTGGTCTGGAGATCTGGGGAGCAATGTGACAGGATATTTAAAAAAATTTTTAACGTTTATTCATTTTTGAGAGACAGAGAGAGACAGAGCATGAGCAGGGAAGGGGCAGAGAGAGGGAGACACAGAATCTGAAACAGGCTCCAGGCTCTGAGCTGCCAGCACACAGCCCAACGCGGGGCTCGAACTCACGGACTGTGAGATCATGACCTGAGCTGAAGTCGGACCCTCGACCGACTGAGCCATCCAGGTGCCCCATAAATTTGGAGTCAACAATAGACAGTGAAGGAAGCTGCGTGGTGAGCACAATCTGTGACTTCAAGAATTTGTAAAATGAAATGGAGAAGAAGATGATGAAAAGTCTCTAGGGAGCCACAGATTTTCAGGCTTTTGTGGCGACTCTCAGAGGACACACAGAAGAATGAAAGGGAAAAAACAAGAAGGGATGAACAAATGAAAGGAGAACTGGAGACCAGGGTGTCATGGAATCCAAGGTAAATGAGTGTTTTATGAAGGAGGAAGTGGTCAGTGGTGTGAAGCCTAGGTCAAAGCATGGCACATAGTAAGCACTCAATGCACACTGGCTGGATGAAACTCCTAGATGAAATAAGAAGACTGAAGAATATCCACTGGTGACATTTCCAGAGTATATTCTGTGGATTGTATGGGCAGAAGCTATAGTGCGATGACATTTGAGAGTGATGGGAGGGTTGGAATTGGAGACATTGATTGTAGACCACTCTTTCAAGTAAACATAATCATAAAGGGAATGCGAAGGAAGGCTGTCACTAGAAGTTATCATTAGGATCAGAGGAGATTTGTTTCTTGAGTAGATGTATTTAATATACTTTCTGATTTTGAAATTAATGCTTGTTTTTAGTAGCACATGGGAAAATATGGAAGGATACAATTAATAAAATTAAAAGTATTTATAATATACTAACATATTTTGTTGTATACGTATTTTATCCATATGGTACATTTTTTAAAAAAGTAGTGATGATAGCATATACACAATTTTCCATCCCTTTCTTCTTTTACTATTTATATTTCATTTGATTGTTTTTCCTCAATTTTCCTCAAAATCTCAAGCTTTTAAAAATATTCCTTAAAATATGATATTTAATAGTAAAGAATATTCGAGGACACACTGGCAAATTCATTGGGCAAAGCCCAATAGGTGAGTTCTGATAAGCATAAGACTCATGACATGAAGGGCATTCAGAAGGGCCACCATGGGCCAGGCTACTAGCTGTTCAGTGAGAATGCCATCAGGTGAGAGAGTTTTTCTGTAATTTTTTATTTTTATTTTTTGGTGAACTCACTATGGCCAACCTCTATGTGACTAGAACAGAATACTGCCTTGGTAAAATGTGCATATTCAACTAACTTAAAGCAGGGACATGGAGAAGAGAACAGGAATGTCACCAGCAAATGGTCAAGACAAAGTATAGATAATAACGTGGGGCAGACTCAGCCAGGCATCGTATTCTTAATTAAAAAAAAATTGTACAGGGGCGCCTGGGTGGCTCAGTCGGTTAAGCGTCCAACTTCAGCTCAGGTCACGATCTCGCGGTCCGTGAGTTCGAGCCCCACGTCGGGCTCTGGGCTGATGGCTCGGAGCCCGGAGCCTGCTTCCGATTCTGTGTCTCCCTCTCTCTCTGCCCCTCCCCCGTTCATGCTCTGTCTCTCTCTGTCTCAAAAATAAATAAACGTAAAAAAAAATGTTTAAAAAAAAAATTGTACAGTGACATGGGCTTGTTAGCGAAACCAGCCCTCGACATTTTCTTTTAAACCTTGGCAATCCAGACCCGTTACCTACTATGGAGCTGTTAGGAGCTCCATTTGTTATGCTTTGAACCCTTGATGCCTTTCTTCTGTGTTGGATTTTCGGTTTCTTGGAACCCATTTCTTCATTTTCTAGATTTTTTTTTTCTCTCTTATTTCAGTAGAATATATTCTCCAGTAGCTAAATCAGAAAGGAACATGAGAAGTAAAGTTCTTATTTACTTTACGTATCTGGAAATATCTTGATTGCATCCTCAGTTGATAGTTTAATTAGCTGGGGATAGAAGTCTAACATGAAGTAATTTTCCTTCAGAAGTTTGAAGGCATCGTTCCATTGTCTTCTAGTTTCCAATGTTGCATGTAAGAAGTCAAAGGTTATTATACCTTTGTATATTAACTTTTTGTCTCTCTGAAAACTTTTTAAAGAATTTGGCATAGCCACAAGTTCGGAAGTTTCACAGTGATGTGCTCTGGTGAGGGTCTATATTCATCAAGTGGACTAAGGACTCATTGGGCTCTGGAAATTTTATTAAATTATTTTATTGATGATTGTTGAAAGACGGTTCTCCACGATTTCTCAGAGTTTGGACCTGTATAGTGTGAGCATTCTAAGCAGAGGACATTTTTAATAAGCAGTTTTAGAAAGTAGAGATAGTGTATCACGCTAGAAAGATTTAGGAATACGCTTCCCCAGAGATGTTCTAGACTAGTAAAGATTAAAGCCTTCTGCTTTTCCCTCAAAGTGTTTGCTTACATTCCAGGATAGTGCATGATCTCTTTCTTCCTGGGAGGAGAATGACAAGGTAGGTCAGCACCCTATAAAAGCTTAGTGTTCTAAAATTTGGGATGCCTCCTCAATGCCACACCACATGGCTGGTGCACACAAGTTAAAATCCAGCCCTCATTGTGTTGGGTGGTGGGGATTGGGGCATAGGGAACCAACCCAAAATGCTGTTCCTGCTGCTGTTTTTGCTTGGAGTAATAAATAATTTGTATTTCTGATGGGGGGCTATTGTGTCTTCTATCCACATATGTTCATAAATTTGTGATAGACTAACTTGTTAACTTTCAAGTAGAGTAAAATCTTGACCTCTTCACTATTTCTGACTTAATGGTTATGTATTGTATTGTCCATTTTCTTCATTTTTTTTTTCCTTTTAGCAATTATACCTCCTGGACTGGTTCTCTATTATTGTATTGTCTATTTTCCATCGTAGGCCACCTCAACTTTGTTTTCCAATGCTTTGTCAAATTTTTCATTTCTTCTGCCATGTTTTTACTTTCCAAAAGCTTGTTGTTTTCCAAACGTACTTTATTTTTAATAACATCCTGTTTTGTTTCACAGGCACAGTAATTTTTCTTATCTCTTTGAGACAATGTATGTATTTCAAAGCTTTCTTCTTCCTGGATAGTGACTATTCGATTTATTGTTGTTGTTTTTAATTTGTTTCGATCTGCATCTTCTATATTAAAACCTTCTTTAGATTTCTGGTCACCTTTGGTTGATTGTTTATATTTAAAAGCTGGGGATTCAATATTAAGTGAAGATTCTACTAATTTAGGTAGAATGTGTTGACTTTGGCCTTGATGTTAGGGAGATGTCACTGCTTTTTATTGCTACGTGCTGTCAGGTATTTTTCCGATTTCTTCTTGAGCCAGTCAGAATCCCCAGAAAATCCTCTATTAGTGTTCTGTCCTGAGGCTAAAGTCCAAATTGCCAGTTTTCAGGGAATAGAGAAAGGGATGGGAAGGGGAGAGAGAGTCTCAGCTTTCAGTAAATACATATTTTTTTAAATTCTCATTTGGCAAATAGTAACTCCATCAACTGTGTCACTGTCCCCCGGTCTAGAAACCCTGTGTTTTATTCTCAGGAGGGTAAATCTCCAGACTCAGGCCCTCGTGCACAGTGCGGGACAGAACAGACCGCTTTACAGCTTTCTCAGCCGTCAGCTTAGGTTCTAGCTTCCTTAATCCACTAAATGCATTACCACTCCTCCTTTGCTATTCTCTTCTTTCTCATGCGTCCTGTTCTTCTGGGTTTGTGAATACATTTTTTTTCATTGCTGTTTCAGGGGATCTTAGGAAGGGAAAGTATTAAATGGATGCATATAAATTGCTGTATGTCTCTGAAACCAGGTTTACTTCTTTATTTGGATTTTTAACATTTACTTTTTTAATACATTTGAAATTGTATTGGGGTCTCTGGATTGCTCAGTCAGTTAAGCATACAACTTCAGCTCGGGTTATGTCCTCACAGTTCGAGAGCTCAAGCCCTGCATGGGTCTCTCAAGCCCACTTTGGATCCTCTTTCCCCCTCTCTCTGCCCCTCTTCCACTCGCACTTGCGCAAAAATTAAAATAAAGTAAAAATAAAATAAAAGCTAAGATCTAGTTCAAGACTACCTATTGCATTTCATTCATCATTTCACTCAATTCTGATATCAGTACCATAGGATTTTAACGACGATGCTTCTAGCAAAAAACTTTGTATCTTGAATGCCAAGTCTCAAGTGAAGGATGCCATTGTTCTTAATTGCCTTTCAAAAATATATAGATTCTTAATAGTGTTTAAACACTAACAGGAAAGGATCAAGAAAGAAAGAAATGATAATAGAGAATGAGAGCTTAATATTTTAGAAATGTATTTAGTCATTCAAATCTAAAATTATTTACCTAAATTATATAGTGTAGACAAATAAATGTTTTACAAAATTACCAAGTTTTGTGAAAAATTACAGAATATAATTATTTATTGGAAAAATAAGAAATAGATATTTTTAACCATCCACTATATGCAAAATAAGGTTTCTGGGAGGGTGAAGTGAGTAGAATAATACCAGTTTTCTTCCCCACTGTGTACAAGTATCAAAGGGCTTTATGTGCGATGATTGTCTTCTGTTCTAGGTCATATCATGAGTATTTTACATGCAATTTTATAATCTACTCTGTATATTAATACAGTGTGTAGGTATTTCTCATCCCAGTCTTTAAATACATAGAAACTGTGGCTCAGAGGGGTTAAATAACTTGCAGAAATTCATACAGCCATGAAATATTAGTACTGAATTTCTATTTTATGTTCTTCTAGTCTCCCAAGGATAGGAAAAGTTTTTGAGAAAAAAGTTTGATGATTGTGTGATGTAATACTATCTAATCTACATAATCTATTTAAAAGCATGGTTTTCTTTTGCCTCAGTGAAAGGTAGCGTTTAAAATATTAGAGAGAGAAGATATTTACCATATTTATTACTGAAGTCATATTTCACATTAGGTTACATTCAAGTAAGAGCATTTGAGAACTGAGTAGAAAAAAATCTATAAGTGCCTTGCTAAGCCAATTTGAGATCTTTTCTTTCCAGATCCCAGACTTTTAAGTAATAGGAACAAGTCGAAAATGTTTTCTGCATTTCCAGGTTCTAATTAGACTGGGAGTCAGCTAATAAGAACCACCTGAAAACTCACAGTTTTGATGGCTAGCCCTAATGTTAACTTCAGAATCAATCAAGAATCTACTGTGCCTTAATTTGGTAGGTGACACCTGATTTGATCTTATAAAGCCTAGTAAATAAGATAGCCAGTGAGTAAATATCAGACATGATTTTTAAAATGACTTATAGATTTTCCCACCAAAATCAGATCAGTCTGGTCTTTGTGTGATTAACTATATAATGTAGCGAGAGTTTGTAGTGGAGTCATGTTCTTGCCTTTTAAAAATTTTATCTAGTACAGTTGAAAAGAAATTATGGTGTTCGGTTTAAAAGACAATCACGGTTCCCATATGATAGTCAATTCAATTAATTGTGTCTAATGGAATGGCAGAAAATACATTAGTAGTAGTAGTAGTAGTAGTATTATCCTTGTCAATTTATATGGCTTCTCGGTTAGAGTAGAATGTCTTTTTACCAGGATACATTATTATATTATTTCCTTAAGCTTAATAGATGTTTTATAACTTACTACATGAGAATTTGTTTATTCACCGTTAGAATCAACATATACTTAAGTTGCCTCAAGTACATGCAAAACACTGAATTCTACAGTGATATGGATTGGGTATATATTCTTCATTGAGGAACCTTGCCTTTTCATAGAAAACAAAGTTTACATACATGTAATTGCAATAAATGCAGGAAAGTCCCTGAGCACAGATACAATTGTGTGGGCATTCAGAAAAATGAAAATTTATTAACCTAGTTGGAAAAGTAAAAATAGCATCTCTGGAGGAGGTGGCCTCAAAAGGTAGTCAGGAGCCATCGACGTTATCTGAACGATGAGTGGAGAGTGACATGATTTACCTGTGCTTCTCACGGTGCCTCTAGGATCTCAGCCATCCTCTCCTTCCTGCAAAGAACAAATGCAAGATTATAGCTGAAGAGAAGCTTCTGTTAATGGAGGCAGTCTAAAAAATGGAAGTCCATAATGTATTCTTCAGAGGACTGTGAAAATGCCATCGGGTGGTTTTTACTAGCTTTATGTTATAAAGGAAACTTTTGTGACCATATCATTAACAGATATAGTAGGGTGAAGTTTACGTTAAATTAGAAAGGAACCTCCTAGGCACCACATCGTAAGTAATATAAGATGTATTCTTCTTTCATGCAGCAGTCAGCTGGTCTAGGCTGGCACGGTGCCTGTTCTCTACTGGGTCATTCAGGAAGCATGTGCCTCCATGTTGATGTGCAAGCCCACAGGGGGGTTCTTTTCGTTCTTGAAGCTAGTTCAGGGTCATTGCTATGTCTGTCTTCCCGCCAGTGACAAGAGTGGAAAAGCCAATGTCCAGAGAAGGGTGACTGTTCACATTCCGTTAACCTGATTTTAAATACATGGCCACACTACCTTCGAGAGGCTGGAACGTTGTTTTCTGGACAGACAGTCATGTCCCCAGGAAGAAGGGGGAAATCGAATGGGACGTAGTAGGAAACAAGCAGTCTGCCACAGGTTTTTGTTGCTTTCTTTTGTTTTTATAATTTCTCAGGATTTGTAGAAAATTGACTTGTTACACAGTTTTTATGCCTTCATCATTTAATATAATCGAAATCTTAGGAACAATACAGCAGGCCACATTCTGTAATTACATGGTAATTATGAACAGGCTTCTAGTGTAACTTGTCCATGTGGCTAACGCAACTTCCGAAATTAAGCTGTGAGATGGAAGCTATTCAGACAGCGAAGTAAAAATGTGACTCATGCTCTTTTTATATGTTTAACAAAATAAGATCTCTGATACTTTTTTTAATTTTATTTAAATACAAGCTAGTTACGATACAGTGTAATAATGGTTTCAGGAGTAGAATTTAGTGATTTATCACTTAAATATAACACCCAGTGCTCATCCCAACAACTGCCCTCCTTTATGCCCATCACCCATTTAACCCATTCCCCCCAGCCACCTCCCTTCCAACAACCCCCAGTTTGTTCTCTGTATTTAAGAGTCTTTTATGGTTTGTCTCCTTAGTTTTCCTTCTCTTCCTGTATGTTCATCTATTTCGTTTCTTAAATTCCACATATGAGTGAACTCACTTGATATTTATCTTTCTCTGACTTATTTCGCTTAGCCTGATACACTCTAGTTGCATCCACTTTGTTGCAAATGGCAAAATTTTATTCTTTTTGATCACTGAGTAATATTCCATTGTGTGTATATACCACATCTTCTTTATCCATTCGTTAGTCGATGGACATTCGGGCTCTTTCCACACTTTGGCTATTGTTGATAGCGCTACTCTAAACATTGGGGTGCATGTGCCCCTTCGATACCAAAAGCATTTTGGTATCCTTTGGGTAAATAAATACCTAGTTGTGCAAGATCCGTGATACTTGCATTTTTTTGACTGTTCCCAAACAACAGTTTTCAGTGTGCAAAATGGAAATTTCTGAAGATGGCTTAAAGATTATAAAAAATCTGTTCTAGTTTATCAGTTGTAGATGACCCAGATAAAAGCATGAACTTCATGCATGTTATGATTATTTAAAATGTTTTTTTTTAATTTTTTAATGTTTATTTTTGAGAGAGAGAGAAAAACAGAGTGAGAGCAGGGGAGGGACAGAGAGAGAAGGAGACAAAGAATGCAAAGCAGACTCCAGGCTCCAAGCTGTCAGCACAGAGCTCGACACAGGGCTCAAACTCACGGACTGCGCCATCATGACCTGAGCCGAAGTCGGACACTTAACCGACTGAGCCATCCAGGCGCCCCCATGTTCTGATTACTTAAATTACTTCTGTACAAATGATCTGAGAGAATTATAACTTAGAGTGCACGGAGTCTTTAACTCAGATTGTGTCCATTTTGTGATAAGGACATAAAACCATATCAGACATGTTAAAAAAAAACCTGCTAAGTGTCAGACTTTGGCTCACATCGTGATCTCACAGCTCATGAGTTCAAGCCCCACGTCAGGCTCTGTGCTGACAGCTCAGAGCCTGGAGCCAGCTTCCGATTCTGTGTCTCCCTCTTTCTCTGCCCCTCTCCCACTTACGCTGTGTCCCTGTCTGTCTGTCTGTCTCCCTCTCTCTCAAAAAGAAATAAACATTAATTTTTTTAAAGTCCTCTATTCTTTCATGAAATGGACAAATATTCTATTTATAGGAATCTCTGCTAAGTTTTAATATTAATGAAGATTCCTTTTAGTAAGTAAATATCTGAGTAAGTCATTATTAAAAATATTATTTCAATATTGTTTAATAAGGGTGTATTTTATAAAGTTCAGTTCAATGTAACAAGTATTTATTGAATACCTACCCTGTGCGAGATAGTGTGTGGCTTTAACGTGTTGAAGTAGGATGATGTCAGTCACATGGGCTTGATTTTTCCGAGGGTAGTTGATGAAAAGAACTGAATGTCCAGTTCTCTTTCCTGGGCAGACGTATATAAAATAAAGTAAAATTATCACAGTCCACTGTACTATATATCAACAAAGTAAAGAGACAAATGAGCATTATTATCAATAAACTTTGCACTGAGCAAGATTGTTCTGGTGATCTAACCTCCCTGGGCACTAGAGTCAGTTCTGTGACTTAAGGGAGTATATAAGATGAATGGGATATGGCCAGACTGTATTTTATTTATATATCAATCTCTAACTTACATAAAAACCTCAAAGGCAGAAGGAATCTAAAATTAAATGGGAAAGGAAGAAGAATATGAGTCCAAGAAAAAAAATTCTCTGCATATCTTTTACTTATCAGACACAAAATTAGCTGTCAGATTTCCCTACTTCCTCTTCCAATTTGCTTTAATTACAGCCTGAGGCAGGAAACCTAACAGCAATAGCAATGGACTGAGAGTTGATTGGATGGGTGGGTGGTGGGAGAAGGGGCTAGAAGAGTAGATGAGATATATGGAGGAAAAGAAGCACACCCAGCCACCTTGGCAAGAAATGACCTTGAACTTGGAAATTACCCCCCCCCCCCCCACACACACACACACAGAGTAAGAGCACACCAAAACAGGATTTTGAAGCCATGTAGTAAAAGGAAAGTTTCACCCGTGTCAACACATCTGACGGCATCCCTCTATTCACTTAATTCGGGTTATTTTGGTTTTATTTCCTATGACAGTTTCTTAAGTGCAGGAGTGTGCGAAGTCTTCATTTCTTTCTAAGATTCTAAACCAAAAAAAGAGATGAAATAAAAGCATCATGATTCATAAAGTGCTAAGTAGCCATTGTTTTGAAAATCCACCTACCCCACATACTCTTTGCATAAATCAGGTGAACTGTAACTAGCACAGTTATTATATTTACACAGTTATCAGTTGTGTTTCTCATTAAAAAAAAAAAAGCTTTCCGTTTGATATTTGCATAACATTTGCACGGGCACTGTTGATATGTCAGTACCAATTAAGAGAAAATTGGAGAGCAAACCAAGAGAAGGGGCAAAAATAATGGAATGAGTCTGTGCCTCAGTGTGACAGGAACTTGTATTTTGAGGTGGGAGCAGGGTGGGGACAGCATGGGGGTGAAGTGAGCAGATACGTGTAGTGAAAACTTGACTCAAAAATAAAACAGAACCCATGGAGCGTCTTAAGAACCGCCAAATTACTTTCAATCCATTTGCAGACTATTGTATAGGTGTTAATTTATTTCCAGGAGATAATTTTTGTATATTAGAATTAAAAAGTCAGCTAAGACCCGTTGTTGCTTTATCAATTATTGATGGAGACGGATGTGAAGGAGGAGAATGGACACAAATTAGAATCGCCTAACTGTTCTGAGAGTACCCTAAAGTGTTGTGATTTTATATGGCCTGAAAATACAGAGGATGATTGGGGCTTGCATTTCTGTCCTTGGACCTCTGGAATGAAACTCATTATGCAAGCAGTTTCTTCCTGCTTCAGTTATTGCCATGGAGGGAAGGTAGAACTTTATTTTTCTTTGACTTCTAAAGATAGATAAATAGCTAAATATTGATAGATGGAAATCGATATAAAGGCATAATTAAGTCTAATCTTCTGAAGTCTATTTATGTTAAAATATGACCTTAAGATGGAGTTCTTTTACCGAGTCTTCTTTATAGTGAATTTAGGTGTATCTTTGGAACCCTTGGAAAGTTTACCTATCTTTATAATAGGAGCTGTTGCTTCTCTCTGGAGACTAGCGTCATGTTTTCTGTGATCATTTTATCAAGAAAGGGTGACTGAATTCGGAGTCCCAAGAGAAGTCGCTAATTCATGCATGCTTGTATGGTTTTGTTTTTAGCTTTACATACATACACTTAAGCACTTTGAGGTCCATGGGTCAACATCAGTGCTGTCCCAGAGGGCCATTTCATTTTGTGGGCATCACGTGTAGTTATTGGGATGTTGTGACCAGGTATGAACTAGTTTGTAAAAGGCGGAAAGAGACTGAATCTCTGAATATCTTATGGGGCAGAGGGAGGAGTAAAGAGGAAGCTCCAGAACTGAGATCAAAACAATCGTATCTTACTGTTTCAGGCACTTAGAATCTCTAAAATAGTTATGTTGTTGAATATTTTCATCCCATTCTTTGTTTTTCAAAATCTTTTGGATTGTGCTTGAATAATTATTCAAGACTCCTTACCATGAAATTCTAGCATTATGCATTTAAAAAAATGTAGAATCTATTAAATACTAATATGTTGTGTCTCAGATCTTTGAACGAAAAAGTTCTTTGTTTGCGGCTTGGAACCTGCCATTCTATTTTATTATTGCAGAAGTTCCCAGCAGGCATATTCACCCAGATTTAATTATTAAGCCATAAACGTATCTTTGAAAATTTCCTTTTATACTGAATGCCTAGAAGTAATTTAGAATTGCTTTTTCAATCATCTTATGTGGCAAATCAGACTTCAACACAAAGTATGTTTTCAAATGTTTTTGGAAAGTGAAAATCACCAAATTGATGATAGTATCAGGTTGCCAAGGCTCATAAAAAAGACAAATGAGGAGACTGGATAAATGTATCGGGGCCTTAGGGAATCGTTGCATCTACACTTCTACTGAAAGGGAAGCTCAGTGAGGGCAAGGCTTTCACCTGTCTTGCTCATTACTTCATTCCTAGAACACTGCATAGTGCTGGGCACTTACATGGGGGCTAAATAAAAATTCATCATGTAAATACATGTGTGAAGGAACCGGATAAGTCTCATTTACACGCCCCCACATCATCACCACTCACACACATTTCTTAGACCAACAAAGGAAGATGTCAAAGAGTTTTACTTGGCATTGAACACATACATGCAAATAGACAGACATATATGCATATCTATAGCCAATTACAGACTTATTGTTTGGATGATGTTGACGCAGGAGATGACTTTTCAAAGTGATTCGTATTTTATGTGAAAGTGTAACTGCTTAAATATGACCCTCCGTCTCAAGATTTTCTAGATCGCTGGAAAAAAAATCTTGTTTGTTTTTCTCCTTGATTTGGGTTATTGAGAATATGAAAACAGTGGATAGAAACTGTTACTGTTGATAGTAGAAATGGACCATAGAATAACGAGAAAGTTCTTTTAAAAATATCCCGTGATGTCCTGCGTATAGTTTCTATAGGGATTTTAAGGCAATGGCCTAATAACAGTGAAACTTTCTGTATACAAACACCGAATCGTTATATTGTACACCTGATTCTAATATAATGTTATATATCAATTGTATACCACAATGAAAGAGTGAAACTTTTCAAATGTCATGGCATTTATAAGCTTATTTGGAAATATTGACTATTTGGGGAATATTAAAAAGTTCTCCACTCTCAATCTTCTTTAAAACGAAATCATTTAAATTAATAAAAATGCAATTAATATGTGTGGGTAGTGTACATTACTATGCCTCTATGTATGGAATCTACATGAACACAGAAAGAAGAGAGTCTATGAAAAAATATACTGTTTAAGAATATACATAAACATGAAAAAAAAAGAATATAAATGAATACGGATTTGCCTTACTGTTTTTTTGCCAGTGTGGCTTTACCTGTGAAGTGTTTGAATAGTTTCACTAACTGCCGAGCTTGTTATTTTGAGGGACCGATCTTTCATTCACAATTCACATCTGAATATGTTCTTAAGACAGTACATTAATAACTGCTCCCCTTTATTATTAAACTTGTGGAAAAGTTACAAGGACACAATCTGGTACATGAAACATTCAATACAAGTTCCTATTAGTCGACACCACTTACATAACCTAATGCCCAGGAAACTTTTGGAGGGGACTGTTTTCCCCCAACGATTTAGATGTCAAGAAAGTAACTAGAAACTAATCATTTTCCTAAGTCAGAATTGGGAAAAGGTTTAAAAAATATGAAGCTTACTACAATCCTGACATCAATAGTGGACTAAATCATCATTTATTTATTATTCTGTCTTATAAACATATCAAAGCAGAAAACCTCTAGGCTCATGTACAATAAAATATTTCAGCATTAAAACTAAATAATAAAACGTCAAAGATAAAAGACTGATAACCCACTCAGACATCTCTCCTCTATGGCTTAGGGAAAAATCTATCTAAACAAGTAGATTTTGCAGAACACTAGCCCAGTCTTATTCTCCAAAGCCACACAGTCTACGACTCTAGACTTGGTTTGTCCTTCCTTCACATTCCTCGGCTGAACTACTATCTGTAAAGTTTTTTATATGGAATCTCGTTAATAGAAATATGAAAATCTCTGGTAATGAGCTTCACAACTGATAATCTGAATTATAAAATAAACTCAGAATTGGTGTTTTCATCATTTAAAGGCTACTGGAAGTCCCCGTTTATAATTTAATGATACACATATTTTTGACCCCAATGTTGTATTTTAATGTCCATATTTTTTCTCACTATACAATATAAAAAGGAATTTATATCACTTCTAATATCATTTCTCAAAAAGGGTAGAGGAGGTCAGACAATAAACCTGTTGTTTCACACTTAATCACCAGTGATAAGACAACATAGAACTGGGTCATTTTATCGACAGCTTCATTATAGTTTGCCTTTGGATACGAGTCCCATGAGTATAAAAAATGTGGCAAATTAGTATATACTAGTTTGACGGATTTCACTGAATAAATTAGCTAAATGTTCAAAAGAATTTACTGGCCCACCTGGTAGAAAGTATTCTATGAGTAAATGTACTCTAAGTCTTTATTTTCTGGGCCACAGGGCTTCATACGAAGGTATTCCCTCAAATAATATTAACAAAACAATAATACCAACTCCAGTTATGCTATTCTTAAAGAGCAAATGAATTAAACTTTGAATGGCAACAGATTGAGCCTTTATGATGTCACTACAGGGGCTCACTTTTTTTTTAATCAACCCCCATTTCATCAAATTGGTACATATCAATGACCCCTGCCAGAAGGCCAGGAACCTAGGGGAGTAGCCTCACAAAATCTTTGGAGAAAAGACAAGGCCATGAACTTTCTTGTCCTGCAGCTGTCATGGTGGCTGCTAACAGAGGACAGATTAGAAGCAGGTAGTTGGTAACACAGAATCATTCTCTGAGGAGATGAGAGTCTTGGCCAATGGCCTGGTGGAGACACAAACTCAGAATCTTTGAAAAATGATGTGATTTCCCATCATCAGGGTGGGGCAGAGGGTGAAGCCCGGTCTCCATCAGCTGCCATTCTCCAAACATAGACCAGGGTTTCTTCTTTGGAATGCCATCACGCCATTGCAACCAATAAGGGAACAGATCACAGAGCCTCGTACCGGTACATTGTTCCAGTTACAATGTGAGCTGGGCTTCTGTTTTAGCACATTCAAAAGGTGCCATTAAGTTGAGAAAATATCTTAAATCAAAACATTGGAGTTTCATTTAGGAAAGGGCTGCCTTCTACTCCAAGTATCATAAAGTTGGGTTCTTGTGAAGCTGCAAATTAAGTAGTGAGAAAATTCATATTTTTGGCTAAAAGCATAAAAATTTACCACCTGCTCTGAAGCCTGTTTCCTCCTCCATGCTCTTAAGAAACACGGCCCATAGGAACGGACGGGGAATGTATAACAGAGTAGCCATGGTCAGGGCTAAAAGCGTTGCCTTCAGTTCACAAAATTAATTGTACCTAATTTCGGGGGAGGTGGGGAATGAAAAAAGCTGACACCCCATGGGAAAACACATCCTGACGTATCTCTTCTTTGAAAACAATTGTACTAAATATTCTTTAATTTTAACATGTTCTGCCCTGAGTCTGTTATAAAGATAATTTAAACGTTGCTTAGAAAACAAAGAGATTCCTGAGATATACAAATTGGTCACAGTCATAAAACACAATCATAAAACATAAATAACTATGTATATAAATATTATGTAGACATCCTTGAGTATAGGAAAGAGGTAATTTGGCTTTGTAATCTACCCTGGCTTAAATGCAAATAAAAAGATGCATTGAAGGACACAAAAATGGTACTCAAAGACAGGATATTGTATTACATAAATTTTTCAGGCACCCAAAATTGGTGTAACCAGCACAATTGCCAAGTTGTATCTGGGGAGTACTACTCTATGTATTGTGCAATAAACATTATGCAGCACAATAAACGAGGCAAAATAGCTGGGAAAATATGTGAGGGGAAAGAGTCGAGAAAGGATTATAAAATATCTTTATGAACATTAACATAAATGATGAGTTACAGTTTTCCAGCTTTGTTCTTTTGACAAATTGTCTGCATAGGAATGTTTTCCTCCTAGACTATCATTTAGAAACACACTGCACATACCACATACCTATAAAACCTATAGTTTCTTCTGTCAGGTTTGTAGCTGTTATTCAGTACGCATCGAGTATGCTAGTTAGGTGGTAAATTGATAACATATACGGTAACTGGATTTCCTAAACAGCCTCCCTTAGAAAACCAAAATGAAATATACTAGCCATGAGAAACACTGGAGCACGCGTTGTGTTAATGTGGAGCCCGTGAGCTCAGCTTCCCTCGTGTCCTGAGTCATCTGCCCAGGGTGCCGGTCATCCTGGTTAGAACCCCCCTTATAATTATTACATCATTTATTTTGTGCTGCTTATGCTTGGCTTTATATTTCCCCATTGTCTGCAACCTTTCTGAAAGCAGAGAATTTGCATTCCTACTTTTTCTGGGACTGATATTTTGGAATGTTTGAGCTTGGGCAATGTATTCATTAGATCTGTGACTTATGACGGTGTTTCTGTTGCTCAGTATTATTTTTCTGCCTTGTGTTCTCACTATTTAGTTTTTTTTTTTTCTTGATATTGGCAAACTCATTTGGTTTCGTTCTCCCAAGCATGCATCCTGACCTCCCCACCTTAATTATGAAGAGGGAGGGGTTAATAGCTATTAGTAGATATATTTCCCTTCTAGATTCTGAACTGGCTTTTAAAATTTGTTTCCCTCCCTTAATTTATAAATATTTTAATCAATAATGTATCTATTATTTCCCAAGTGTGCCCTAAGGAGTATGTTTGATGGCCTCACACAAGCCATTCCAGGAGAACAGCCTCTCTCAAGCAGCTGACATCAGTGAGCCTCGCTAGTTTTTCCCCCTCTCGAGTCCTTGTATTTTTAGGTTAGTGAGCAACAGCATGCTCGCTCCATCACCGAACCAATGAAATTGATGTGTTGTGCAAGTTCCCTCACTCTGTTTTGCTGAACTTGCATTGTATTGCCCACTGCATATTCAGTCTGAAGCCAGCCTGGAACAAAAAGCCAGCCGTCAGAGAAAAACATAGTCTGTCCTCAACAGCACCGGCTCCGCGTCAATAATTAGACAGGGGTCCGATAATTGCGTTGGCAATGAAACAACACAGTCAAAACTTTAGTTATTTTCACGAAGGGATTTCCAATGGCCGAAACCAAGGTTTGAGATGGATGCCTCCCCCTCCCCCCTTTACTTACACCAGCACAGATGATTGAAAACGCGTGCCCTTTGTATTGTTTGGAATATCCCTTTCCAGTTGTTGCTTCGCATACCAACTAAAGAACTAAACTTGCTTTCATATATGACATACTTGCTTTTAAAAATCTAATTAAAACTTTCTTTTTGGTCCTTAGGTAGAAAGATGGCTCTGTTGAGATGAGCTCTTAATTAATGCACTGAGAGCTTAGGAGTCCCACCTCTCAACAGGAATGATTGACGTCCAAGGATACATAAATTACACTAATTGAGCTCCGTCTCTATACAGGCTTTCCACAGCCAACTCATCAGAGAAGCTAGGTGAGTAGACCAGCATAAAAAGTTATTTCAATATGTTCTATGCTTTCCCAAAGGGTGGAAGAGAAACTTTCCAGACTGTTGCACATTTATTATCACAGAAGGCAGTTCTTTTCTTCAGTTTTAAGAAGTAGGTTTGGTGTTGTAGGTTTTTTTTTTTAATTATAAAAATTAGCATTTTTAACGTAGCCATTTAAATTCAAATAACCGCACTCTCTTTGCAATTTTCAAGCAGCAAAACTTGCAAGCCAATTACAGTATGCAAAAACCACTTGGCATCATTTGTTGATATTAAATTTTGTTGCATAGCAACCGATGCATATGTTATGGAGGGATTGTTTGAAATCAAACCCAGTCTTAGTCCTTGAGTTTGGTTTTTCAGGAATGGACCTAACTGTAGGTACACCTAACCCCCAGCCTCACCGGGGAACATACCGAAATGTTTCTTTTATGTTAATTTCATTCTGAGGCTCTCTGTTCCTCCATTTCTTTTACACTATTATAGGTATTCTGGGGCTCTGACTTTCATGAAATCAAATAAAGCACTTGGTATAATCTAGAGTCTTATTAGTCTAAAATAAAATTCAGAGACAGAGCAACTTGATAAAAATGAAGACAATTATGCCATACTAAATTCCTTCATTTCTGTTCCAGAGTTTTATTCACAGATTTTTAAAGCTGTCTCAACAGTTATGAAAAGCCCACCATTTCAATTATTTTCAAGGAAATATGAATAATATGGGAAATTTGGGATATTGAATTATTTACTTAAAATATGTCATTAAAATATTATGTGTGATTCAGACAAAATATAAACAGGGACTGAGCTTCACTCAGTGTGCAGTTTTCAAAGGCAAGTATAAAAGGATAAAGACCACAAGAAACTAGATTGAGACGTTATTAAGCATAAAGCAGATCCAGCAAAATGAGAAGTGGGAAAGCAAACAGAACAAAAGGGAAAGAAAACCCAAACAATAGAAACACTGCAGTAGGTTTTGAAAATAATAACTAAAGTACCAAACCTAAACGCACCAAAAAATTAGTACTGGCAAAAGCAGAGGCGATGCACAGTCAAAGGAAATCTGACAGATCGGAAAATATTTAGGGGAACCATATTGTCCTAGCACCAAAGCTCAAAAGGAGTTCTTTTAAGATTTTGGGTCTCCTAATACATTCAGGGGAACATGTTACCCCCACACTTTCTCTTTCCACTCCAGTGCTCTTTGCTGTGCCTACTGTTTCAAATTGTGAAAAATGTGGAGACCCACTTAAAAAGAAAATCATAAGATGGCTACATTTCTATCAAAATAGCTGTATTATTACCTGGGAGAAAACCTGAAGTGGAGAAAAATTGAGAGAGATCAGAGAATCCTGAGCTTATAATCTCGTAAAAAAAAATATAAAATGCTTTTAACATCAAGACTATCTCGCTAAGACTGAAATGGAATAAAGATGGAACAGCTTCTTGACTGTAAGATCTTTTTATTATTTGGTGGCTAACAGCCCCCAAATATAATGTGTCAAGACCATTGCACAATAAGTAATGTAACATTCTCTGCTTGAAAAAATTATTGAGGTATAGTGAACGTGAAACCTGTGCCTCAAAAAACCTGAGCATATATTTTGATTTTCTGTAATTATGTGTTTATGTCACATTCTCTCATCATGTGATATGTGCTAAGCAAGTTACAGTACATACAGTGGTTTTCTATGAAGTTGTGCTTGGAATGACCTAAATCTATTCGTATCTCTTGAGAATTTATGTATTTAATAATCATGAAAAGGCAGTATCACTGTGCTTCATTAGTCTCATATCTGTAGAAATATTTATTAGTAGAAAAAGTAACCATATGTTCATCAGTTGGCAGATAGTTCTAGTTGAATTCACGTATTTTTAATGCAGTTAACACAAAAACCCAACGTACTTTGATGATATATGTTAACGATACGTTTGGATTTAAATTGGTAAAATGTGCCTGAATTAGTACCAGGGTTTTTTGTTTTGTTTTGTTTTGTTTTGTTTTGTTTTGTTTTGTTTCTTCCTCATATATGTTGGGTAATCAAAGTGCTGATGCCCGACAGAAAACCGTAAGTCATTACGAAATGGAGCACAGTCAGCACTGTGATGGGCCAGGACCACCCTGCCTGGAATGGAACCATTAATATAATAGCCTATCACTCAAGCTAATATGATCAGCGCTCACTCTCTTCTGTTGCCGAACACAAACTATCAGATGCAAGGTTCCAGTTGCTATATTGTATCACAATCATGCTATTATTATTTGATACATGAATGAATTTACCAAGAGGCATGTTGGTTACCATTTTCCTCGTCAAAATCCTCCAATATTCCACATCCAGAGAAAGGTGTTTATGGAAACCTCAGTAAACTCTTCTCTTGTCTTCAAAACAGAACACTTACATATACTTACTGCTTTCATCATTTGACAGGTATCTTATACTCTTTCTTCATTCACAATGCATGTAATTCTTTAGATGTGGGACTATTCAGGTCGCTGGACAACTCATTATTCTACGAGTGTTTGGTCTCTGGTTAAATTTCTTGCTTGTAAGTTTAATAACAATTTTAAAGCTCGTGTGGACTTATTTAAAATAAAATCTGTTACTTTTTTTAAGACAGTAGTATGAAGAAAAATACAACAAACAGCCTGTAAAGTCCTGTGATATCAGTGTCGATATCATTTTGGTTATAATTTTAAATAACAAAAACTAATGATAGAAAAAACACAGACATTTATAAAAAGCCTCTTACCTCTAAAATAATTCCTAGTTACAGTTTCTCAATATTTCTTCCATAGAAATGCATATACCTTTAATTATCTGCATACCATTTATGCATTCACTCAGCAAGTATTTACCCATGGATTTTTATGTGCCAAGAACTAATTTTGGCGGGAAGGTTGTAACAGTAAGCAAAATAGATTAAAGAAAAAAAATCCTGGCTTTCATAGGTCATGCATTCTTGTGTGGAAAAACAGACTATAGACGGAATAAATAAGAGTGTGTGAGAGAGAGAGAGAGAGAGAGAGAGACAGGGAGACAGAGACAGAGAAATAGAAGTACTATGAGGAAAAATAAAACAGGGAAGGATGCTTGAAAGTGCTTTTGTGAATAAGGAAAGTTTTATTGAGAAAGTGATATTTGAGCAAAGGGGTGAGAGAAGGCATCTGGAGGTAGCTGGGGAAAGAGTCCAGGTAGAAACAAGAGCAGGTGCATAGCTTTGGGAAAGGACACACCTACTGGAGGAAAATGGCACAAAGGGGTGAACAGCGGGAAAGCAGGAGTGTGGGTAGGAGAGGAACAGCACAGGAGAATCAGAGATGGATAGCTAGAGGCTACTGATCAATTTTAGCTTTTAATCTATGTAAGATGCGAAGCCTTTAACGGATTGTTTTTTGTTCTCTGTGCTTATATGTGTGTTGTTATTTCTTTTTCTGGATGTGGAACATTGGAGGATTTTGGCAGGAAGATGACATGACCTGATGTGTGTTTTAAAACAACAGTCCCAGATGCTATGCTGAGAATACATGGAAGAGGAGAAAGGGCGGAAGCAGGTGTACTGGTTAGGAGACTATTGCAATAGTCCAGGCAAAGATAATGGTGTCTTGGACCAGGATGAGAGAGAAGGCAGTGGCGATATGTGGTTTCACATTATAAATATATTCTGGAGGTAATACAAAATTTTCAGATGGGTCGCCTATGAGATGAGAGGTCAAGAAGAGCCAGAGATGACTCCAAAGGAGGATGGAGTTGTAGTTTATTAAGATGGGCAAGAGTAGCAGGAAAAATTTGGTAGAGTTCTGTTTTGGGCTCGTTTACCCTGAGATGCCTATTAAGTGTCCAATTGGAAATGCTAAGTAAACAGCATTAATATAAGAATCTGGCATTCAGGTCTTGGTTAGAAATAGGACTTTAGAAATTGCCAGAATAAAGAAGGTGTTAGGTCTGGTTTAGGTAACCAGACTGGGTGAAATCACTAAGGGAGCAGTTGTGGGTAGAGCAGAAAGAGCACCAAAGGCTTAGACATGGGCACCCCTATGTGTAGAAGTCAAGGTTGTGAGGCGTGGTCAGTGAAGGGGGAGGGAACCAGAAAAGGGTGGTTTCCTGAAAGCCAAGTGGGAGCCATTTGTAAAACGCTGTCCTCACTCACATCAAGGAAAATGAAGATTGGATGGGATTAGCAATGTTGGATCATCGGTAGTGTGGTAGAAGAGAAAATCTATTTGAAGTTGGCTCAAGAAAATGAGAGGAAAAAAATGGAAGTAATCTGTCCAGAGCACTCTGAAGGATTTTTTTTTTAAGTTTATTTATTTATTTTGAGAGAGAAAGCAGGGAAGGAGCAGAGAGAGAGGCTCCACACTGAGAGTGCCAAGACACGAGGCTCAAATTCATGAACCGAGAGATCTTGACCTGAACCGAAACCAAGAGTTGGACGCTTAACTGACTGAGCCACCCAGGTGCCCCAAAAGGAATTTTGCTATAAATAGAAACCAAAAATAAAAATTAGATGGTACCTATAGGCAGAAGTTTTTTAACCCAAAAACTGTAGTCTCATTTTGTCGTATTAAAAAATACTGTTGCTTTTTAATTTTTTATTGAATTATTATTAATTTCATAGATACATTTGGAAAAAAAAGCAATACCTTTGTGCTTTGTACTTCATGTGCATACTAGGTTTTATCATTTGGTCATTCTCTTCTGAGTCCTTCAGAAGAGTTTTAAGGTTTTCCTCTATAGACCCTACACATTTATTTATTTAAATACTAAGTTTGTTTTACAAGTGCAGGTACATATGCATCACCGTTTACTTGATCAATAATAGAACAGAGAAAAGAAGCTATGTATACTCGGAGGCCTTCAAATTCATACATTAATTTGCTTTATAGACATTGCACTGTTATTTCAGTACCTAAACTACTAATTTATAACATACAATATTTTGCCCATGTTTTCGCAAGTGGCAATTTGTACAGTCGCCAGAAAGTAAGTAAAGAAACAGATTTTTTCATATTTTCAGAGGTAGGTGTACCTGAAATGAGCATCGTGTGTACATAAAAAGAATAAGTTGTAAAAATAAAATATGCTAGGTTGGATAATCATCTATAATGTTAACAGTCCAATTGCTTGTCATGTAGAGGAAGGTTGTGCTTTAATTAAGCAATAAGACATGACAGGGTGTGAATTATGGAGTAATAATTCTTGTCTAGTGTATTGTTAGACAAGAGGCCAAGGGGCAGGTGTCCCTGCATACGCCATGCATAAATTATTACACTGTAATTGAGATCTAGAACTCTATAGAATCATTCTAAATTATTTTTCAAGTAATTTTGCAAAACAAGAAATATATTGAAGTTATTAAATTCTGTGTTAGAGACTACTATAATGTGGTAAAATTAAGAAGCTAGAGGAAAACATTTATTTCAGTGGGGGGAATATAACAAGACAATATAGTAAAGTCAGCCTCATAATTTGTTACCCTCCAAGCAATATTTTTACAGAGAAGATTTCTAGGAAAAGGATACGTTAATTGGACATTTACCCCTATGATTAGAAAACAAGTAACGGGAGCCAAGTTTTAAGAAATGTTAACAGGGGTCCTTTCTGGCTTTTCTTTGTCCTTTACAAAACAATGATAACTGACACATAAGTCTAACATAAACGTTCCAGAAAAAAAAAAAAAATGCGTCTCCCTGAAAGAACTTGGTGAGGGATGGAGCAATTTTACAGAATTTTGGGTCCCTTTAAAATCAGTGTGATTTATAATCCTCACGCTTCTCCCTTTAACATACCATTTTTGAAGGGCCTCTTTTGTCAAGACATTAAAACAGATCTCTTATCACAAGAAAACACATTGTTTGAAAAACTGCTTTAAAAAAAAAAAAGAAGAAAACTCATTTCTGCCCATTCAAAAGAAAAATGTTTGAGGGTGAGGATGTGATTGTAATAAAGAGAAAGTCTACTTGCTTTTCATCTGTAGAGCACTCTGGGTAGCAGAGTTTCAAAAGACTACTCCTTTTATATTTTGTGCTCCTAATGCTAATATTGTCTACTTTTATGATAGTTGAGGGATTAACAAGTTCTGACTTCTTTTGTGACTATCGCAAGATAGATGTTATATATTACAACTTGGGACCGTTAATTGTGTCTCAGGTTCTTTACATTAATACAGTTTATCGGCAAATTTGATCTCTTTCTGTAAGTGTGGTAACCAGAGATAGCTTAATAGATAGAAGATATAGAAAGTATCTTTGAAGAGTTCAAGAAACATCCACCTGTCCAAAGTATATCCCTTAATATCTTATCACAGGACCATTAATATTTATTCCTCTGGATTAGTGTTTGTGTCTCAGCCCCTTATTAAACCTCTTCTAAGTTAATGATAGAGAATCCAGTTTTCAGTCATTAATCCCTTAATTTATCCATTTGATAAACTGGTAGATGATTTCTCTATATTTGCTTCAGTCCATGACAGAAAGCAGAGAGGAAATGAGACACAAGAAAGGAATGTTTTAATAAATATGAGACAAGAAAATGTCCAGTGTGAAACGTGGGCAAGATATTGGCGGGACAGGCCCTTAGGTACTGGAAGGTGGCTTGAAAGCAAATTTTTTACATGGTCAGGGATAGATATTCTATCCTAAGATATTCTAGGATGAATTCTTCAGGCAAAGATGGACCGTGTCTTATTTGGTGGCTAGTTTGTGTATTAAATAATTTAAAAGGTGGACAAAGCCAAAGAAAATTTTACCTTCAGTACTTAACATTCTTACCCACTTTATAACTTATATTAGGTCCATAGATCTATCACAATAGTTAAATGAAACCATTTGTGCCCATTTTGGTTTGTTCCTGTTTTAACTGAATTAGGCAAGAGTGACTTTTCTTCTAAATGGCTTCAATTGATCCTTTTCTGAAAATATATCTCAGTAGGACTTTACTTTTAAAATCTTGCTACGGGAGACCATGACTTTCAGTCCCTCTCCAGGGTTAGTTGGGTCAGTTTGGGGCAACTCGTATAATGAATGGGTGGCTTTTAAAATGCATAATAGCCATTCATAGAACTATCTTTAGAGGACAATATTGGAAAATTATGCCATCAGCTTACAACAAGGGTAAATGAATTTTGAATTTTGAATTTTGAATTTATGAATTTTTAGAAAAAGTTCATCAATTACCATGTTTTAATTTTTATACTGTCCTGTCATTGAGTTAGGCTATATCTACTGCTACATAGACTTAATTTTCTTAAGATATTCTAGGATGTAATAATTTGTGAATATAATCATCTCGCCACTTGGTTGTCATATGGGGCTCCAAGCTTATTCAAACACGTACCACATCTACATTTCAGGTGGCCATACCACTCGGTAGGATGATCAAAACTGCTTCCTATAGGTTTGCATTTATTGGGATAAATTATTAGTACTTTCTGGGTCTCAATGTTAGGGTCTCTGCATCATTGTCCCACTAAAGTTTACAATAACATTGCAGGACTAGGTGTTCATTTAGACACTGAGATGCAGGTTCATAGAGTTCCTCAGCAAGTGAGCAATGGATCCTGTGTTTTAACCCAAGACCATGATCTGAAAGGCAAAATTATTTCCAGTGAACTGTATTGTCTCCAGCTGAAGTTAGAGTCAGGTTTATTTTTCTAATTGAATTTAGCCGTTATTAACACCTTCTAAAGAATCAGAGAAA
Source organism: Panthera onca (assembly GCF_046562875.1). Lineage (NCBI taxonomy): Eukaryota > Metazoa > Chordata > Mammalia > Carnivora > Felidae > Panthera > Panthera onca. Next base: position 191,844,477 of record NC_138342.1, on the reverse strand, counting down.
CCCATTTTCCCAGTCAGCAAACCAGGGCTATTAAATTCCTTCCGGTAACTGTTTTAGGACCTTTCTCCTCGCATGTTGTTTGTTCATACCTCCTTTCTGCTCCGGGACCCTAATACGTTTTCAGAAGTGCAGTGGCAGAAGTAAGTCATGAAGTTACAGGCATGAGTACTGACCTCATCACATCCAGAACCAACTGTCAGTTCAACAGAAAGGGCCCTGCAGCTACAGCCACAGACCAGAAGCATCCCTTACCTTCACCCATGTTTAGCTTTAGTCCATTGGGATGAACTGGTGTCACACATCGTGCATGGGGGTGGGTGGGGTTTTCATTATTCCTATCATAATCTTTTGGTGAAAAAAATAACACTGACGTGTACGGTAAGGACAGATACAAAAGAAGAGACAGAGGCCATATCAAAGCGTTTTTGCGTGCGCCTGAGCCCGTCCCTTCCCGTTAGGTATACCTACCTAATGTTTTTTTGTAATTCATCAACTTGACTCCTGTCTTGATTCCCAACATGACTTCCCTGCTTTTTGTTTCAATTTTCTTCACCAGAGTTGCTCTTTCCGAGGTCTTTGACTTAAAAGCAGCAGCCTGGACTCATATTCCTAATTTTGTTCCTGTTATAGGCAGTTATTTATTTATTTATTTATTTATTTATTTATTTATTTTAATATTGACAACCTCGGGCTATATCCCTCTTTGATTCACTCCAACATAGGCACTCAGTGGATAGGACATGAGTCCTCGTTTCTGACAAGGTCGTTCATCATATAAGTTGTCGAGTTCCTTGTTACTACATTTGGATTTAAAGTGGAATGTGTGTATCAGTCAAGACCAAAGTAGAGAAAGGAATGCTTATTATCTTGCACTACAATGGTATCATCTTATCGTTTAGAATGAGAATTATTAATGACATATCCCAGCTTTATTCTCTCAAGCCCCTGCTGCATAGACAGCATGGAACAGAAAGCAAAGCTGTGAAAAGCTCAAGTCAACAGTTGCTAGAAATTTCTATTTTTGGCTTCGAAAACAGGAAAAAAAATCATATCTTTTAAAATCATGGCAAAAAAAATCATAACTTTTAAAATCATGGCATATAATATAACCAAGAAGAAAAAGTACCGAAAAAAATGAAGAAACTAAAAATAGCTCAGTGGCAGTTTAATAACTGACAAGGCTGATTCCATCTGCTGGAAAGAATTTAACACCTTTACCTGCCGCCAGTCACGTGATAGAGATTTAGAGTTCACGGCTGAAAGCTAACATCTGATATGGAAGTATGTGATCAGGATTCATCTGCAGATGCATTTCTCTGCTTAATAAGTGTTACACTATTTGTGTAAAGGAAGTAAAAACCCCCAAGTTGTCAAGTCTAAAAAAAAAATAAGACACAAAGGAAAGGAAAGCATGGAAATACTGGGGTACAAATAGCATTAGGACACCTGACGGTAATCAGATCTGCACCTGGTACTCAGCGAACTCTAGGTTCTTCACACAGAAATACTTTGAAAGAGAGGAGGTTGGTTGGAATCTTATATAATCAGCCACTGTCAAAGCATAAAAGAGAAAAATATCTCCCCCATGAAAGCGAGAGCAGAGACAACCTATGCCATCGAATCCCTATCTCGTGGATTCCCCTCCCAGCTCTCCATAATTCAAAACAGGCAGGCAGCAGGCTGTACAGATGGAAATAGAACAGCCAGAGTCCGCATGGAGCATTACAGATCTGGCTAGTTGTCTAGTTAACAGTCAGCTATTTTTGGATAATACCCACAGTTGTTTTACCAAAGTGAAAAAAAAAAAGATGGATTTATCCTGAGTTCCGTATATAAAAATATTTGTACAGGTTGGTGCTTGGGCCTGCGCCATTTTCCTCACGTTTAGACCGCTCGCTGATTACCCAAACTGACTTCCTTTGCCATCGACAGCAAGGAGACTCTGTTGAAATGATACGATACTGTGGGCTGTATTAGTGGCCTGTGACAAAATTTTAGGTCCCAGAAGAAATGTTTTAGGCACCGATTTTTACTTGCGTGTGATTTTGTTTGTTTTTGACTTCAAAGAAGCAGATGGCAGAGAGGCTCTGAGACTTCCTGGCAAATCATCCTCACACAGGTACAAAGGAGGCACTATGTTAAGTATGTGTTAGTCACGGTGCTGACCGGGATTCCTCAGCTAGCAGGCAACATTGGGGAACGTTCTGCTGTGAATGGAATTTGGGGGGTTAATGAGGCTTGGTTCATTTATGTAGGGAAGCCGTGTGGGGAAAGCAAACAACCGCATATTGACAGGTACCTTCCTTGTAAAACACTTTTTTTACAGGTGAAGTTATACTGGCAGATATTAAGCTATCTTTCTAGCTATAAATCAGCTTGCTAATCACAAATCTTCAATCTAGATTGAAGAATTTTTTACAAGACCAACAATCACAATAGCATGTTTGACAAAAGCAACATTACAGTTATCTGTTGCTAGTTTTAACAAAAAACAAAAAGATAACACTTTGTCATTTATTGATGCCTATTACTCACTGTATTGTGTAGTATATCTCTAGTGATTTGCATATGCATATGTGCGTACATATAATTATCACATGTATTACATATTATATATATAATTACACACACACATATATATAAAGTCACACAATCTTGCTTTCTCAACTTGCTTATAATACAATAGATGAACTGATGCAAAGTAACCTAGTTTTGTAAGAAAAGTGCAAAAAGCATGCATTAAAAGTTCAAGAGGGAGAAAACATATTTGGGTGGAGAAATGAGAAAATTTCTTTTAATTTTTTTTATGTTTATTCATTTTTGAAAGACAGAGAGAGACAGAGCACAAGCAGGGGTGGTGCAGAGAAAGAGGGGGACACAGAATCCGGAGCAGGCTCCAGGCTCTGAGCTGTCAGCCCAGAGCCCGACATGGGGCTCGAGCTCATGAACCATGAGATCATGACCTGAGCCGAAGCGGGACGCTCAACCGACTGAGCCACCCAGGCGCCCTGAGAAAGTTTTTCATGGATAAAAAAAAATTGTGAAATCTCCCTTCAAAAGATGGATAACATTTCACATGGTGAAGAAGGGAAGGGCATTCCAACAGAAAATGTCATTAACAAAGGAATAACCATGGAAATTCACCAGACTTATTTAATAAGTAATGGCTAAACCAATCTGGGGAAACAGGAGGATTGTGGCTGAGAGGTGGTTAGAGCAAAGCTGGAAAGGTAGGCAGGAGCAAGTCCCAGAGGGCTGTGGATGGCAGGAAAACAGGACTACAGTCATGATTTTTATTTAAGCAGTGTACGATGTGAAGGAGTTTCTAATTGTCCCATTGCGATCCATGTCTGACATTTCTATTCCAAAACTCACCTGAAACCTGGAGAAAACTGAAATGCTAATTGTACGGGACGAGGGGCTACTCTCTTCCTTCATTCTTTGTTACCTTTTCAAAGGCATTATCAAGGTCATGGGCTTTGTTAAGATTTTAGGAAGTCAGCTCTCAAGTGCAAACCAGGGTATCTCTTGGTTGCCAGTGAGCGCTTCCCAGCTTCTCTCCTTCAGATTTCAGGTTCAGCTCAGCTTCAGATTTCAGGTTCAGTGACAGTTGTTTGGACAATTGTCTCACTAAGAGGCCAGTAAATTAGGGTAATGATGTCCTTGGTCTTATCATCAATTAACACCATTGTTTACTGCTGTGTATACTGATGCTATTTAAAAGGGGGGGGGGGAATTCCCCCTAATCTTGTACCTAGTTCTTCACAGTTCAATTATTTGCAGAGTGTTCAGGTCATTGTTTTTTGAATTGTGTGCCTTTTAAACCTTTGAAAGTATTAGCTTCATGAAAATGGTTTCCTTTCTTATAGTCTCACTCTTTTTTTACTCAATCAAATATAAATGAAAAATAATTTTTCCAGGAGAACATGATTGTAGGAAAAAAATTCAGTTTGTTTTAGCCATAAATCAATCATAGCCTTGGATGCTAAGAAGTTTGGGTCAGCCCATTACAAAAATTGAGTACATAAACTGTGCTGAGTCTAAAAAATAAGAGGTTGAAGTGGCCATTCAGAAATCAGACCAATTATTTACATTGATGGCCTTAAATCAGCCTAGTTGGTCAAAATCGAGCAAATTTTAACCCAAACAAGCAGTCCAAAAGGGATCCTACCACATGGCCAAGTGACATCAATGGGTAAAATTCTGTCACGTTACCCTGAGTGATGTTGCCCTCTGCCCTACTCGTTCTTTGTGGATCATGGTGAGGATAGGCTGAAGTCCATGTGATAATAAGTATCAAGCAAGGTTTGTCGGATCTTGATGAGTTCAACACCAGTAGTGTAGTCAAGAATGTTTGGATTTCTCTTCCTTGTGGAGGAAGAATATTGCCCCTGATCGCAGTCTCTTAACGAGCGAAAAGCAGGCCAGTTGTGATCTCCGGTGTCTGTCGCCTCATCGGCTGTGGTGGAGAGACTTGTCCTGGGAAATATGTGATGACATACCAAATATCTAAGTACTTCTCAGTGAGCTCCTCTGTGCCGAAGGAGTTGGTCCCTGGCCAAGGTGTGGGACTCTCCTCATTTCACAGATCAGAGAAGCAAGCACATGGATGTAAAGCTCTCCCAAACAAAGGGTGAGTGGGGGCAAGACTGCTAAGGTCTTTTCCCAAATGCTTTCTCTGAGCAAGAAATAACCGATTCTCGTCTGACGAGTTGTCCTGGTGGAATAGAAGTGTTACTTACCGCCCTTCTTCTTAGAGGCACAAGAAAGGACAACAGCAGCTACAACTTGAACAGAGAGGAAAAGGCAGCCCCGTTTCATTTTGCTTCATAACTGATCAATTTCCGTATTACTTCTTTAGCAAAGAAATACGTTTCTCTGATTTTTTTTTAATTTCTTCAAAATAATGTAGTTTATCCCTCCATTTTTAAAAACCCAGGGGGCTCCTAGAAGACAAGTGTTGTCGCGCGGGTGACATTGCATGGTGTGCGCTTCAAGGTGGCCTGTGCAGGCGACAGGAGTAACGGGAATGATTAAACCCTGTCGGACAGGGTTAGGTTTAGAGCCTTCTTGCCTCGTGACAGGCTGTGACAGTCAAGTGGCACCGAAGCAGAACAAAGTATAGTGGCAGTTTGCTGTGAGCAATGCAACTGTCAAAACGGCTGTACGGAAGCAAATGTTGGGGGATAACAACTAGCAAAGTTTGCAGCCTGGCCCCTCAGATGCTGGCGGCCAAGATGTCTTCACAGGAAGCTCCAGGTTGTTGCCCCTGTCTAGGGCATTCCGTTTTTATCGTCACACTGCCGACTCTGTCTGTGCTCTGGGTATCGTCGACCCTCCATGCGATCACAGAGCCTACCTTCCTTTGGAAAAGTGTTAAGCAACCATCACAAAACCCACGCGGAGTGCTAATACTCCTCCACGAATATGTAATCCACGTGTAATTTATTGTGTTTTGCGTTTGGAGCCATCTTATGCAATCCACAAAGAGAAAGCCCGTCAGCGTGTGAGATCTAGTTCCAATTACGTCGCGTAAGAATAGGTCACAGCACAGATGTAAACCTGCCATCACAAATAGGGTGAAATACTTCACACCCAAAGCTACCACAGTGAACTTAGCATTCACCAGTTTCTTGATAAGTTGAAAAAAGAATTGCTTTACACCCATGTGGTTTCACAGGTTTTTATTAGAAGCCACAATAGACACTTTTCACCAGCAGTAAATGAGAAACCTTTCAACATTGTAATAACATGGGGAGAGTTTCTCAGCCTCTGTCATCCTATGGGAATTCTCCCATTGAGTTTCCATAGGTTGAAGGGACTGAGAAGGTTACCCACCCTCTCTCTCTCGTACACGGGCTCAATTTTAGCATGGCGCTCTGTCATATTTTTCACGTTTGGGGGAGTCCAATGGAGAAGGTGTGATTTAAGGCAGCGGTCTGCAGGGTGTGAGGTGTCTACCTCTGATGAGGTCAGATTGTCCAGGTGTTAATATCAGCTAGGAATTCCCAGATCCGAAGATCCGTGTTTCTCTCTGAGAAATATAATCTGAAAGACCTCACCTGGGTGTTGCCATAAGCTTTAACAAGCCGGGGCACTCAGCACAATAATGGTTAGGGTAAGCAAAAAGCTTACCACGTATATCTTGTTAGTACAAGTAATGACTACGAATTTATAAAACACCTCTCGAATGAAAAACCATCTACACATACTTATGTACCTAAAAGAATTCACGAGACCTATGATTTCGAAGTTACATCTTCCTCACCTGCAGCTGAAGAGGCAAACAAAATCATTCCACTTTTACTGTTAGGAAGGAGAGCATATTTTTTTAAAAAGGGTAGTAAATTAGCTTGTGCTGGAAGCATCTATTTTCTTGCCTTCATCCCTGCCAACTCCCTCTGTTTTCTTTGATGTATGATTTGCAAGCTACTATTATTATTTATGTGTTCTACAATTACGACCAGTGACACCCCCCTTCTCCAGCCCTAAGCCACAAATATGAAAGGAATAAATGTTGTTTATTGTGACAGTCTGCCTTTTGTCTGCGGAACAATGACAAAGTAAGCCACTGACAGCTTGCTCCTGTATTTACTACTGCTCCCCAGCTTACCTCTCAAGTGTCCTCCAGAACGTGGCATAGATGGACTTGAATAAAAATGCCTGGTGAGAATCTTTTGCATTCATTTACCTCCCAATGAGCTCCTGTGGGGACATAGAGCGGATAAAGAACAGAAGGCCCAGCCGGATGAGGACATTTTAAAGATTTTGTACATCTTTTGAGGGAGGGAAGAAGGAGCCTTTCTAGCGTAACAAAGATCTCTAACCACTAATGTCCTTAACTTTTTAAATGCATTTCATTTTAAAATCACACAGCCTACAGATAATGCAAAGAGGGAATGCAGATCAGAGTCGCTTATGAATTTTTGGAACGATTTCCATTTCCTCAGCCTGGGAACTTGCGGTGGAGCAGCAGACACACAGAACGATCGGAAGGACCAACATGCTGGAAGATTTCCAATGGGGCTGTACTAATTAGCTTTCGAAGCTGTGTTAACACGATATGTTTACGGGATGATTGCGCTTTACGAAACAGAAAAGATTAATAGGGAAAGAGTCACTACAGTTTTTGTACTCCCAACTTTGAGCCTAGCACAGGGTTGTAAATAATCGCCAGCCAGCCTGCCTTTCACCGATGATGTCATTAGCCAGAGAGGATGACTGAAAGACAGCACCTAGCTATGGTCTCCGAGAGGTTGCGTTTAGGGGCATGCCGTTCTGTTTCCTCTTGTTTCTAGTGGTTTGTAAAAAAAAAAAAAAAAAAATTACCACCCTCTGAAATTTCACTCTTAAAAAAGTATTTCTTGGGGCGCCTGGGTGGCTCAGTCGGCTGAGCGTCCGACTTCGGCTCAGGTCATGATCTCACGGTCCGTGAGTTCGAGCCCCGCGTCAGGCTCTGGGCTGCCAGCTCAGAGCCTGGAGCCTGCTTCTGATTCTGTGTCTCCCTCTCTCTCTGACCCTCCCCCACTCATGCTCTGTCTCTCTCTGCCTCAGAAATAAATAAACATTAAAAAAAAAAAGTATTAAATACTTGGGTGACTTGGGGCCCCTGGGTGGCTCAGTCAGCTAAAGGTCTGACTTTGGCTCAGGTTATGATCTCACGGTCTGTGGGTTCGAGCCCCATGTCAGGCTCTGTGCTGACAGCTCAGAGCCTGGAGCCTGCTTCGGGTTCTGTGTCTCCCTCTTTCTCTACCCCTTCCCCCATTCACACTCTGTCTCTCTCTCTCCAAAATAAACATTAAAAATTTTTTTAAATTTCTTTTTCCTAAACCAACTGTGTTTTCTACCAAACTTCTATTTTAGGAGAAAACATTAAAAAATCAGTGACAATTCCATTGTTAAAAAGCGGCTCACAACTTGCAAAAAATGTTTAAATGTTTTATCTTGTTTTCACTGTTTGAAATAAAATTTTGTAGCAGCAGGTCTTAAACATCTGAAATACAGTTTGAGTATTTAATGCTGCAGATAGAGTCACCGGGCAGAACTGGGTTAGATGAATGGAGAATACAAAATGACCTCGAAGAAAGTTGATTAAGGGGCGCCTGGGTGGCTCAGTCGGTTAAGCGGCCGACTTCGGCTCAGGTCATGATCTCACAGTTAGTGACTTTAAGCCCTATGTCGGGCTCTGTGCTGACAGCTCAGAGCCTGGAACCTGCTTCAGATTCTGTGTCTCCCTCTCTCTGCTCCTTCCGCGCTCACACTGTCTCTCTAAAAAATAAATAAACATTAAAAAAATTTTTTTAAAAAGAAGTTGGTTAAACAGAGGTATGGGTGAGGGAGGAAAATGAAAAAACTAAGCAATGTATATAATATTTGTTAATAACTTGTTCAAGGAAGGAATGGAATTAAATCAGCCCCATGACAATAAATGTGAGTGTTAATGTTCCAACAGGAGCCAGACTTTCAGATTGGCAAAATCCAACTGCTTAAAAAGACACATCTAATATTTTTTTTCAATATTTGAAAATATAATCATAAATGAGATATGTCTGGTAAATGTAGGAGAAAAACAAAATTGAGGTTGCTTCATCAATATCACCTAATGTGGAATTTCAGGCTATACCCATTAAACAGAACAAAATAGTAATTGTGGAAGGAAGTATAACGCTTTGTATTTACAGGAAGATGAAGCATTATAAACTTTTTTGTACCCACCAACGTCGCTGTGGAATACATAACACAAAAACTCCCAGAGATACATTAGGGTAAAATCAAATGATGAAGGAGATTTGGTTTGCAAAATTCTGAAAGAATTATAATTAAGTAAAGTGGAAAAACAAGGATCTGAATGATACAATCAGCAGAAATTTGTGTGTGTGTGTGTGTGCGCGTATGAATAGGCTGTAGGTGGATACAATGATAGATGTTTAATAAACAATTACATCATGCTTCCTACATGCCAACCACTGTTCCAGAGTTTGACATATTAATTCATGTAATTCTCATAACAACCTTTTACGGATGAGGAAACTGAGGCACCAGCTGGACAGGTCAACTTTTCAGGGTTCCCTGGCAGAGAGTAGTAGAACAGGATTTAACTCAGCTGGTCTGTCTCTGGGGCCTCTATGGGCCTACACAGCATCCTGCCTACAGAGAATGTATGTGTGTTGTTGTTTTTCCTTAGTTGGTGAAACAATGCGAAACTACTCATGAACTGATCAAAACAAACTTTAACAAATTTCAAAACATAGAAATTTACAGCTAATATTGTCTTTAAAAACATTTTTTTTTAATTTAATTGAGAGAGGGAGAGAGAGCACACTTGGCATAGAGGGCAGAGAGAGAGAGAATCCCAAGCAGGCTTCATACTCAGTGTGGAGCCCAACTCAGGGCTTAATCCCATGACCCTGAGATCATGACCTGAGCTGAAATCAAGAGTCGGATGCTCAACTGATGGAGAAACCCAGTTGCCCCTACAGGTAATATTTTCTAACCATAGCCCAGTAAAACCAAAAGTCACCAACAGAAGACGTCTCCCTCCAACAACAACAACGAACTCTCCACCTATAGGTATAAAAACCTATTGTAATTAATTCCAGGATCAAAAAATTATCCCAAAACTAAGATTAAAGATAACTTAGCAATTAAATATGCCATAATTATACCTCTTAATACATGACACTTTTCACTCACCATTCTATTGTTTTTAAATTGCTAATAAAATTTCTAAATATTCTCCCTAATTCCCTTTATTTGTACTAATCTAGTCACTTAGGTATATCTCTGTTGAATTTAATAGACCACGATTGGATAATTTCCCACTGTTAACACAGAATTAATTTTATACCTTTGTAAGTATATATTATTTGTAATTTAATTTCCCCTAAGTTGGATCCATTATAGTTATGATAGTGGGATGTGTGACCTAAAAATTTTAATCAGTCCAATTCCAGAAGTCTTTTCACAGTGTCAAGGGAGGAGATGGGGCTTTTCAGTCACTACCAAGAAGTTTGATGATAGTAAGATATGGCAAATTTGGCCAATTAGCTTTTAGTTCTTATGATTTGCCAGCCTATGACTGTCCATTATATGCCTGATGATCACCATTTCTCACATTTTCCTAGCTGTGACCCATGTGGATTGTTATACTTTCTTTTATTTTTTCCTTCCACTATGTTTTTTCATTATGTATCTAAGTATAGAGATTCATATGTATGTAAATTATATATATATATATACATATATGCCATCTATATATGGCATGAATGTGTGCACATGTATGTATGCCCACGATAAATAACTTTTCTGATAAGTCTGGTCTATGAAGAATCATTCATAATTAATTTACTTGTCCATGTTTTAACCAAATCACTCTAAACATCTCTGTATCATCAATTGCTTAGTCAAGGCAAGAGTTCAGTTTTATTGATCTTTTTATTTTTACTATCAATTATACTAAACTGGTTGGGGAAAAAAACTCATCATTATCAGTCTTACAGTGTATTATTATTGTCATGGTTATTGATGGCTAAAGTAAAAAATGTGTTCGTACAGGGGAGAGGAATCATCTCTCATAACTGCCATATAAAGGAAATAGCAAGTTGGAGGAGTGACGTTTAGGAATGAGGTCCAACGTAAACAAATGTGCAGTGTCGCATCTGCTGTTAGGTCACTTCTCTGTGCACCGTGGGGTAAGCACTCGCAGTTTGTGCGCCTCAGTCCATTATTGAAACCAATTGGAGAGATATCTCATATTTTCTAAGGTCTTTGTTGCTAATAAGAGACTAAGGGAACAAATCATTGTTTTGAAGCTTGATTTTGAAAGTCTTCTTTCCACAAACGTACTCCACTCAATGTATATATCTACAAATATATGTCATTCTAAGATCACTTCTAACAACTGTTTTTAATGCCAAATCATACTCTAATGACTTTATAATACCCCTCACTCACAATTATATTTGAAAAACTCCTCACAGCCTATATATGGTTTCCTAAAAAGTGTTCAATTACACACTGCTTCCCTGTCAAGTATTCCAAAGCGTTGGGTATATACGCTACATGTCTATATCTGGGAAAGATTAGAGATAATCTATTCTAAAATGCATAGGAGATTCTCTAGCCCATTAGGGTTTAAATTTAAAGCATGGATGCAATTGTCCAATATATTTGTGATATTTGGAATATAAGTCACTCATCATGTTAAATATCAATTCAAGAAAATATTTCTAGGATATCATGACCCGTTACTGTAGCATCTTCCTTTTAATTGTTAATAGACAAGTCTTAGTGGCCACTTTTGGGAATCACTGGATGATAAACTCTCATAAGGAAGTCTTGTTTACATGGGAGCCTGAGTGGCTCAGTCAGTTAAGCATCCAACTTCGGCTCAGGTCTTGATCTCACAGATCGTGTGTTCAAAGCCTACATCGGGCTCTGTGCTGACAGCTAAGAGCCTGGAATCTGCTTCAAATTCTGTCTCCCTGTCTCTCTCTGCCCCTCCCTCGCTCACGCTCTCTCTCTGTATCTCAAAAATAAATAAACATTAAAAAATTTTAAAAACAAAATCTTGTTTACCAGAACACCTGAGGAACACAGTCTTCTCCCATTAGTATCAGGGCTCAGTATGCATTTTTTTCTCGCAATCCCGTGAGAGCACATCGTTTGAAAATGCCTCCTAGGTCATGTTGTAGTGATGGTGAAAAGTGAAAACCTTCTGGTCCAATGGATAGAATTTCCTACAGATGGAGTTCAAGTGGTTAGTAGTAGAACTAGATTTCATGACCCTAGAAAATCTCTTTCTCACTGCCAAGCAGGCAATAGCACAGCATACATAAACAAATGAATGTATGAATCACGCAGAGGGTCTAGAGTGTACATATATTCATTTAAATATTACCTGGACTTCCTCCCACTTCTCCCCTCCACACTGCAAACTCTTTTTTGGGGTGATGGTGTTTCATGCAACTAACTTTATTAATGCTTCTCTTCCTCAGAGAAGGTCAGCAAGGTGTGAAACTGGATGGTCTGAGACTCCAACATAGTGGCAGTTGATTCGGGATGACTGTTTTGCCCTGAGCAACCAGGTCAGCTTTTTTTATGCCAACTAAAGACACGGCTAAGAGTTTCACTTTAGCTGAAGTCCAGCTTCCCCAATTCTGGGGTGAGGAGTCGGGAGGGACAAAGAGTTCTGTGTCTTTCTTCACAGCATCAAAACTGATCAGGCCACTACAGCAAAATGATCTGAATGTTCACCCCATCATGAAGACCTCTTCCCCACCAGGGTGTCTGGTTGGCTCAGCTGGTTAAGCATCCAACTCTTGATTTCAGCCCAGGTCATGATCTCAGGGTTCATGAGTTCGAGCCCCACTGTGTCAGGCTCTGTGCTGACAGTGCAGAGCCTGCTTGGGATTCTCTCTCTCCCTCTGCCTCTCGTCTGCTCTTTCACTCACTCTCAAAAATAACTAAATAACCTTGAAAAAAAGAAGATCTCTTCCTAACCCGTGACTTTAGCAACTCACACCAACTACAAATAGACTACTGCATCTGGGAAATGGTCTAGCTAGATACAGTACCAAGTTCTTGCTTAGTTTTTAGTTCTCTGGTTGCATTTGAATTAAAGTGGGGAAAGTATTAGTACTTGGGGAGATTTCAAGTACATTCACAGATGTCAATAGTTCTGCCTGAAAATATTTATATTAGAGACAAAAGGAGCTTAGAAAATCAAATTAATTATGTGTATTAGCAAATTGTATTCAACTTTTAGTGGAAAAGAATTCATCAAATGGAAAGAATATAGCCGACAATTAGTGGAACAAATTTGACAACTATATTTTCTGTTACAATATCTTGGCGAGTGGTTGATGACAATTATGAATGATGGCATCTGTTTATATTTGATATGAAAATAGGAGTGTGGGTACCATAACAAAAAGATAAGAAATTTCTATCAAGGGAATTGTAGCGTGAACTCAAGAAATTTAACTTTCTTATTATGAATGGTGAATGCATTGGATTATTTCTGGTGTTCAAACCAACTGCTTTCTTAGTTGTCATTATCAGTTAATCATTGCTGTTACCATCATAATCATCAGCATAATATCTCTCATATGCTCATAAATAATGAATATAATTTCCTAGCTAAGGGGTCAACAAACTACAGTCTTTGGGCCAAATCTGGCCATCGCCTGCTTTTTGTGGGGCGGATGCCTGGGTGGCTCAGTAGGCTAAGCGTCCAGCTTCACCTCAGGGCATGATCTCATGGTTCGTGAGTTCAAGCCCCGCGTCAGCCCTGTGCTGACACCTCAGAGCCTGGATCCTGCTTCAGATTCTATGTCTCTCTCTCTCTCTGCTCCTCCCCTTCTCTGTCTCTGTCTCTGTCTCTGTCTCTCTCTCTCTCAAAAATTAATAAACATTTAAAATATTTTTATTTTATTTTATTTTATTTTTAATTTTTTTAATGTTTATTTTTTTATTTTTTTAACGTTTTTTATTTATTTTTGGGACAGAGAGAGACAGAGCATGAACGGGGGAGGGGCAGAGAGAGAGGGAGACACAATCAGAAGCAGGCTCCAGGCTCTGAGCCATCAGCCCAGAGCCTGACGCGGGGCTCGAACTCATGGACCACAAGATCGTGACCTGAGCTGAAGTCGGACACTTAACCCACCAAGCCACCCAGGCGCCCCAATGTTTATTTATTTTTGAGACAGAGAGAGACAGAGCATGAACAGGGGAGGGTCAGAGAGAGAGGGAGACACAGAATCTGAAGCAGGCTCCAGGCTCTGAGCTGTCAGCACAGAGCCCAACGCGGACTGCGTCGAACCCACGGACTGCGAGATCATGACCTGAGCGAAGTCGGACACTTAACCGACTGAGCCACCCAGGCGCCCCACATTTAAAATATTTTTTAAAGAATTGTTTTTAAATTTTTATATGATTGAAAAGAATTAAAGGAAGAATAATACCTTGTGACGTGAAAATCATATGAAGTTCAAATATCATTCTCCCTAGACAAAGTTTATTAGAAGACAGTCATACCTATCACTTGTTTTGCCTATGGCTGCTTTGTTTGCTACACCTTCAGAGTTGAGTGCTTAAAACAGATACCGTGTGCCCTGCAGAGCCTATCTTTACAGTCTGGCCCTTTACAGAGAAAGATTGACAACCTCTGTCTTAGATGAGTCTTATCCCTTTTAGCATTGGCTCAAGTGAAGACAAAACCAGAGTAAAAATTGTTTGGTAAAGTCAGGTGATTGTTTATTCTGGGAATTTTTACTTGGGGACTTTAATTGGGGTTCATATCAAATTGTGGAAGCTTCCAGGAACACAGTATGTGGACATGCACACTGGCAGAACTGTTGCAGATCATTTGGATTGTGACTTTCTCTAGAGCTAGCATTTGTTGCCTAGAGCTGATTTGTCCAACTGAAAAATATAAATGAATAATTGTTATTGTTCTTTTTCCTTGCTTATAGAACAGTGTACATGTAGTGGAACAATTTTTATTTGACTCGGGGCTATATTAGAACATTCTGCTTCTCTAAAAGAAAGATTTTTCAGGTGGAAAATTCAAATTAAGGTTTCATGTGTCATAGATTTTTATTACAAAAGAAAAAAATCATATTATATTAATGACTTAAAAATGTCTTAAGAATTACAAAACGTACACTAAGAAAAAGAAACCGTAGAGAGGACTCTGTCTCTTAATGGATGGCAAACATAGTAAAATGAGTAATTTCTGAAGTCCTATTCATTCATTCCCTTGACTTAGCTGCTTATACTTAATTGCATGTTACTTCCTTTCAAAAAGTATGACGTAGGGACACAAAATATTCTATCATCGAATTGCAAGCAATTCTCAGTGGTTTCATTTAACAACAACAACAACAACAACCAAAGACCATTAATTTCTGAATGTCTAAGCTTTGAGTGATTATTTTGGAGTTGATACTTTATCTGGTCATTCTATGGGCATGTGGCTGTAATGTATTTACATTCTCTACATAATTATAAGAATTATAACAACTAAACTATGAGCAGATGGTTATTTCATATTTATCTAAAATTGTTATTAGAGAATAAGTATAAATATGTGACTTTGCACATGACCCAGAATCATCACACTTCTTAAGAATGATTTGCCAAGTTCAGTTTACTTAGGTCATTCTTTTTAAGGAAAGACAGAATGAGCAATTTTTAAATTTATCCTGTTCTGTTTGATTCAGAAAGATGTGTCTGAACGTTGTCTCCCCCACCCCCGCCCCACAAATTTTTATTTTGGTGTATAATACTGCTCTTTGCTTTTTCTTTACTTTTCCTTTTTTATTTGATTATGCGGATTGATCTCTTGCGAAATGTTTAGTATTTATTTATGTGTAGAGTTGACACACATATAAACACAAAAAGCAGGGTCTGTGATGCAAAGTCCTTTAAATATGATAATGAAAAACATGGGATTATTTCTTACTTGATGCAATCATTTCTTTGTTGCTTGTTTGAAAGGGAATGAGCATTCATAAAATTACTACATTGATATTAATGATTACTAGAGCAATCTTTCATGAATCTCTGACTCGTGAATGACAAATAAAAAAAGAGAAACTCAGTAGGTTGCTCCACATAGAATCACATTATTGAAGACGTCTTAACAAATGTTGATTCAAGAAGAAGCAAACTGTTTTCAGTAACTTTGGGGGGTAAATAGCTATCTCTTCTCAAGTTGAGTCATCATAATATACTGTTAAAAGCTTTCCTTCCCTCATCAGTAAGGATTGAGAAACACATAAATAATGAGACACAATAGATACACATACTGCAGAGGTTGTGAAATTATGTTCAGATTAACCCCCCATACATCAGTGCCAAAATAAAGTATGGCAGCAATCTTGGAGGGAAAAGGTTTAGAAAGGAGAATATACACTGCTCTTTTTGTTACTATGTGCCATGGTACAGGGTAGAAGACAGACTAATGTAGTTAGGGTATGTATGTGGGTTTGGGATTTATAAGATGTTAAATCAAGTGGACAATGGGAAAAAAGTGGATCTGCAGGGAAAGAGGAGGACAGAAGACTTGGTTAAAAAGATAGTTTTCCTTCTGAAATAAGACTGATCCACCTAGGGGTGTCTGGGTGGCTTAGTCAGTTAAGCACCTGACTCTTGACTCTGGCTCAGGTCATGATCCCTGATCATGGGTTTCATGAGTTTGAGCCCCATGCCGGATCCCACTCTGACAGTGTGGAACCTGCTTGGAATTCTCCGCTCTCTCTATCTCTCTGCCTCTCCCCCACTCATGCTCTCTCTTTCTCAAAATAAATAAACTTAAAAAAAACTGATCCATCTAGTTTATTATCAGAAAGAAGCTTGGAAAATATGATCCTAGCAGAAAGGGCCAATGTGATTAATAAGTTGGTGCTCTTATGCTTCTCCTTGTGTCAGGGACCCCTCCTTATGTTACTACCAGAGGTCCCACCATGCCTGGATTTTAGGGAGATTATACTCCTTCCTCATTATGAAATGCTGACCCCCATAAGGATATGAGCAGCTGCCTGGATCTCCAAAAATCGTCTTTTAAAACAGAGAAGAGAAGAGAAGAGAAGAGAAGAGAAGAGAAGAGAAGAGAAGAGAACTATATTTTATTTATGCTTTTTGCACTAGTGGGAGCCAGACAGTAAATGCCAAATTCTAACAGAGCTCCTACCATTGCTACAAGCTGGTGGATGCAGACAGTGGGGCAGGGCTTAAGTGAGTCAACTGGAAGAAAAACAGCTCAGGCAAAAGCAGCCTCCAGAAAGTCCAATACTAGTTGCCAAAATAGTAAACACAGGTCTGGAACTTAGTAGTTCACAGCAGCAGCAGTTATAGAGAAGGGGATCAAGAGTCAGCAGAGCAGGAATGGCAACCTTAAAAAATGTATTTCTTCTGAAAGAAAAGGAGATGAATGGGAATAGGAGTATTGCCCCTCAAAAGAATGGGAATGACAGAATTTAGAGGAGAACTAAGGATTCCTCAGAAACATAAATTAAAAGCAAACACACACTAAACTGGCAGAAGAGGGTGCCCTTGAACTAGGAACCCTGCCATGAGATACATAGCTTCAAAGAAGAGAAAAAAAGAAAAAGAAAAGTAAAACCCCATGCAAGATACTTACAGGAGAAAATAGATGATGTGAATCAAAATATTACAGCTGATGAGAGACAACCACAAAGCAGAGGAGTGTTGATTATACAACACTGTTCAATTAGAATGTAAGCTCCTCACACAAGATTTTGGAGATATTTTTAAAACTAGAATCAGAAATTCAGAAATTAAAACTAGAAATGGAAAAAAAATGCAATGAAGGTTGATTAAATTCAGGAAATATATCGAAAAAAAAAATCTTAGAAATAAAGACTAACTTATTAGGTGCCTCAGGGAGAATATATTCCAATGAAAATCTAATGAAGGATATCTAAGGTAGACAGGAAAATAACCAATAGAATGAAGTTGAAATAATGAAAAAACAAAAAATAATCAGAGAGAAAGTAACTGAAATGGAAGGTACAAAAGGAGTCCAATATACATATAATTGAAGGAACTGAATAAGAAAAAATATAATAGTGGGACAGAGATAATACTCAAAACCATAATCTAAGAAAATATCCCTGGAAAATAAAGAAGCCTGAACCCAACTAAATTGAAAGTCCTCACCATATATACCTGGGAAAATTTCCATGAATTAATCAACTCTAAAACATATTCTAGCATTCTAGACTTTAAAGTTAAAAAGAAAATCCCCAGACCATCCAGGCCAAAAAAAAAAAAAAAAAAAAAAAAAAAAAAAATCACATTTATAGGAGTACAAATATTCAGATAGCACCATACTTCTGAAGAGCAACATTTTCAAATAATGCAAAGAAAAGTATAAAAAAATACTTACTATCAAGACAAAATTTCAAGAATACTAATTTCTATGGATTTTCTAGACTATAGCAAAGCAATTTTAAATGTATAAGAACTCAGAGAATGATATACTCCTAAACCCTTCCTTACTAACTACTTGAAGATAACTTTCCTACAAGCAAGAAGTAACTGAGGAAACATGAATAAAAAATCGATGACGGACATTTAATATATTTAACTGTAGAACAAAAACCAAAATAAGTATGGTGTCCCATGTGGGAAATAGTATTGAAATACTATATTCTGATGTATTATATAGCCTGTATGTATTATTGACTTTAGTTTGTGCCTTCCTTTACTGGATTAAAGTTTATTGTCTCCCCTTATTATTCTCACCAGCTTTAGCAAAAAGACTTGAAACTATCTGAGTTTCTAAAGTTACTATGGTATGTAAGCATACATTTTTGTAAACTGGAATTAAAGAGGAAAAAGTGCAAAATCTCACCCTCTTACTTTTCCTCACAGCTACCTAGAAGTTGTTGGGTTGGAATGTGAGGCAGTAAATGTGGTCTTGCTCTTTTACTTAAAAGAGATAAATGGTGGGGGGGGGGGGGGGGGCATTCCTATCAAAGGCACCTGGGTGGCTTACTCAGTTGAGCATCTGACTCTTGATTTCAGTTCAAGTCATGATCCCAGGATCATGGGATCAAGCCCCACATTGGGCTCCATGATGAGTGTGGAGCCTCCTTGAGATTCTTCCTCTCCCTCTGCCCCTTTCCCCTCCTCATGCATTCTCTCTCTCTCTCTCTCTCCCTCCCTCCCTCCCTCCCTCCCTCCCTCCCTCTCTCTCTCTCTCCCTCTCTCCCTCTCCTCTCTCTCTCTCTCCCTCTCTCCCTCTCTCCCTCCCTCTCTCCCTCTCCCTCCCTCTCCTCTCTCTCTCCCTAAAATTAAAAAAGAAAAAGATAAATGGAACCACCCATGCTTTAAATATTATGTACTTAAAAATTTTTACATAATTATAGTTAGCAAAATCAAGTTTGTTGTATGATTGTCTGAAATAACTTAAAATTGGAAATGTGACATGAAAATAGAACCTACAGATATTGCAACTTGGCATTCTTAGTTTCTTCGAATTTTCAAATGAATATTTTTAAAGAAAAGGTAATTTTTAGTTCAATATAAATCAATTGCATAAATTTTCATTGACAAGCAATTCTGTTGTTGTCCATTGGTGACCTTAAGCCGATCAATAAAGACTTTTAGTTCAAATGTTACCTGACCAAGCAGCAGCCTTATGTAAGTGAACCAAATGAGAGTTCACCCACCCCTCATGCAGCAACCCAGTAAAAACTAGCACCAAACTTTTGCAGTGAGCAAAGACAGGCTATTTACTGGTGTGGTGCCATCCAGGAGAACAGAAAGCTAATGCTAGAAAATCCCAAATTCCCTGATGATTTGCAAGTGAGTGTTCTTAAGGGCAGAATTTGGGGTATGGGTCTTCTGAGAAGGTGGATGCCATTAACTGAAGGCCCAGGAGGTGACACGAGCAGGTGTTCTGATACAGCATCATCTGGTCCCTTGGAGGTCTTTTCCATCTCAAGAGACTTGGAATCTAAAAAAATATATATTTTTATTATTTATGTTGGAGATTCTATTAGGTACAACTGGTGATTATATTTCCAGGGCAGTGCTGATTAACTCTTTGTCCTGCAGGTTTCTTTGAATGAGAAGCAAATATTCCTATCCTTTGAGCCTGGGCCTTTCTGTTCCTTGGCCAGTCAAATCATGCCTGGGGTTGATCTGAACTGACAGGGTGGATGCCAGCTTCACTTACTAAGGGACACCTACCTTAAAATTTGGTGAATTCTAGTGAAAGACCTCAAGTGCTTATTATTAATCAACATAAAGTAGTTGAAATAAAGTAGTTAGACTCAAATTGGGTTAAAAAAGATGAGAGACATAATCATTTCCATTGAATGAATAATTTCAGAAAAACATTGCTTTTCTTGTTTCAACGGCCGATGTCCATGACTATTGAACGTGTGGGTCTCATTAAGCTGTGGAACACTGGATTCTCTTCCAGAGAGTCACTTAGTAGATCTGAGGAAGGGACCAATAATCCATAACATTAACAGTCATCTCAGGAAATCCCCAGACAGGTGGTCCGTAAACTATACTTTTGAGAAACACTAAGACAGGCGTTTGTTTTTCAAGGAAATTGTGATTTTTTTGGGGGGGGAGGAGGACTAATTCACATCTGCTTATCTCAAGGCATACTTACATATAGTCTATCAATTTAGATGAAAAAGAGAAAATCATATTGGTCGAATCAGAAAAATTAAGAGAAAGATGTATATATGAAGGATATTCACGAAGATGGTGAGGCATCTTCAGATTTTAGAAACATTTCTGTGTGTAATGGATTATAAACTTAAATTAATACATATTGACAAATAACAGCTTCATCCTAAATGTAGGCAACAAATGCTCATTCAGTTAGAAACTCTGGAAAAGGTCACTTAAACTTTGGTCACTTGACGGCAGACTTGAGTATCAAAAACTAGTCAATTTGAAGATCATTTAACAAAGTTTTGGACAGAGAACATAAAGTGCAAGTATTTGATCTTTTAGGCTAACACTTTAAAGCGGCTCTTAACAAGGGACAATTTTGTGCCCCAGGGGACCCTCCCAATGTCTGGAGACATTTTTAGTTGTCACAAGTAGGGTAACGATTTTCCGTGGGCCACCAGTTTTAGAAAGTAGGGACCAGAGATGATGTTAAATGTCCTACAATTAGCAAACATTTCCTCACATGAAATTATCTGTCCAAAACATCAATAGTGAAGTTGAGAAACTCTGCTTTACATTTTCAATTATTGTATATTAAAACAATCCTATCCAAAGTATTCAGATTCTTTACTCATTAGTTTTTATAGAAAAATATTTCTGATTCTTTAAAGGCAAAAATGTAATAATTTAGTAGTAAAAGGACTTCCTGGATGAACCAAACTCTGGATAAATTAAATGCCACATTTACTATAGAATTTCTAGTGGATTTTTTTTTTTTTTACCTCATTGGTATTGTATTGTGTTGCAATATCGCTAACAATTTGTAGTAGAAAATATTATTCCTTTTCCCCCCATCAAACCAAAAGTTATTCATAAGAATGCTTTTATTACATTGGTAGCCTTCCTATCAAAGACACAATCGTCAAATGATTTATTATCATGTGATGCCAGGAGACATAAAATATGTATGGGCATAGATGTTTTCACAATCTTATGGGCAATTAAAACATAAGAACAACATGAAAACATAAAATGTCTAGAGAAGATGAGACCATCTTGCCATCTCTCATTTACTTCCATTTCTTTCCTTTTTTTTTTTTTTTTTTTGAATCATGACTTAGAAATTTTGTTTTGTTGTGAATGTTTCAAAGCTTTCAAGAAAATGACCTTCATTATAACTTAGTTCATATTTTCGAGTGCTTTCTCCTCTTTTAGCAAGGGGTGCTTATCTAAGCTTTTTGATATGTGCATTTCATTATTAAATTGATAACAGTTTGATTGGATTGTATAGAGTAGCCACCATTTTAAGGAGCTCATTTAAGTCTGCCTTACTCATTATCTTTAAAAGATAGTAATGCAAAGAATCTAGCTCAACTCTTACAAAGGATCTCCTGGAAAGAGCATAGGGATTGCAGTCTCATACCATATATTAAACCTTAGTCCTTCACTAACAAATTATATGACTTTAGACATTAGACACTCTGGGTGTTGGTTTACACATACACAAAAAGATGGTGTTGTTTAAAATTTAGACATTAGAATCACGCAGTCTAGGTTTTATCCTGGCTAAGCCACTTGCATTGCTGTGCGACCCTGGGCACATCATCTCTTTAAACCTTCATGTCATTGTCTGCACAAGGGAAATAATAAATAGTTTCTCCCTCATGGAGTTAAATCATGGAAGCCTGTTAAGTATTGAGGCTACAGTTGGCATTTAATAAAAATTATTTGTAATTATTATTAAAGCATCTCGAGTCTAAAATCTGATCATTCATTAGTGGGTTAAAATGTTAAATGTCTACATGAACCTACTAGGTATATACATATTCGTAGATAAACAGTTGAATTGCTCAAATCATTCCTGAATAACCTCTAATATCTAATTCATTAGATTTTTTTCCCCATCAGCAATCGGATATTACTGTTACTTGTCTAATCATCTACTATACCCCATTCTAGAAGAGTATAATAATAATTATTGAGTTAATAAACATCTATTAAATTGGCAGAGCACAGGGGCACCTGGATGGCTCAGTCGGTTAAGCGTCCGACTCTGGATTTCAGCTCAGGTTGTGATCCCAGGGTTGTGGGACCAGCCCTGGAGCCTGCTTAGGATTCTCTCTCTCTTTTCCCCTCTGTCCCTCTCCCCTGCTCGCATTCTCTCTCTCTCAAAAAAAAAAAAAAAATTACGGAGTATAAACTTAAGGGAAAACATGCCAACTCTGTTTAATATTTAAGAGTCTGCACCTGGAACGTCAAAGCTCTTAAACACTGCAAAAATAGAGAACATGTTATGGGAATGTCTGGTGGGATGTGACTAATTCTGATTAGGAGAGGTTTTGTGGTGTCAATATACTTTAATGTGTCACTTTAAAGTTGTGAGGAACTTCCACAGAAGTAGAGAGGCAGAAAGGAATTCCAAAATGAGAAAAGACGAGAGCTAGGCACATAGAAAGGAAATGCGGAGTATTTTGAGTGATCTTGCAAGAACGGAAGATCTTGCCGGAAGATCTGTTAGTCAAAAGGTAGTAGGTGATGCATCTGGAAATGTAACTATTAAATATTGCATGTTATAATATATGTTATATGTAATTTTGCCAATGATTCCCAAGGGGTAAAGACAAGCACGCTTGGTAAAAGTGGATCCTAAGTGTGTGAGAAGCTTCCGTGTAAGATTCATTCTCACAGGGGACCAGTGTCTCTGATAGGAAAGTGTGGCTCCCTCCCTCCCGTGGACAGCTATAGTCCTGCCTTCTCAGATGCCCAGCAAGCACATTGGGTGTCTCAGCCCTTCTTTGACTGAGAACCAACTCTCCTCTACTCATAATGCTTCTAAAACTTCTGTGTGCATACCAATCAAAAAAATAAATGCAGATTCTTTTTAGTAGAGATTCTTCATTTATTTTTTTTTAATTTTTTAATGTTTATTTTTGAGAGACACATGCACACACACACACACACACACACACACACACACAGTGCAAGTGGGGGAGGCGCAGAGAGAGAGGGAGACACAGAATCCAAAGCAGGCTCCAGACACAGAGCCGGAGGTGGGCTCGAAGCCATGAATGGTGAGTCCACGGCCTGAGCCAAAGCTGGATGCTTAACCAACTGAGCCACCCAGGGGCCCCTGAGATTCTGAATTTCTAACAAGCTTCTGGTGACCCTCATGCTTCCAGTTCCAAGGGACCTATTTGCAAAGCAAGGCTTTCAAGTACACTAGGAAGGATCCCTTACCCAACTATTATCTCAAGGTCAGAACCGGTTCCTACCCAAGACATTTAGACTAATATGCTGAAATGATGTCTCTAAATTCTTTAAGGCAGGAGAGCATAGCAAACATTCAAATGTGATGGACATTTTTACACAGGCACTGAGATTTTCTTTTAATATCACATTAATTATGGAAATGGCATAACACGTACTATGTAACAGGTATTATGCTATGGAAGTGATTTGTGATATAGCTGTACCAGATAATAATTGTAAAAATAGAAAACATTTTCAACTGTGCGAACTACTAGGAAAAAAATAAGTGGGGTCTCTCGAGTTTCTTTTTCAAATATGTGAGGAGAGTGCCTCATATAATACTTCGATTTGTAGAAAATTTTCAGTGTGTTACATGAATTAAAATGTAGAAGCAATGCCATGTAGTATCCATTGAGGAACATGTTATCATTGTAATCTCTGTTTTTTCAAAATATACTCAGTTCTGACTTTTAGAGGAGCAGACCATTTCTCAGATACTAGAACTAGACAATCAGTGTCCTGTAAAATGTATTTGGAGAAACCAAATGAAATCACAGCATCATCCGCACCTATACCACAAATCTTGCTTATTTTTCAAGATGGACCTACTTTGGATTCCATAAGTTATCCGAATTCTCACCTTATTCTATGTTAAGACAGTAGAAAATATCACTAGGTCATCTAGGACTCTCACTTACATCTGGCAGAGAATGCCCTGCAACTTTTCTTAAAACCTTCAGATAAGTAGATTAGTCAACATTCCCTGGTAACATATTTCATTATCTCAAAGACGCTTAGGGACATAGGGCATCAAAAAAAAAAAAATTGCTTCTGCATTACTCTAAATTCATTTCTCCTGTTCTGCTCTCATCTAACACAAAAACATATCTCCTCATCAGCAGCCACGTGATTCCTGTGAGTACCTGATTATCTTTGTAAAGTGGGACCCAGACTTTGCTTCTTCGGGTTAGACCACAGCTCCTCAGCCTTCCTTCAAAACCTCCTTAGCCTAAGGAGTATTTTATTTCCCTTTACGCTTCAACATCAGGTAGACTCAAAATTATCCATTTCACTTTACTTAGAGTCGTGGAACTCTCAAGGATATAATCGATAACAGTACAGTGAGAGCTGTTGCTTTATAAAATATGCTCCTATTTCTACAACCCATAATCCTATCAGTAATTGCAACAGTTGATATCGAGGATCTCAGCTATCATTTAGGACAGACCTGTTTATAAATTCATAGAACGGAGACTTGAAATGTACCTTAAAGGCCATCTGGTCCAAGTTTTTCATTTATACATGCTATACAGGAGGCCTCACAAATTTAAATTACCTTCTGTTCTAGATCACAAGGTTTTGGGATATTGAGATTACAACTCTTTATGAATTTTTCTCCACAAAAACTCTTTTCAAATTATTTTTAGGAACAATTCCCCCTGCCTTACTCTATACAGTTGCTTCTATGATTGATTTTTGTATCTTTATAGATAGTGGGTCTAGTTTTTTGTGTTGGAGTGGGTCCCTTGTATTTAAGCAGAGGATTTTATATGTATTCCAATCAGATTTTATCTCATTGGTTACAGCCCCCAAAGCTCAAATGGCTGGTGTATTTTTCTATAATTTGTGAATCGGTCATGTAATATAGTAATTTGACTTAACAATATGGGGAAATTGAACAGGCATACCAACTATATTTTCAACCAAGTTATTGGTAAACCATCAGACAGAAAGGGCTGAAGACAAAGGCTATAAATCTGCTATGGATTCCACTCCTCAAGTGTATACAGAACCATATTTCAATCCTGTTTTGGAGTTTGGTCATTTGCGCAATTACAATTACAAGTTCACCTTCGCCATTTTGTTACCTAGTCTACATTGACATTTCCTCCACGTTGTCACCAAGATTGTTTTACAGGACTACCCCAGATATCTTGATTTTTAAAAATTGCCTAGTTTCTATCCTTAGTAAGTCCATAGTTATTTTGGGTAAACACACTGATTCCTAGTACTAATTGATTTGTTTCCAAGAAATCACTGAATATATTTTAATAATACCATATGGAAATTATTGGATGATTTATGTTAAATTGATGTCTATAATTTCTGAAATCCTTATTTTTCCCACTTTGAAAATCATGACAGTGGTTCCATTCTACCCCATCTAGCATCTATCTGGTTACCCATGGTTCCTGAGTAGTTCATTCATAATCTCCCTGGCAAATTATCTACATGCCCTACAACACACCTCATTTGGGACCGGACAATTGGCTTAGAAGATCATACAATTAAACGTCCTTTTACTTGCTGTTCCCTTATGCTGGGCCTAAGCTCTCCCTAAAGCAATCCTTTTCTGCACAGGAGCCAAACCAAAATAGAGAGAGAAAGCAGAGGGGGGAAAAGGGCATTTTCTCAACAACATATAATAAACTTTTATATCAGGTTCTATTCTGAGAAGTGAATTTCATTTTTTTCATTGAAATGGATAATAAACCCATGGGGGGGGGGAATCTATCTTCTTAAAACTTGCAGGCCCTATTTGCATACTGGTTTTTTTTAATAGCACCTATTTATAAAGGTTATAGTACAGTTTTAAAGTATTTTCACATAAACTACCTAACTCAATGCTGACAAAATTTCTACTACACAGACATCACTCTCCTTACTTACTTATGCAAAATGTGAGTTTCCAAGAAATTTAGTGAATTGCTAAAAATCACAGTGCCTCGATGCAGGAAAAGAATAGCCTCCAATCTAACACAGCCTTATATATAACGAGTATTTCTTATTCTTGGTTTAAATCCACAGTTATTAATGTATAGGCTTACTTAACGTTATTACTTGTGCTTTTGCTGGAAGAAATGTGTACTGTTGGTAATTTTATTAGAAGAATTCCATTCTTGAAAGTTTTCCTTCCTTTGGTCTGTCTACCCTTTCAGAGACTCAGATTAGGAAAGCTTATTAACCTTTTATCTCAGCAAAAATAAAACGGTGCTCTGTCATTTCAGCCACATGTCTGATCCTGCCCTGTTTCCTTGGCTGGTTTCTGTGCTTTCCTAACGGGATAGCCACTTTTTCCTGGGATTCCATCGCCTCCACTTCTCCAGGCAGTTTTGAGTTGGAGGTCACAATTTGATCCAGAAAGTTTTTTTCCTCCTCTGCCGAGACATGCTCAGCACGGCAAGAGAAACATCGTCAGAACCTTTGCTCCGAGCTGGATCGTAAAGTTTAGCTCACTACTCTCGCTGTAAAAAGAAATGTAAAAAGAAATCCAGTTCGTGCACGCAATATCCATTTCTCTGAATAAAATTACCTCTGTTCCTTAACCTTTTCTTTTTTATCCAAAGACTTCTCCCAGGAAGTCTGCCCTTAGGTTGGCGGACGTTGTTCCCGAGTCAGGGTTCAATCAGGGAAGCGCAACTACTGTATTATGGACTCAAGCAAGGGTTGTTCTAGAATTAGGCCTTTCTTAACAGGAGAAGCAGGGGGCAGTTGGAGGATCAGCCAGCCCCGAAGCAGGCATATCCAGCTGCAGGAATGGGTCTACTCTACAGAGGAGAATAATGGACAGACCTAGGGAGGCTTTATTTGTGCCGCTGGTGGTGGGCGCGGCATCGCTGGTGGTCCTCAGGGCCCCCCCGGGGGGGGGGGGGGGGAAGAGGAACCAGACAGGGAGCTGGTAGAATAAGGACAAGCTGGAATCCAAAGGAAAGTTTGTGTCTCTTCTCACAGTCTCTCGCCAGGATGCACTTTAGAGACAAAAGGCTGCCTTTTCACTTCCACCTTCTACATCATGATCAGTTTTCCCTTTTCGCCTGTTCTAAATCAGAACCATGCAGGGAAGTGGATTCTGGGAAGTGTGGTTCCAGTTTAGCCAAGTTGACATGGTACAAAGCCACCATATTGGAATGCATGTTCAGAATATGGAGCTCTACCCTCTTTTTCCTATCAGTTCTGGTTCTTTGGCATGCATTCTCAATTTTATATTATAATTTTGATTTTATTATATTATACATTTAAATCTTCAGCGCTTTATTCATATAATTTTGTAAAACAAGAAAGGAAGTATTCTGCCTAATTGAGAATATACTGAGACCATATGCCAAGTTTCTGCTTGAATCTGTCTCTTGTTAACTACTCTGTTTTCTTTTGCACTTTGGTTATCAATTCCTGTGACAATATCACACTGTTCTACTTACTGTATCTCTGTAACACGTTTTAAAATCTGAGGGAGGGGCTCCTGGGTGGCTCAGTCGGTTGGGCGGCCGACTTCGGCTCAGGTCATGATCTCACGGTTGGTGACTTTGAGCCCCGAGTCGGGCTCTGTGCTGACAGCTCAGAGCCTGGAGCCTGCTTCAGATTCTGTGTCTTCCCCTCTCTCTGCCCCTCCCCTGTTCATGCTCAGTTTCTCTCTATCTCTCAATAATGAATAAACATTAAAAAAATTAAAAAATAAATAAATAACATTTAAAAAATAAATAAAATCTACTGAGGGAATTTCTTCTCTCAATGTGTGAATTACTCTTTCTCTTTATGGCTATTGTCGTGTAGCTCCTTTTCCATGAATTTCAGAATCATCGTATCTTCATATACACCCCACAAGTATTCTATTAAATTTTATCGGAATTGCATTCTGTTTTGTAGGTTAATTGGGAAAATTTTATCTCTTTAAAATATAGAATATTCAGGGGGCACCTGGGTGGCTCAATGGATTAAGCATCTGCCTTTGGCCCAGATCAGGATCTCAGGGTTGGTGACTTGAAAAACCGCATTGAGCTGCATGCCAACACCAGGGAGCCTGCTTGGGATTCTCTCTCTCTCCCTCTTTCTCTACCCCTCCCCGCACCGGTCTCAAAAAACTTTAAAATATAGAATATTCCGAGACTATTCAAAGTCCATGCATAAATTTATCTGGCATAATTTTTACGATCATTGCTAGATTACCACATTTGTATTAGTGGTGGTTATTGTTGCTACTGTGGTGAGTCTCGTTTTTCCGATTATTTTTAGTATGTTAAAACTGAATTTGAGTAACTCATTGAAGTCTTATTTTTCTTATTTTGGTTTTTTAGATGATTCCTTAAATACAAAATCATAACATTTTCAAAACTGTGGTTTTTATGTATTATGTTTTAATACTTCAAATTTACTTTTCTTACTGTATTGCTCTGGCCGGGACACCCAGAACAATAAGGAGTAATGGCTGTCAGAGTAGCCATTCTTGTTTTGTTCTTTACTCAGATGGGAATGGCTCTATTATGTTACCACTAAGTGAACTGTTGTTTCCTGAAACATGCCCTTTATTGCTTAAGGAATGCTGCTTCTTTATGTTTACAGAGTTTTTGTTTTGATTTTAGTAAGAAATGAGTGGTGAGTTTTACCAAAGGGTTTTTTTCAGTATCTATGAAAATAATCAGGTGATTTCTGTCTCTATACTTCTCAATATGTTAATATAATATCTCAGTAACCATATTTACTGCATTCTCTCAATAAAACCTCCTTAATCATAACATTTTCTTCAGTATACTGTTAAATCAGATTTGTTAATATTTTATTCATAGTTTCTCTGCCTTATATTCACAAGTGATATTGGTGAATAGTTTTCAGATTTGTTTTTCTCTCTGTTGTGTTTTTGTTTTATAGTTATTCTAGCCTTGTCAAATGAATTGGAAAGCTGTCCAATTATTTATGTTTTTTCTCTTCCCATGATTTCCTCCTGTGGATTCCTAGGCATCAAATTCACTGGTTTTTGTTTTTTGTTTTTTGTTTTTTGAATTTTCAGTCTCTCAGAAAAGTTGTTTTTTCTTTTTTTTTCTTTTTTTTTTCCATTTTGTTTTGTTTTTTCAATGGGGAGGATTTTTCTCTGTCCTTACTTTAGGTAGTCATTTCCTGCTAGTTTCTCATGGGGGTCTTATTATTTCAGGCCAGCAATAATCACCCCACGGGGATAATCCATGATTAGAAAATACATATACTCTACCCCATTGCCCCATAACCATTCCTAAGTTTATTCAACTAACACTTATTGCTGAGTCTGTGTAAGCAGTATCATAATGGGATTTAAGGTGTGGGAGATAAATTGCTTTAAGATAGATTTGAAAGACATCATCTGGCCTTTAGAAACTTAAAATGTGTTTTGGAGAAATGACACGCACTCCTGAAATGATTTAATGAAAGTACAAATAAATGTATTCATAATATTTCATGATAAAGCATAAAATGAGTATGGAAATGCAGAGAGTATGTGCCCAAGTGGTGAGGGACAAAAGTTAAGAGGCATTAGTCAGAAAACACTTAAGAGGAGAGGTGATTTCTGAGCTGAATATTGAAATAGGGGATACACATGCAGTGGGAGCTCTGAGACCGTATTTTGAATAGTATGTGAAAAGGCAGGAAAACAAGAATGAGTAAGTCTCTGGCAGATGATAATATATAAGCTAGCTTACCTGAGGCTAGAGGAGGCATTTTAGAAATCTGAATAAACGATACCAGAAACCTGGTATGGCAATCCTGTCCAGCGGTCAAGGTCAGCCCCTGCCTGCATCAGCTGGTCCCTGTCTCCCAACGTTCCACTGCGCTTCGTTCAGGATCCAGCAAGAGGTAAGCCGACTGTGGCATACCCATAAACCTTTCTTTAATGAATATGTGCAGCTCTATGCCCCTATCACACACATGCTCTGCCTCTGAGTAAAGTGGGATAGTCTTACAATGTCTCATTGCAGGAGTGAGGGAACAATTGGCCTTAACAAGTATGACTTAAGTGTAATCGTATATAAATGAAACAATGTCTGAATATAGACTGATGCCATGAGGGGTGTGAAGCTCTCCTCAGTATAAGAAAACCACTGATGTCCTTACCCCACCTTGGTGACTCCATACTTATAAACCATAAGGAATGGTACTTATAAAGAAAAACTGTATCTCACATCATTTTTGTGATTCCACACTTAGGCCAAGCCATGAGAAGCATGAGGGGAAGAATGGCATACCGGTTGAATTCTCGGAGGAATCCTCTGTCTTAAAGAAAAAAATCTGATAACTATTATTAACTCTGGTATTTACAAACTTTCAACAGTTACCTACATAAACGTGGCCTGCTTCTCGTGGTCACATGGCATCAGTAGCTGGCGTTCTTTCTGACAACCATAAATTATCACAAAATTGTACAGAGATGAATCTCCTTTCAGCTTTCCGTTGACCAAAAGGGGCTTTCTACGTATTGAAGACTGTTCTAAAAAATAAGAATTACCTTTACCACACAGGATGCTCTCATGTCCCCTTTAAATTAAAGAAAGGCCTGATGAGGGAGTAAAGTAGATCTGAATCTGAATCCTGATTGTCCCCTTATTCTCTTCTTATCTTGGGTGATTATTATTAATAATGTATGTTAAATACTTAGCATCGTGTTGGAGAATAAGAGCTTAATTAATGATAAATCTTTTATTTTCTTCCTCATTATTAAGGGAACCACTTAAAAAGCACTTGCTGGATTGCCAAGCACTGATCCAAGCACTTTACACGTGTCTCCCTATTTAATCTTCTCAACAACCTGATGAGATCAGTTACTATTAATACCCCAACTTTATGAATGGAAACTTTGCCGAAGGAAACCCGTTTAGTAAGGGGAAGTGCCAGGGTCAAAACTGATGCCGTCTGGCTCTCTTGCTGCCTCTCTTACCATGCACTTACCATGCTGGCTGCCTTCCCATGCAGAAAATATCTCTGATCTTTTAATTCTGACCCTATCATATCCGCCTAGCCCCTAGCAGAAGGAAGGTTCCAGCTCCACCCGGGGCACACTCCCTACTGTTGCTGATTTAGGTCTTCAGGGGTACAGGAAAGTCCTGAACACTGTTAGAATGCTGGCTGGGTGGTCTATGAAATGGCTCACTTCATTCCACATACAGTTTGACTTGCTCAGCATTGAATGGAAAGCTGCTACCAAAAATATTTCCAAGATAGTGTCTGCAGTGTAGTGCTTTATAGAAGTAAACTCGGACAGTCATTAATGGCATCATGCATATTATCAGTTAGCATTACTTGTTAAGTTTCCCCCATAGTTGGAGCCAAGACTATGGAAGTTACAAGGTATGACTCCTGCCTTCAGGGATACAAAGGGAAATATAAATAGAAAATTGATTACTTGTGAGTAGAAAGAACCGAGAAATTTCTTAATAGAGAAGTGAATCTATTGGAAGGAAGCTCATCCATCCCATCCCAGACATCTCAATCTAGGCTCAGGAACACGGGACTTTCTGAGTTGATGCTTCACATGTTTTAGGCAAGGACAATAAAATGTCCCGAGGCTTCCAGTATCAGGAAGTGGTCCTACGCGGAACTGTATGTCCCTTCATCTGCACTCATGGAGTGGGAAAAGGGCAGCCATCTTCAGTGGTCATTGAGAATGTTCCTCAGTGGGCATTTCCAGTGATACTTAGAGGCAAGTTGCCCTTTCTCACTTACTCCGTGTCAGATCCTTTCCTTGTTCCTGGGCCCACATATGAATGAAACCTGGCTGTTGTCCTCTAGGCAACTAAGAGTCTGGTTGTGGGCATGATGTAAAAGATGAGTGTGTGGCCACATGATAAAGCCTTTGATGGAGGCATCTACAGAATACACTGAGAAGCCTAAGAAGGCAGAGTCATGAAACCTTAGGAGCTCAATAAGTGAGATAAGCTGCAGGGTGGGCATTTACCTGGAATAAAAGAACCATGTCTCTACCATAGTTGTTTGTAAGCACCCTGGACCTCTGTCAGGTCCTCAAGCTTCTGCTGTCTGTATTCCTGGGTCTTTATTATTTGTATTGTCACATCTGCACGAGACCTTTCATAAATTCTTTTAAATGTGTCAAAGTTTTCCCACTTAACGAAATAATGGAAATTTAAAATAATTTTTGAGGTTCTGGCCTTCCTTCGACTTGTTCGTAACGGCAGAACTTGAATTGCCAACCGTAAATAAGAAGTATGAATTTTAAAAGTGAGACACGAAGGTAAAGCCAGGCATCCGGAGTGGAATTTATAAATACCGTGTGAAGTATTTTACTCAACCCGCGTTCTGGCCGTGTTGATGCTCAAACATCAATCTCAGAAAAGTAAAATAAAAATAAGAGCAGTTAGTGATTTTGGCCAACATTTTACCCCTGCCTCTTCACCTGCCTGACGCATCATCAGAAATGAGACTCGAAACAACACTGAGCATTAAGGACGTGGTTATCTTTGGGAGCTATGAGTGTGACTGCAATTTTACTCAATTAAGCCTTAAACAACTGATGTAGGCAAATGTGGTCCGTGCACTGGAGACCCTTATTATATGTAATATGAAATAGTTAATTGCTTCCAAATGAAGCTCGAATCAGACAGAGAAATGTCTAGTCTGACGACTACTGAAATAAAAGTAGGCAATGGGCATTGTTGTGTTTTTGCTTGACTCTGTGGATTCTCGAGAATATTCATTTACTTAATAGGCAAAATTAAGGCACGTGTCCTCCAGGGACAGCCACTCTTGGGACACATGGACAGAAATGCAATTTTCTATGTAATTTCTTTGATGGATTCAGTAAAGATCTCTATTAGTCTATAGGATAACAGTGTTTCTGGACAGTGTTGCCTACTGAATTTTTAGCCTGTATACATTAAACACATTCAAATATGAAACTTTACTATCAAAGTAATCTGAAAATCATTCCCTTTATTAGATTCAATGATGTTGTCTATCATTTAAATTGTAGATATACTCTCGTGTGATTTTTCTTTTAAAATGGTTAAGATCAGGGGAATACTCTAAAGATTAACTTTATTAGAAGAAAAACATCTCAACTGCTTATAAATAGGGAAACAAAAAAATCCTGGGGTAGTTTGGAGCTTTTATTTTGGCAAAAAA
Organism: Panthera onca; assembly: GCF_046562875.1. Classification (NCBI taxonomy): domain Eukaryota; kingdom Metazoa; phylum Chordata; class Mammalia; order Carnivora; family Felidae; genus Panthera; species Panthera onca. Next base: position 191,811,183 of record NC_138342.1, on the reverse strand, counting down.
AAAAAAAATGGAACTTAAATTGCCATAAAAGTCACACAGAATGCCAGAAGGAGATCTTCCCCACAAATTCACAATTTACTGTTATGCTCTTCATTGTGAGTTATGTTTACTAAATCTCAAGAGCATTACCGTGGAAAGGAAGATAAACACATAAATAAGTCTAGGTTTTGGTGTTAAACTAGATCCTGTCAACATAAATTGATAAAGGAAAAAAACAAATATTTTGTAGTATACAATTATGTTTGAAAATTTGATTGCTAATGGATTTCTGTAGTCCTATCAAGGTCAGATGGGCAATTGTTTATGAGAAACTTGAAATCCCTGATAGCCTCTTCTAACAAGTTTTATAGCATCTATTCATGTTAGACATTTTGCCATTTCAAATGTTTCTCCCTCCTAATTTTTTTTTTTTTTCATAAGAGCAATGTGGTACATTTTGTCAATTTTATACTTGTTTTCAAAACCCTTCTTTATTTTAGTGGAGACTGTGCAATTAACCCACTTCTCCCTATTGAGAAGCATCTTTATAATAACAGCTTTCCTGGCAGGGCTTTTGTTAGGCAGATTTTAAAATCAAGAGCCCATAAAGGTCGGAAAAAATCCAGTCATATTAAAGTTCAGCAAATCTCTTTCAAGGTCATATCCCTTAAAGTTATAGAGGTTTTCTTCCTGTAAAAAGATTGCCAAGTCATTTTCCACATTAAAAAGAAGAAGAAGACAAACACTGTTACCTGTTTTACCAAATGTTGAGAGAAAAGCTGAGGTTTTACTTCTTTCAATGAATTGACAAGGAAGAGATTTTCTGCTCCCTTTGCCACTTTGAAGCTTGGTTGGAGGAAGGGTGAGACTCAGTCAACTGCCCCCCAGACTCATTCATGCCGCCCCGGCCGGCCAGCGATCCAGCTGCATGAAAGAGCTTAATAGTCAAAGGGCATGGTAATTCCCTCCATCTGCCTTTTCTTTCTTCCAAGGCAAAATCTTCACCTGGTGTTTTTGATTCATGCGTTCTAATTATGATGGCTGCCATCAGCAGCCCTGTGGGGGACCCCACAAACTCGCTGAGCCCACAGAGCATTCTGAAGCTTGTTAAGAGACCATGTCAGCCTGATTTTAGGGCCCATTTTGCAGCTCTCCACAGGCCTATCTAAAAGCATCAGGAGTCTCCGTCTTGCAGGACAAGTGCATTGTCTTTCTAAATGTCTCTTCCTGATAAGCAAATCCAAATATGGTTCATTCACTGTGGCTTTGAAGGCACAGTGGGGAACTTGGCTTGCATGGTGGACACAACAAAATGCTTAATATCATCACTTGGTATAGAGCTAAAGAACTCCATTTCCAATTCCAAGATAAAAACCTTTGCTCCCCAGCTATGATCAAGAGTTTGAAATTTAAATCAGGAGTCTGGAAAGCTATTCTGACTCTCGAAAGGGCTGGCTTTTCCCATACATACAAAGAAGAAAATGCTGTGCTTGCATTAGTATCTGAATCGGGAAAAAGCTCACATCATTTTAGAAAATGTAATACTTGCCTCCTTCAATTGAAATGCTGTTGAGTATTTTCAGTGTTTTCAGTTCATTTGTTTTATTGTATTTCCCATTATTTAGTTTATGATTAGGGCTGGTCCCATAGTCCTTTTTTATTACTTTATATACCTCCTATCGTTTTAGTATTTCCACACTAATAATACCTGGCAACATCCAAAAACATTTGGATCTATTTTAATATAAGTACAAAGGCAGCATCACAAAATAAACCTAGCAACATCCTCAGACCCCTCGCCCATATATATTATAGGTCTTGAGTCAATAATTTTAGTTACTCTCAAAATAAATGCCAAGTTGAGAGTTTCTTTCCTTGTTTATGTGGTACTTTGAAGAATGTTCTAGTTCTGTTTAGGTTGGGTTGGGTAAAGGAAATCGAAGTGATATAAGGAAATCTCATTGAGGAAATGAAACCCAAAGTCATCCCTAATGATTTTGATAAGTGATGGTTCAAGGTACTTGGAAACAACTTTTCAGAGGCTGTGATTCTTGCCCCCCACCCCAAATCCCAACTTCATGAGTCCAAGGATTAATAGAAGAAACTCACTGACCAGTTTGCAAGGTAACCTACAGTTAAGATCTAAACCAACGATAGCAACAGTGACCTGAACTTCCTTACACTATTGGTCGTCCTGGCGGTTTATTTTGGTTAAGTACCCTGCATGCCTGCCTATTGGTTACTTCTTTGGCTTTGGGTGTTCACTTTGGCCCAAATGGACAGCTGTGTGTTGCATCCAGACGACTCTCTTGAGGGATGATTGGTGCCGTCTGCTAAGCTACCGAGCCATCACTAAGTGCTTGGTGCCACAGGGTCATGGCCGTGGTAAAGACAGGTGTTGCCTCAACTGAGAGATAACTCAAAAGAAAAAAAAAAATGCATAAATACATGCATATACACATACTTCATTTCCCAATTCAACAACTCCTGTCATTACCCCAAAATATTTCTCAAGCCCACCCCCTTCCTCTTCTGGACCATCGCCATTGCTGCAAGGTATTCCTCACTTCTGGCCTCAATGCCGGTGGCCTCTCCCAGTGGATCTGTCATCTTTCAGTTTTCCCTTTTAGATTCATCTTCCCAACAGATACCAGACCCACGGGAATAAAATGCAAGGCTGCCATGTTCCTTCCTGTCTGAAATCCTTTGGTGACCACTACCTGGCCCCTGTCTACGTTTTCAGTCTCCGCTCTTCCTGTCCACCTGCCTTAAAGTCCAGTACCCCCAGTGAGGCTGGTTTGAGCCATATTCATTTTCTCTGCTCTCTAGTTATTTTCGGTTAGTTGTATCAGTTTTTGCTGGTTCGCAACAATAAAAGCCATGCTTGATTGTCACTGTTTAGACAGCTTATATTCATACAAGATCATATTAACATTCATTCACTTGGCAAAACATCACTGAGCACCTGTTATGTAAGTTATTATGTATAGGCACAGCCCTGAGTCTTAGCTATTCAAAGACATAAGCATATCATCAAAGAACCCGGCGACAGATTTCTAGGCAGGTAATTATAATAAATGGGATATATGCAGTGATGGATATGTGTACAGGAAAGCCATTGAGAGGACCTCATGGGAGTCTGAAGTCTTGAGGAATGGAGGATAGGAGGTGTACAGGAATAGCTTTGTACAAGGTAAGAGTCTTAATGAATAGAACTTAGCCATATGTAGACCATTTGTTGTCAGGCGCTCAAAACAGAGGAAAGCGTAAGATGACAGTCAAGGTAATAAACGGCTTGGCACGTGGGTGAAGAATAGGATTTGGAAGTGAACTTGGAGAGGTAGACAAGGTGCCAGTCAAAGAGGATACCTTATGCCATGTAAAAATAACTTTAGATGGGAAGAAACCGTGGAAAAATCTGACCTCAGCATGACATGGGTTGGGTTTGCACCTTAGATAGGTCAAGTTGGTACCTCTGCAGAGCTTGGATTTAATGAGCAAAGCACAGAAGATGGGAGACCCAGGAGGAGGTCCCCGTAGTACCCACACAAAAGATGATGGAAGCCTGAATATGGGAAGGAAAAGGGTTGGGATGGAATCGGGAGTCTTTGGCGATTGACTGGATTTGGGCAGTGAAGGAAGTGGAGTAGTCAGAAATGGTTCCATGTCATCATGGGAAAAGGGAGATGCAAATGCCAGCAGCAGAGAGAATCAAGAATTGGGAGTCTGTTAATATTAAATCAGCAATTAGTTCCGGGTGCCTGGCCGCCGTAGTCGGTGGAGCGTGTGACTCTTGATCTCAGGGTTGTGAGTTCAAGCCTCATTTGGAGGTAGAGGTTACAAACATACATGCCTACATACATACACATCTAAAACAGGAATTATTTCCAATTTCTTCTTGTCATAAATGCTCCATAGGTCCATATCGTCTATGATGTAGTCCTTACAGAAAGGCATCCATTTCTGAATGTTTCAGAAATATATTGGTCACTATGTCCAGGACCTCAGCAAAGCAGATCTGACAAATGACTCAAACAAGTACCCTCCTTCCACTAGGGGGCACATTTGTAAATACCTCCAAGCAAAATAGAACCCAGGAAAGACACAAATGAAAATTGGCGGTGTTCAGTGGAAGAATGGCTACTTTCAGCTACAGGTTCAGCTAGAATCATGGATGAGATAGTATTGGGGAGGCCCTGAAGCTGATAGAGGACTTAGGCATGTAGACATTGGCCTGAAGAGCTTCTGGGCAGAAGGAATCACACTGATGTCTGTTGTAATAGGTTAGAAGAAAAGAGACGAACCCATTCTTGCACTAGAAAAGTGGGACAACAGGAACACATCAACAGGGTTACTAATTACTTGATCACGAGGAGCAAGGGAGTGGTTCAAATATCATACAACCTGGACACACAGTAGGAGCAAATTCAAGAATTTGCTCACAGTAGGAGCAAGTCAAGAATATGAGAAGTTTGGGGGCGCCTGGGTGGCTCAGTCAGTTAAGCGTCTGACTCTTGATCTCAGCTCAGGTCATGATCTCACAGGTTCGTAAGTTCAAGCCCCACAACGGACTACGCACTGTCAGTGCAGAGCCTGCTTGGGATTCTCTCTCTCCCTCTCTCTCTGTCCCTCCCCTGCTTTCTCGCTCTCCCTCTCCCTCTCTCTGTCTTTCTCAGAATAAATAAATAAACTTAAAACGAAAAAGTGAAGAATATGAACAGTTCGGAAGCTATCTAGACCAAAGACATTGGGTGTTGATGTCCACAACTGTGACCACAAACTGATGACCACAACTGTGACAGTTATTCTTCTTTCTAAAAGGCCACTCTTCTGGAACCCCTCTAGTTAGTTTTACTCAAAGATATTAATCCGCTTTGAAATCTTTGCCTTTTAATTTCAATATTGTTGACACACAAGGTTACATCAGCTTCGGGTATGCAACGTCGTTGTTCAACAAGCGTGTACATTATGCTGTGCTCACCACAAGTGTGGCTCCCGCCTGTCACATACAGTGCTACCACCCTGTCATGGACTGTGTTATATTCCCTATGCTGTGCCTTTTATTCTGTGACTCATTCATTCCGTAACTGCAAGCCTGTATCTCCCTCTCCCCCTACCCATTTTGCCCATCCCCCTCTCCCCTCCCCTCTGACTTTTAAATCTTCAGGAATTTTTCCATCACGTAAGGGCAGGTCTGGAAACTGCCTTTTGTATGTCTGTGAAGTAATTTTCAGAAGTTAGGCTGTTGGAGTTTTGGGGTTTGTTGCATTTGAGATGATGTTGGACGGGGGCGTGTCACAGGCCACTTCTCCATCCTGGGCAGGGGTTGGAGGCACTACCATGTGTTCAGCTGTCTTGCTGAGTGAGCCAGAGTGTGGGCCCTCCCCCCCCAGGGCCACATAGTGCACAGCCCCACGGGCCTTTCGTGTCTCAAACTATGTTCCCGCCCCTTTTCTTTGTAAGTCTGTTTTTATCTTTTTTCCCTCTTTTTTCCTGCTCCCTTCCTCCCAGTCCTAAAAGAACTCTATGAAGCTTACCTTGCTACTGATGATGTGACCCCATTGCTCACCATGGTCAACATCCCTTTCAAAGGGTTGAACTGCAGGAAAGAAAAGAGTGCCTAGCACATAATGGTGAAAGGGGCACCCCAGGAGAACAGAGAAGGGGTCTTGGACTCCTTGCCCTTTGATCCAAGCTGACCCACCTTCTACTTCCTCTCCTTTTCCCTCTGGTTGCTTTTGATTTCTGGTTCAGTATGTTAGACTCCATGGGCCTAATTCAGTCCTTCAGCTAAACAGATACATATATGTATATATGTATCAAAATGCATGTTTCGCTCCGCCTCTCTCTGCCTGTGTTTCCCCCCTCACAGTATATCCAACAAATTGTAACCTTGTGTTTAGTTCCTGAGCACTAAGAAGTGACGGTTTGCAGGGGTGACTGGGAACAAGCAAGAAGACACGCTGTATCTGAAGCGTCTGAATATGTGTTTTCAGCTCATCGCCATAGGCTTTGCAGTGCCCGTTTACTTTTAATGAAGTAACACTAGCAAGAGCTGGGATGCCGCTGAGCGTTCTGTCATTGCCATACGTTATACTGTAGTGTGGAGGCTTCTCTCTGGCACAACCGTAGGGTGGCCTTCGTGATGTTTTGAGAAGAGGCAGAACTATGAGGCAGTAACCCCGCCTATGTTCTGTGACTCTGGGGGTAAATTGGGAACCACTTTGCTCTGTGTGTTTTCTCTTAGAGACTTTTACAGTCCACATAGGAAATAGGAGAAGTAGATGATAGAATCTACATTTTTTTTTTTTTTTTTTAGCAATTCTCACTGTTCCATCTTTTACCACTATTCTTTGTTTCCCATTTCCTTTCCTCTCTTAAAAAGAATACGTGAAAGCATATATTAAAATAGGATGTGTGTATGGGGCGCCTGGGTGGCTCAGTCGGTTAAGTGTCTGACTCGGCTCAGGTCATGATCTCTCAGTCCGTGAGTTCGAGCCCGGTGTCGGGCTCTGTGCTGACAGCTCAGAGCCTGGAGCCTGCTTCAGATTCTCTCTCTCTCTCCCCTCACTCCCCCCCCCCCCTCAAAAATATGTAAACATTGAAAACAAATAGGACATGTGCACAGTTTTTTTTTCTTTGTTTCATTCTTAGGTATCAAAATTGTAGAAGTTAGGAGCTGATTGTTCAAAAGCTAGTTCTTTAACCAATCCTTCAGTCTACAAGTGAGGAAATTGAGGCACAGCCATGAGAAGCAGTTTGAGTCAAACCACAGCTGACGCTGAGTTGGAGCCCCCAGCTGGCTTCTCCCAGCACTGCTGGCGTAGTATCACGGTACTTGGGAAAAGACTCTTAAGAGTTCACAGGAAAAACTTAAATAAACATTTACTTTCTCTGCTGAATTCTGAATGTTTTAAGGTGCATTCTTTTTCACAAGCAGAAATCAATTCGGGCTGATGTAACTGTTGTTTCAGATCGTTTCACATTCTGGTGCCCAAGTAATTCTTTTTTTATTATTATTTTGACTTTCATTTCCCTTCTTTATAGATTTGGGTTAGTGTATATTACGTTGCCTTGTTGGGTTGTTATTATACATCAAGACTGGCATAAATCCAGAGGCAACAAATTAGAAATATTGACTTTTCTGCGGGGCTAATAAAAACAATGGTGTGTGAGTTAACAAATGTAGTTTTAATTTTATAAGAAATGTAACAGTGCCTGCCAGGGAGATCCCTGGAAATACAAGAAAAGAAAACCTTTCTAAATAGTAAGAACCAAAGGAAGACAATCTGATGCTTAAAGACAGGTTAGCCTGCTTCTTGTCGTGAGGATAACCCACTAACACAAAATTTAGAAAGTCGTTTATGCACTATTGTCAATAGAATATAAATTATACAGAGTAGAGAATAGAATAGAATGTATATAAAAATCGGAAGCCTCTCTTTTTCCCAATACCAAATACGACATCCTTAGGAACGATAATTCCTCAAGAGAGAGAGTATAAGTACATTACTGATTTCTCAGATTTTGAGCAGCAGCAATTATATAATCTCGAAACTGGTAGCTATAATCCTCAAGGTTGGATCTGATTAATAAAGCAAGTGATAGCCTGCTGATTCTAAAATAAAAAGCTAAATAAATACATGTTGCCGTTTTCAGCAATAAAGTAATAAGCGGTTTGCAGTAAGTGTGATTGGCATAAAACAATGTAGAAAATAATGTCAAATACATTCAGGAAACAGCTATTGCTGTCAAATTTGCAAAATAGGATGTTTGCTCCCACAAATGTATCTACAATTTAAAGCTATTGAAATAGGTTGACAGATACGGTAACAAATTATTCATGCCATATTTAAATTGTGTACCTAACTGCTCAATAGCATATTTATTTAATCAAAGCCTGATCATTCCTGACAATTACTTTTATAAACTTTCATAAAATATACCAGAAAATATCCACTGACGTGTATTACCTAAGCCATGTAAGCAATAAAAAGCTGACACAGCTATTCAAAACAGCAAAGGAATGGAAAGAGCCTAGCACATTAAGACACTGCCAAATGCGTCCTTATCTGGTAAATGCCTGGGATAATAATAGATGAGTACAAAAGAAAGCTTGGGGGGGGGGGTGTTAAATTATACTGCTAGGGTGCAAGTCTCTGACATGGCATGCTTTGACTATGTCTGTAGATTTTCCCCAAGAATCACAGCACAATGTGCCCTGTTTAGGTGAACAAGTCAGCAGCAGCATGTCTGTTAGCCTCAAATTCAAAAGTCCCAAAGCCAGGCAGATAATGCCAGTGAGCGGGGTGGTCCGTGGAGACAGGCAAACTGGAAAGCACTTGCCACAGAGGCATTAGATGGAGCCCATTTTCGTTCCGCTAGAATGTAAGTCCAGGGTCGCAAGATCTTCTGATACTGAAGAAGAGCCAGAAATGAAGATTCATCCTGTGGAATCCATGTATTTATTAAAAACAACAACGGGGGTGCCTGGGTGGCTCAGGCAGTTGAGCGTTCATTCGACCCTCGTTTGCGGCTCAGGTCGTGATCTCATGGTGTGTGGGACTGAGCCCCACGTCGGGCTCTGCGCTGACAGTGTGGAGCCTGCTTGGGATTCTCTCTCTCCCTCTGTCTCTGCTCCTCCTCCTGTGCTCTCTAAATAAATAACTAAATAGATGAACAAACAAACACTTAAAAAAGAAAATAAAGAGGGGCCCCTGGGTGGCTCAGTCTGTTAAGCATCCAACTTCGGCTCAGGTCATGACCTCACGTTTCATGAGTTCAAGCCCCACATCAGAGACTCTGCTGTCAGCACGGAACCTGCTTCAATCCTCGGTCCCCCAGTCTCCCTGCACTTCCTCCTCTCATTCTCTCTCTTTCTCAAAATAAATAAAAACTTATAATAAAATAAGATAAGATAAAATAAAATAAAATAAAATAAAATAAAATAAAATAAAATAAAATAAAATAAAATAAAGTAAAATAAAAACAATAGCAATAATAGCAGTGTGGACTAGATTCAGATGGGAGGCACCTGTTTGCAGACTCAGGGCCCTATAACAATAGAACCAGGATATACATGTATTCTGTATAGGCTGTACCATGATCATTAGTGGAACAACTTCTGGCCAAAATCATTTTGGAAACAATCATATGGAGAACACCAACCCACCCAGAGTAAGTATTGGGCTTTGGGGAAATTTCTTTGAACTGGAATAACTTACCTATAGTATGGTATAGAGGGAAAAGTTCAACTGACAATCGCTGATTCCCTGCCCCTCACTCCCTTTTCTGTAAAATGGAAATAATAGTAGTACCTACCTCTTCAGGCTGTTGTGAAGACTATATGAGTTATTTATATCAAGCACTTAGAACAGTACCTAGCATATACTAGGCGCTCAATGTTACTTTCATTGCTTTTACCGTAATGAGTAGAATGTGGGTCTGCTCCTTGAATGTTAAAAGTGAGACGGCATATCCAGAGTGTGGCAACTCCGTATAGCAATACTGGGAAAGAAAAAAAATGCCTCGTAAATATAACTGCTTCCAAAGAGAAAATAACAGCAAGATATCCAAGTAATTGTGTTATGGTGAGTTGGGAAGCAGCTGAGAAGGGAGACAAAATAGTACAAGGTTACATGAGCGACAGCGAGGTAATTATAGTGGACCGGCTGGCGTGGCACGCAGTCATTAGCAGTGATCAAGTAATGTGTATGTGTGTGTCTAGAAGAGAGTGTTCTCAACTCTTGTGTGGGCTTTTGGAAAGATTTTTTTTTCTATTTGTTTTGTCTTCTCTAAGACGCTTTACAAGACTAAGAGAGATAAACAGTGACGGGTTGTGCAAAGCCAAGAAAGTCTGCAGATAGGCACAATAAGAAAAGTACTATTGCCTACGTTTCTTTTCCAGCCATGCTTCATGCAGATAACCTTGAGTGCTGTTTCCAAGCATTGGTCTAACACTAGAGATACCCTCCGGATCATTGCTCCCGGGGGGATGGGGACAGGTGGTGTAGAGGAGATCAAAAGAGACTTTTATTAAAATCCACAACTGTAAGCATTCATATAAACCAGGGGGTGGCAACCTGTAGTCAAGTGGATAGCCCATGGTCTGTTTCTGAATGCCTAGATTTCACATTTCTTAAAGACTTGTGGGGAAGAAAAAGAAAAAAAGAAAAAGAATATACAGCAATGACCATATGTGGCCCATAAAGCCTAAGATATTTACTATCTGGCCCTTTGCCATTTTCATCTACTATTAAGGGAAGAATAGCATTGGTTTTCTTTATAACGAGATGCAGTAGAGACAAGTCACTGTTCTTACTTAAGCTTTGTCCTTGTTCACCTGTTATTTCTTTTTAACCAGGTGGCAGAAAAACGCCCAGATTTTTTTTTAAATATGATGTCTATTGCACCCGATTGTTTTAAAGAAAATTTAAAGTGACTTCAGTTTTGATGGTATGTACATGTTGACTTACCACCAGGATGGCCTGTTCTTGTGCGGTCATAAAATTATGGCGCAAATACTTTTCATTGATCGCAATTTAACAGCCAATCAAGGCACAGCTTCAGCCCCACGGTTTCGCTGTGTCTTTACAATTGAGAGGATAGCGGCTCTAATGGGTACTATTATGGCCATTGTGTTCCTTCCAGATGAACTCTGAGACAGTGCTGGAGCTGGACAAGTTATATAAATGTCTGCAGCCGGGACGTTACGGAAAGAATTATGTAACCTCACAGGATATCAAGATTTCGCCATAACTTTGCACTCACTGGAATCTCCTCCAGCCCATAAAATCTGTTGTGTCCATAGAAGACCCTTTGTAACAGAATACTTCTTATCATGATCACAGTTTTCGGAGCCAAGAAATAGTCTGAGAGAAGAAAAGGAAAAAAAAAAAAAAAAAAAAAAAAAGCCCTTTGGATCAGAAGTTGGAAAGGTTTATTGTGAATAACTAGATTTGAGTTGGAAAGTAAACTTCAAATTTTCCGTGATCAAAAACACAAACATGTTTTCCCTTTTGATATTGTTTTTGAGCCTCTGACTTGATGCATTTTCCCCCTGGTCTCTGCATTGTCAGTGAGGTACTCATGCTGTGTTGATTTTTTTTTTTTTAATCTTTCACATTTAATTATCTGTTTCTACCTTTGTGAGCACCAGTCAGGTGCTCTAGCTACCTATTTTTATTAGTTGAACTCTTAATAGTTATATTTCCAGAAAACACTAAGATCCCAAAGATTCAAAAACATGATGTAGAAGCCTTACATTCCATTTTATGCATGGAGGTGTTAAATTAATTAAACAGGGAAGCCATTAGACTGAGGTCGTTCTAATACCTCTGACTCACCTAAGGAAACCAAAAGCTAAGCCTGCAAATGCCTCAAGGTTTAGAAATAAAAGCCTAAAGACAGTCCGTTACAAACAGCCAAATAGGCTTTTCCTAATATGGCGAACACGTAAGCTGCCGCTGATCAAATCATTTCCTTACTTTGCGTCTGTATCTTCCCTGTGATGAGAGTCTTCCCCTCCTTCCTATCAGTGGAGCATTAACCACTTTTTGGTTTGGTGCTTCCCTATTCAAATCCGTTTTTGCTCAGACAAATTCTTAAAGACTTAAAAATGTAATATGCCTCAGTTCATCTTTTGACAGGAAAGTGTGCTTAATACACAGGAGTGTTGGGGCGCCTAGGTGGCTCAGTCGGTTAAGCGTCTGTCTTCAGCTCAGGTCATGATCTCACGGTACTTGAGTTCAAGCCCCGGGTCAGGCTCTGTGCTGACAGCTCGGAGCCTGCTTGGGATTCTGTGTCTCCATCTCTGTTGTGCCCCTCCCCTGCTCACACACACTCTCTCTCTCTCTGTCTCTCACAACCAAACAAACATTATTTTTTTTTTTAAATACACAGGAATGTGAAAGAAATCATCTTAATTCCTTCTACCATGACTCCATTTTCGGGTGGTTTATTTTTACTTTCTTTATCCACCAATGGATGGCGTTAAATCTGAATCGTTTGGATGAGCATATCATTAGAAGAAAGGTTCTTTTTATAACGTTGGAGCACAAGGAATTAATATATCCTTATTTCCTCATTACAAATATGTGTTAGGAAGAATTCCAAACTGTCAAGTCTCCATCACTAAAACGAGTTATTACATGCACTTGTAAGAGATTCTGAGTCTCAAACAAATACCAGGCATGTAAGCCATGCTAACTCTACCCTATCAAACTATCTACAACACAGTCTCCACCAGGCAGAGTCCAGTCTCCCCCCCCCCACCCCCCGCCACTGACTTAATGTTTACCACATACATCCCAGAAGTTACAAAGCAAGCAGGCTATGCTAATGCAATCAAGAGTTTATCCAGCCTTCTTTTCCCTCTTAACATACATTTATATTTCCTTACACTGGAAATTGAGGTTTAGACGGAGGACAAAGAGGTCCTATTAGCCCTTGCCTACATGCTCCCCTCCCTCTAGTTAAAGGTACCGCCATTACACCAAGATAATGACCTCACAGGGCTCATTGACAAATTTTACCTGACTATACAGTCAGTCCTGCATGAAGTAACTCAACACACAATCGTTGGTTAAATTCGGTAGGAATTTTATAGCCAGCATCCCAAATTCGAATGCCTGCAGGCCGGCTAGTAAGGTAAATTAACAGACATTAAGGAATGGTGAGGCGGGAGACGGAGCTGGATCGTGGGGCAGCCGGCTACTCCAGCCGATGGCTGAGGCTTTGCTTCTCCAGAGAAACTGCAGATCTTGAGTTTTTATGTGGAATCATTGGCAAATAATACAAAAATTTTCGCAGAGTCAAAATAAAATGCGGCTGCCGTCCATCTGCAGCTGGTCACGAGCTTTGGCATAGATGGATAAAATCCAGGGTCTGTGCCATCCGGCTTTACGGAGGAGGGAGACACACACACAGATAATAATCCAAGGGGAAAATGTGAAGAATGTATCAACAGAAGTATGTGGATTATTAAGGCTGAAGCAGACATGACGAGCAGCGGAAGGGAGGAATTACTTCCAACTAGGTCAGATTGCACGGGGGAAGTGACAGTGGATCTGGGACTTCTAGAATGAACCCAATTTTGAAATGCAGATACAGAGGAAAAAACAATTCCAGGGAGGTTGAAACAAATGTAGGAAAGGCAGATACTTGGAGAGTGTTCAACAAATTCAGACTACTTTAAAGGTACTTTGGGGTAATGGAAGTCAAAACTGGGAGCCTGTGACAAAGCCTCTGGAAAGTTTTTCTCACCCCTCCTTAGTGGAACCATTACATACCTTCAGTATCATTTAGGAAAGTCATTCGACTTCTCAAATCTTATTTCCCTCATCTGTAAAATAAGAATATTGTAGATTAAATGAGGTAATGAATGTACAGAACCTGATATAGTGCTGCCCTATAGCTGAACTAGTAATGAAGAGTTTACTTTCTTCTCTCTTTTCAGTCCTGCGTTCCAGAACCCTAAATTCTTATGCCTGGTCATGAATTTCATGATCCATTAAAGCCCCGAAGAGCTGTGTTTACAGCGATCATGGCAGTCATCTTGTACGTGTGTCTTGGGACACAGTGGGTCTTAATTCTACCCAACCTTCTTTCCACTCCACTATCAATCTCCTCTATCCCCACACCCAACTTAACTACCACGTAATCAGAGAATTCTTAAATTAGGGCCTCTGATTCTACGGCTCATCAAACCTTATGATTCCTCGTAGACTTATCCTGTTTGTAATTCATTACTTTTTGGTTCAAATCTTATTTAAGATCTTTCTCCCCTGCTGGACTCCCTCTTGTCCAGCACTGCCAGCCACACAGTGTAGGTACTCATCAATGATTAGTCAGTGTTTACTTACTTTATCACAAACACCCCTCCTTCATAAAACCTTGTGTGATTCCCATTCTTCTTCTGAAGATACCCTATCCCATAAAACTGATAGTTCTTCACTTATAACTCTATTATGGCATTTGCCATCCCCTGCCCTGCAATATAGTTATTGGTAAACATGTCCCTTTCCTCTTACTAGATAAGAGTTTCACCTAGTAAGCTCCTGGATAAGAGAAGATGTAATTCCATCACCTCACATCCCTGTGACTATGTTTAAACACTTGCGTATCCTTAATACGTGTGAATAAATGGGTAAACAAACATCAAAAGCAAATATTTCTTCAATGTGATGGTTACTCACCTAAGACATGTTGCCAATCATGGGGATGCTTTTATCATATTTTTCAGTGTAGTGTTGTTTTCCTTTCATAATCATCAAAAGAACACTATTGAGAATACAGCTTGATGTCACATCAGTGTGTCCCCACTTGATCGGGAGCTGAAGTTATGTGGTGTAAAATTGTATGCTGAATTCAAATAATAATCGAGGTTGAAGTAATAAGTTCCTCTGGCTTCAGTCGTGTGGTAAAAGCATGTTCAGTAACCAGAGGAGAGCTCTACCCCAGAATCCCCCAGGGAAAGTGATTCTAGGAGGACAAGAATGCTTCTGTGGTTAACAGGATACAAAGAGCAGATTTTTCACTTCCTAATGTAAACAGGTTCAGTCTAGGTATAGTATTTCCCATGGGGGCTCCCTAAATATTTTAACAAGAGGACGAGCGTATTGAGGACAGAAAATCCACCACTGACTTCCACTGCCTAACCACAGATAAAAAATTGATTACATTTCTGTTGATTTGAGAGGTTTCCAGATAACGATTTTTTTTCTTTCTAAACTGCAGCACGGCATGGAGATTGTAAGCTGGTGCAACACCACCTACATTGTAGTGAGGGACCATAGCAAAATCAATGCACTGTAGCTCTTCATTCACAGATGTTCATGGATTGGAGCACATAGGCGACGACGTCTGTTTATTCGAGTGCACGCTGCTGTCAGTAAATAATGGGCCTCAAGTAGGTTTGTGCTGGCAAATAGTTTGACGACATATGGCATTTCAGATAGGTCATTATATTACTGATTATAGAGCAGAGCAATATTTAAATAGTAAAGAAAAAATTAATGGAAGCATCGAGGTTGGAAGGCATGGAGAAGAATATTACTTTCTATAATCAAACTTTAAAACTAAAGCCTCACGGGTGCTCTGAGAGGTCTAGCTACGCATTTTGTCCTGCATCCACAGCAAGGCACATGCTCAAAATATAGAAATTTATTTTCCTCAACAGCTAGAAGTCTGCCTACATATTCCCTTTAATTCATAAAGAAATTGCATGTGAAAATGGGATTCACACCAGCAAGCAAGTGAGCAGCCCAGAAACTGAATGTGTGTTGGTATGAAATTTGAAAACACACGTAGATTGGCTCTAAAACACTTCTTTTTTTCACAAGCCACAAAATGGAATTCTATTACAATCACATGGTGGATGCACACAAGGGTTATATTTGCTTCTCAAGGCTAATGGGCGTTCATCAGCAACAAGATAATGTGTCCCATCATCCTTTTTCACCAACAGGGGAAAGGTATTGTAGATGGGATGGGTGAGCATTTGGACGAGCTAGTTTATATTAGCATCTAAGCAGTTTCTATTTGAGGAAGGAAAAAAAAAATCCACACCAAAGATTTGACATAAACCAGAGAACTATTCAGTCTGAAAGTTACTGTTGATGTGACTGATAAAAACATCTTGACATTTGAGTCTTTTAACTGCCAGTCTATCACATGAGTGGCTCCAATGATTAGTTCACTTGAAGAAGCTAACAAAGAAAGAACGTAGAGAGAGCCATTTTACCGTTCCGATGAGTAAGAGACAAAGTTAGAAACACATTACGTGTACTTACGGGAAAGGTGAGCATTTATGTGGGGAATTTTGACCATAGGACATTTCTTTAAATTCCAAAAGCACCACTCCAGAGCACAAAGGATTAAATAGCATGCATTTATTTTCTAAAACATAATGGCTCTCGAGTTTTTTGACCACTTACAGCCAGGAGTAGTGTCAAGTTGATTTCGAATTTTATAGAGTCAATAGTACTTAGGTAACATTCCACAATTATGCAGAGTTTAGGTGTCTGTTTAAGCAAGTGTCTCTGTTTGCGGCCACTTGCTTCAATCGTGTGTTGTATCATGCTACTTACGGAACTAGAAATTCCTGATTCAACCTTATTATTGACCAATTAGCTTCCTGCACTAATATACTGAAGAAAGATCTTATTTTACTAACACATATTTTAATTATAAAGATGTGGTAGGTTGAGTAATAACCCCCAAAGGCGTCCATACAATAATCCCAGGAATTTGCACAAAGGATTTTGCAGATGTGATTAAAGTAAGAATCTGAAAATGGAGAGATTATCCCGGATTATGCAAGTGGCTACAGTGTAATCAGAAGGGTTCTTGTTAAAAGGGAGGCAGGAAGGTCAAAGTCAACAGAAGGCCACGTTTTGACAAAGCAGTGACTAGAGTGACATGGCCATTATCCTATGGAAGCTAGAGGAGGCAAGGAACAGAATGTCCCCTGGCACTTCCAGAAGGAATCAGCTTCTTAAAATTCATTTTGGAGTTTGAACCTCCAGAACTCTAAGATAATAAATTTCTGTTGTTTTAAGCTATGAAGTTTGGAGTAATTTGTTACAGCAGCAATAGGAAACTGATACAAAGAAGGATCAAGAAAAAGTAAACAACTTCCAGGGACTCCATAACCCTGCTCAGGGGAAGGGGCAGTGGGCGAGATAGGATAATTCATATAAAAGGAAACAAGCACGGGATCCGTGATTGTGGAGTGTGGCAGAGAAGCAGTGCCCTTTAAAGTCAGACAGAAGCTAGTTCAAAATCACTTGGTTTATTTACTAGTAACTTGACTTCTGGCAAGCCACTTAAACTGTGTACTTCAGTATCTGCAACTCTGAAACGAGAATAACAAGGACAGCTATATGCAAGATTGTTGCAAAAGACAGGAGAAATCCGGCTGCTGGCACATGTTGGCACCTGCTGATTCTTATGTGACACACATAAGGCTGTGTGCTTAGACTTTGAGAATCAAAAGCTCATTGAGACTCAACTCTTAGGCACTGCAGCTTATGATCCCATAAGAGAGAGACATGTGAAATGAAGAAGATGTGGGCAGAAAGAGTTACAATGCATTGACAAGGGTGCCTGAAATATAGGGGACAGAATTGTTCATTTCGATTAGGACACTCAAAAATGCCAACCCAGGGGCAGTGGCATTGGATGTAAGACCTGAACAAGGAGCAGCATTTCCTCAAGGAAAAAAAAAAATTGGATAGATCTCAGGTTAATGAACAATGTACACAAAGCCGGGAACTTAGGGTGTTTCAGGGACAGGCAAGTGGTCCTGTGTGGTTGGAATTAAAGAATGCAGGAAGATGAGGTGGGTTTCCAGCTTTTCCAGTCTGGGTGACTAGGTGGTATTACCAACATAGAGAGAGACTGCTAGAGGAAGGATGAGTTATGAGGAAAGAGAGGTTAGAAGAAAATGTATCCAAATTTGGATGACTTCATTTTGGAAGGCTGGCAAAAGCACCATATGGGGATATGCAGCAAGCAGTTAGGAATTTGGAGTAGGTTGGATTATTTTCACTCAAGTAATTTGTCTGCCAAACCAAATGTCCTTCCTATAACTATATGAATATGCACCACAGAATATTTTAGAGATAACAGCCTTCAAAATTGAAAGAATCATTTGACAGGCTATTTTTCAACCCCGAGAGCTGAATACCTTTCTTTCTAATTATTCTTATTTATGTGTCTTGTGAATATTTCACACACATCTACTGTTACATGTGTTATTTATACCTGTTTCAGAGAGCATTGAAAAAATGCATCAGATAGTTCGTCTCAATTATGCCCCACAGAAGTGATAATTAAGGCTATATCTTTCAAGATACACTAGTTCCAACGTTTTGGCCAAAAAGTTCTCTGGGAATAAATGTATGCAAAAGTTCTGAAAGTACTTTCAAAGTCAAGAAAATGAGTTACGAGTTAAGCTGGTCTACAGAATACTGTGGATTTCGTTGTGATAAATATGCGGACTGTGAATTACTTGTAGATTCTCAGAAAACTAGGTGGGGGGCGATTAAACATGAATGTGTAATGCTCAGGACAAATACTGTTTTTGATGATGGTTGATTTCTTTTCCCTTAAAAATAATGCATCAAGCTGGAGTGAACCCCTTTTTGTTTGTTTGCTTGTTTGTTTGTTTGTTTATTGTCTGTTCACTCTGGCCAGTAGGAACCAAGAGATCTAGGTCAAAATGACATAAATCAGACCAACCAGTTTGGCTAAATTAAAGTGTCCTAAGAATTTTTCCATAAAGCTGGTGGCTTTTATTAACTTTGAGCTATAGTAAGACTTATAGAAATACTGCTTTTTTCAATATCCTAAAGAATAAATACAGAATTTCTAGTTATTTTTCTAAGGATAAAAACTAACATGAATAAAATATTAGTTGTTTTTTTTTTTCCAATGCTGCTTTTAACTCTAGGAAAACTGTAACTCATTGTTTATATCGACCTGATGGTACTTCAGCACCTACATGGTCAAATTTAGTTGTGCTGGTAATTTATATTTACAGAGAGATCAACCCTAACAAAAGGTCTTTTTGAAAGATCACTTTTGTGTGTGCCTTCAAAAGCATCACATAGAGAAGATTCTGGGAAGCAGTGCCTGGGCCTTAACATTTCACTCTCTCTTCACTCTGAATGCTAATTTCTCTGCCTTTCCCATGTCCAGCAAATGCTGGGCTTGTGGGCACATGGGTGTCATAATATTAGCGATTAAAAATCAAACACATTACCAAACACAACAACCGGATAGCAAAACAAGACATAAATCACACATGAATGTTATGACTTAAAAATCCAATAGGTCGGTTGAAGAAGAGAAAGATAGCATTAACATCCACATTAGTGCGCTTGAAGAAAGGTACTTTTTTATCTTAAACCCAGATCCAGTGTGCACAGATGAAAACATGAACGAAGAAATAAGAGAACAGGAAGTGAGACCCAGCAATACCAAAATGTCTCTAAGTGGTATTCCAGAAAATGAAACAGGAATCAATGTAAGAAAGAAGTACCAAAAAAAATTTCAAAAACACCTACAATTTTGGGGTTTCTCTCCTGGGGGGAATATAAGGGTGGGAAGAAAGGAAAGAGAGAAGATTCTACAAGCTTCATCTCACGGAGGTGGTAGGAGTCGAGAAGAATAGTTAATATCTTGTTTTCAAAGAACAGTAGATAAATACGAGTCTGCACGAGTGTTGGGGAGGGGAAAGCAACCTTTAAGGGAACAGAAAATGAGAACTTCCAACTCATAAGGGAAAAACTGGAGAAAAAAATAGTAACTTGATGAAACCTGAAAAACTGAGGAAGAAGAACTATAAAGTAAAATATATAATAGCATAGAGGGAAATGGAAGGAGCAAAGTCAAGTATTTCAATTACTACACTAGACCTGCATAGAGGAACACCTCCCATTAAAAGGCAGAGGCTTTAGAGCAGGTTAAGAAAGAAAATTCAGCTTTATCTGCTTATAGGGAATACATTTAAAACAGAGTGATAAAAGAATCTGAAATTAAAGAAAAGGCAATGCACACTAGACGTAAAAGAAAGCAAGAGCGGCAGTACTAATGATACACAGGGAATAACGGACTTCAAGACAGAGGGTGTTAGGAAAAGATACAACATAATATGCAATTAAAAGACAAAACTAGGAGCACCTGGGTGGCTCAGGCATCCAACTTCAGCTCAGGTCATGATCTCACAGTTTGTGAGTTCGAGCCCCACGTCAGGCTCTGTGCTGACAGCTCAGAGCCTGGAGCCCGTTTCGGATTCTGTGTCTTCTCCTGTCTCTGCCCCTCCCATGCTCATTCTCTGTCTCTCTCTCTCTCTCTGTCTCTCAATAATAAATAAACATTAAAAAAAATTTTAAAGACAAAACTTAAAATACTGGCCGTAAGCCAGCATGGACCAAAATCCTTAGGAGACAGAGAAAAAAATTAGAGATGCAAGGAGAACTTGATAAAAACAGAAGCTTTGTGACCGTTTTTAAATATACATCTTTTTGAATTGAAAGATCAAGTAGACAAAAAAAAAGTAATGACATAGAAGAACTGAACAAGATAGCTAATAAACTTTATTAAATAGATATATGCAGAACTCAAATAAAAAGGTCTTTAAATATATGTTTTTAATGTATATATGTGTACATTTACATGAAACAATCACAAAAATCCATTGTTTATTTGGCGAAAATTAGCCTTAACACATTTTTTTTAAGTAGAGGTTTTATATGGGCAACTTTCTGTGTCATGATCAGATAAAATTATCAAAAATTTATAGAAAGATGACCTCCCCCAAAATATCTCGGCATTATTCTCATATGAAAAATTTGGGCCCTAGCAATATTTGTAATCAGATGAGAAGCATAAGAGAAAAGAGAAGAAAAAGTAAGATAGGGAAGGAAGGAGGGAAGGAAGGAAGAGAGACAGGGAAGGAGGAAGGGATGGAATAAGGAAAGATGGGAGAGAGGGAGGGGGAATTTTAAAAGCAGGCAAAGTACAAAAATTTAGAAAGGACAAAAGTACAAAGAAAAAGAACCTAAGAGAAACTCAATGACGCTAATGGAATAAACAAAAAGAGTAGAAAGCATAATTACATCCTGAAAAGACCTACACAAGAAGACTAACACCTAATTAGGGAAGATAAGAAAACATATCTAATTATGGGTATAAATTAAAGAGGCATAACCAGAGATCCAGAAGGGATCAAATGTTCAGGGAATGCAACTTTCAACTCTGGCAGTGACATGAAAGCCTAACGGACATATACCAACAAAATAAAAATTACTCACCTTACCCCCCAAAATGCAGTCAACGTGAATAGTGAAGATGTTAGGAGAATATGGAAGATTATTAGAAATGTAGTTCATCTCTTCTTTGAATTGTGACTTGGAATCTTAAAGATGTCCTCTGTAGGAGGGAAAGGTGCTCTGACTACACACCCCCATCCCCGTACCAAAGCTGGTCATTCTCCCAGGAACTAGATGGCGGGGGGCGGGGAGGGTGCTTAAATGAAAATTTAAGAAACTCAGATCCAGGAACTCTAAATTAGAAATCAAACTTGTCTCTTCAGTGCACTTTTGAATATGTGTCTCACGTCCAAAAATAAGTCTTAAACATTTCAACTGTGAAAAACAAACCTGTGAATACCCAGCCTTTTCAAAGTTCTTCCTCAGAACAGCATGCTCTATACTGCTATTGGAATGAAATAACATCAATGTTCTGAGATTAAAATGTATCTCAGTAAATGCGTTCCTAAAAAGTTACAAGTAAATCAAAATTTGTTCATTCATATCTTTCCATTGATTTGCATTATCATTTCACAGATGACTTATCTTCATTGCAAATTTTTTTTTTTGAATTGGCAGTGCGTACTAATATTTTTGATTCAAGTTTCTCCTATTCCCTTTGTTCCTGGGGTTAATGATCTATAAAGCATTTCCACTTACAATGTCCTCACCAATTCATACTGACCTCTCAAGGTATCTTGGCTGGACTCATCCCCCGAGTCCTCTAAATGTTCCACTCTCCCTAAACCTCTGCAACCTTGGAGAAGCAGGTGAAACCCCTCACAAACAAAGTGGCTAAAACAAACCCCTATCCCTCACCTATTTGCCACTATCACACCTGGAAAATTCCTTTTTAAAATCTGTTATTGAGAGTTGGAGTCAAGGAGAATAGCAACCCTCTACAGTCTCTATGGTCTTGAATAATTCATTTACTCTCTCTGAGCCTCAGTTTCCTCATCTAAGTAATATAGGGAATAAAGCCAGGTTGTGTCACCAGATCGTTCACATCGAACAAAACATGTGGAAGAGCTTGTAAAACATAAACATCCCAATGTATCTTCATCCAGCTGTCCCGAAGGCACCCGAGACATTATGTGTCTGAAAGGGAATTCATCATCTCCCCCCATCTGTCCTCATTGTGAGTTCATATCTCAGTTCCTGGTAACAGCATCCATACGCTGTGGTCATCCTTGGCTTCTCTTCTCCTTTCTTCCCAACCATTTCTCCACCCAACACGTCTTGTAGGTTGCAAGAAATATTTCTAAAATTGGATCCCTTCTGCACGTTGGTAGTGTCATTGTTTAATTTGTGGTCTTATCCTCTGTTGGCTGTGTTATTGCCAGAGGTGTTTTCTTCAGGTAAGAGTAACATTAACCTGGTAATACCCCTAATTCTTTCAATAACAGTCTGAGAATGGTATTTTTCTCATTTTATAGACATGTTCATTGAGGCTACAAGAGGTTAAGCATCTTGCCCAACATTCACATGGGAGGTATATGTCAGAGTTGGCACAAAATTGCCCCTGGTTCAGATCTACTGCCCCACTCCTAAAGGTCTCCTTGCCCCCATGGATTGTACTTTTTAAACCACACCTACACGGGGCGCCTGGGTGGCGCAGTCGGTTAAGCGTCCGACTTCAGCCAGGTCACGATCTCGCGGTCCGTGAGTTCGAGCCCCGCGTCAGGCTCTGGGCTGATGGCTCGGAGCCTGGAGCCTGTTTCCGATTCTGTGTCTCCCTCTCTCTCTGTCCCTTCCCCGTTCATGCTCTGTCTCTCTCTGTCCCAAAAAAAATAAATAAATAAAAAACGTTGAAAAAAAAAAAAAAAAAAATTTAAACCACACCTACAGAGAAAAACTCAGGGACCAAAGATTCTCATAGGCTGGTGTTTTATGCCTTTCATGGTTTTTTGGTGATGTGTTGCTGATCTCTTTGGTCTTGATATCTGGTTGTTGACCTTCTGTCTTCATTTTCTAGCTTCAGGAACTTTCTCCTTAACTCAACAGACTTAGTAAAAAGTCCTATATTATTTTCTAATTTAGCTTAGCTGGGCTATTTCTTCAGGATTGGGATAGCCCACCTTGCCTTTCCCACTTCTCCAGAAAAGAATTGTGACTATGAGTTTTGGCTAGATTATGCTCCCCAGTTACTGATTCATACACTAATCTAGGCAATACTGTGAAGGGATTTTGTAGATGTGATTAAAGTCCATAGTCATCTACTCTAAGTATGGGGGATTATCCTAGATAACCTGGGTGGTCCTGTGTCAATCAGTTGAAAGGTTTAAAAGTAGACTTGAGACTTCCCAGGAGAAGCTTTGTGGGTGGACTGCTGTGTCAGTTTGTGCTCGGTTGTTCCCTTCCTGATGGGACTCCAGAACTTGGACTTGTGTAACCAGCTCCCACAGTAACATAATATGACAGTTCCTTATGATAAATCTCTTAGTTTATGTCTCCTGCTGGTTCTCTTCCTCTGGCTGAACCTAAGTCTTGTTCCTTAAACTTCTCTATCCATGGTTAGGTCTTCTCTACCTGTTACTAGGATTTACCTTTAATGATGATCATCTGGCTCTGTATTTCCACTTGCCCATTATGGCAGCCATGGAAGGACCTCTCCATCACAGTACCTTCCTACCTTGTTGTACCTGTTGTCACCTACCATGAGATTCCTTCTGATGTCAGTTGCACACCTGGCGGTATTCCCTTCTGGAACTACCTTCCAGATCTATCCAAACCACCCCCTGAATGATGGGTCTGTCCATTCTCAAGTTATTTCCATTCCAAATCTGTCTAGTCCCATCCAAAATGACATCCAGCTACTAATTTCACATGTATACATTAAAAAAATTGATTTAGAAGTTCATAGAAACAAAGTCCCATTTCTTATGCAATATATTTCAGCCCTCACAAAGGAGAAGGAACACAGACAAAGAGGAGACAGTTTTTTGCCAATGCACTTCCCTCACCATTGAGAAAAGATATGCTATAATTTCATTCATACTCTATTGAGATAGTTTGTAATTTTCCCTGGAGAATCACATATGCCATCTAGAAATAACTGTGATTCCTAGAATTTGCATCAACAAAAATGCAATTTGGAGTAATGTGTGTTTTTTTTTTTTAATCCAGCCTCTACTAATAGCAATACTGAAAAAATATCGATTGATGAATGCAGTTCTTGAGCAAGTTACTTTTTATATAAAGCACACTTATTAAAATGGGTTTTATCCGTCTTTGTACCTAGTGGACGTGAGACTATCTGGATTTGTGGTGTACAGGTTGTCCAGCAGGAGTGTGGGGCTTCTAGAGAAGGCTGGAGTGGCTTATAACTCCTAACTCTGAGATCACTACCATTGGTGGTGCTTTTCATGTAGAATGGTAAGGAACTGTATCCTCCACTGGTCAAGTGATTTATTTCCCGGAACAATATGACTTAGTTTTTGATTAATGGGGGAAACAAATGTTAGTCTTATTAAATTAAGAAGTAGAATATACCAATAATTTGGGCTATTTTTACTTCAGAAACTTTCACAATAGATCAAGTACATAAACATTTCATATTTCCTTGGTTGCCATGATTAGTGGTAACAGGCGCTATTAACTACAAATGTTGTAAAAACAGTTGTTTGGGACAAAATGCATTTACTCCTCAACATCAGCTTTGATTATACCACGTGCCATTGTTCACAAAGCATAAGTTAAACACTTGCCAGGAAAACATGCAATCCCATGGCAAAAACACCACTGCTATAAATATTTTTATGTTCTTTTTTTTTTTTTTTTATAAATTTTTTTTTAACGTTTTTTATTTATTTTTGAGACAGAGAGAGACAGAGCATGAACGGGGGAGGGGCAGAGAGAGAGAGGGAGACACAGAATCGGAAGCAGGCTCCAAGCTCTGAGCCGTCAGCCCAGAGCCCAACACGGGGCTCGAACTCACGGACCACGAGATCGTGACCTGAGCCGAAGTCGGACGCCCAACCGACTGAGCCACCCAGGCGTCCCAATATTTTTATGTTCTAATGGGAACCTTGGGGTGTTGTCCTATGAAATAATAGCCCTTTCTTATGTGCCAGAGCTGGACAACAGGGTGAGTAGTTATTATTATTATTATTATTATTATTATCATTATCATTATTGGTTTAGCTTTTTCTTGAATGCCACTGTCAGCATATGCAATTAAGTGGATCATGTTTTTCTTTTCTGTATTTTATATCATTGCCTTTTTTAGATTCTTCTTTCCTGTAGAATCTTATACCCTATTCAACACAACCCAGATTCCAAAAATAGATATAAATGCATATATTTTAAAACCTTGAAGAAAAAAAGGGGGCGCTTAGGTGGCTCAGCCGGTTAAGTGTCCAATTCTTGGTTTTGGTTCGGTCATGATCTCACAGTTGGTGGGTTCAAGCCTCGCACTGGGCTTTGTGCAGACAGCCTGAAGCCTGCTTGGGATTCTCTCCCTGCCCCTCCCCCCCCCCACGCTGCCTCTCTCTCTGCCCCTCCCCAGCTCAAGTATGTGCTCTATCTCTCAAAATAAATAAACTTTAAAAAAAAAAAAAAAAACCTTAAAGACAAAATGGAATACAAATGGCCATAACATTGTCATCTTTGTTTCAGGTTTCAGGTTGGGCAGGCCTGTTAGTCCTATAGACTGTTCCCTGAGGAAATTCACATTGGTCCAGTCCAGCCACAGATAGATGGCAGTGTGTAGAGCGATGGTCCTGGGCTTGCCACCTATCACTTCCCTTCTTTCAATCTCTCACACTGGCTAAACTGGACACCCTTCTGTTCTTCGAATAAATTCTGTGTTTTCTTCCCTCAGTGGCTTTACTCACCACATCGGAACCAGGTATTATCCAGGAATTCCCTTCCCCTGCCCATCCCTCCAGGCCCAGCTGAAATGTCACTGGCTCCTTAGAGTCCTCCAAGAATGTGCTAGAAGGAAATCATCTCTTCTCCCTTGAATTCCCTTTGGGATCTTGTCACTGTTCTCATCTCATACCCCACATTACCATCCTTCGTCTATAATTAGATTCCTTGAAGACACAACTCTGTCTTAATTATTCTTTAAAATGCCACCACACCTAGCAGAGTGCTTAGTACTCGTGAACACTGAGTAAATATTTATAAATTGAATGAATAAATGAATTTGGGGCACAATTTACTGATTTGCGGCAGCCTTCTATTTGCCAAGAAGCGGTTTCCACATGAGAGTTGTTTAGACAGCTGTTTTACAAAGAGCTTAAAAGGAGTAGCATATGTGTGTGTTGAAACAAAAATCACTTATGAAGACTACCGTGATAAATCAGTTTAATGAGATTCATCTCTTGAAGGCCTACTATGTGTAAATTACTCAGAAGATTTGGTGAAATGCCCATGGATAATGATAGTGTCTCACGTGTGTAGACTACTTCCGAGTTTCCACATAAAAAAAACCATGGCATACAAGCCTTTGTTGGTTGAATTCGTAGTTACACGGTAGTGTCATCAAGAGAATCTTTTTTTTTTTTTTTTAATTTTTTTAACGTTTATTTTATTTTTGAGACAGAGAGTGATAGAGCATGAACAGGGGAGGGTCAGAGAGAGGGAGACACAGAATCCGAAACAGGTTCCAGGCTCTGAGCTGTCAGCACAGAGCCCGACGTGGGGCTCGAACTCACAGACTGTGAAATCATGACCTGAGCTGAAGTTGGCCGCTTAACCGACTGAGCCACCCAGGCGCCCCAAGAGAATCTTTGATAGCACAGCGCAAAAATAGATAATGTTTCTACTATTTAGGTGAATTTTTTGCTCAGAATTACTTTTGTACATCTCGTACAGAAAATTATTTTGGTCAGAATTATTCTACACGTCCCATTGTATAATGAGAGCTGAAAATCAGGAGAGCTCTTCTTTGGTAAATGAACAGGAACCCGGAGAAGGTGTATTATTTTGAAACAATAAATGTCACTCTATCAGGTTTTTTTTTTCTTCTTCTTCAAGCCTTTGATATCTTAGCAAATCTTTCTTTCTCCCTCCCTCTACCCCCCACTTCCGGCTGTTCTCCAAAAATTACTTGTCAGTGAAAATTTGCTCACACAGTGAAATAAAAGCCCTAAGCAGATAAAGGGAAAGAGATAAATCACTTGCCAAGCTAAATGCCTTAATCATGAGTTTATTACCTCTTGTTTCTTTTTGATACTTTAAAATCCTCAAACTTGGCAATAGAGACTGCATAATTGATTGGTGTGTGTGTGTGTGTGTGTGTGTGCGCGCGCGCATGTGTGTGAGAAATATTTGAAGTCACAAAAATGGGGAATTTTATACTCTATTATGAGCTTTTAAAGGGAGAGGTTGATTTAAAGGAAGACACTGAGTGTCACTGATATTTGTAATCCCCACATTTTTGTAATTTCAAAACTCAGTGTATTTGTCAAATTGGCCCCTTACAAAAACTATCGTACAAATAAAAACTTCCTCAAGCTAGTGTACTCATTCTCCATGATTTTCAGACTGATAGTTTGACATAGTTTTTCACTTTTCCACTAATGCCCTAATTTAGGAGATGCAGCTTTCTCTCCTTGTTATAGTGCCTAACATAGGAGAACTGTGTAGTATGACATTTGCAGGATGACCTCTGAGGAGAAGGGAATGATTTTCTTTAATGCACTTTTACGTGTAAGGCATCTACTGCTGGCAGTTTTGGAGGACAACTTGAGCTCTTGGGAATTTCCGGATTTTCTGTGTTTAAATTTGGGAAATAAAAGAGGGAGTGCTAGCCCTCCGATGCGTTTCAAGAAAATATATTTCCCTTAATTCTATATACAATAATGAATTGTCCTATGATTATTAGGTTTCCTTAGAGTATGGGCATAGCATTGTGTGTAAATATTGTAAATATTGAGGCAGAACATATACCATCTAAGAAAAGGTAAAAAAGAAAGAAAGAAAGACAGACAGAAGGAAGGAAAGAAGGAAAGAAAAGAAAGAAAGAAAGAAAGAAAGAAAGAAAGAAAGAAAGAAAGAAAGAAAAGAGAAAAGAAAAGAAAAGAAAAGAAAAGAAAAATCTCGAGGAGCAGTAGAGGGATTAATTGAGGTAGGTGAGAAGCAATTAGCATTTTGCCTCTTAGAGGTGATCTTCAAAGTATGAAGTCCAGCAACATGGTGACTTTGTCTATGTAGTGCTAAATATTGGGAAGGCATGAGCCAAAGCTGTCTACTGAATAAGAGTGTTTGGGTAACAGGTTAGTCAACAGTGATTACTTTCTTTAGCCAGAATCAGAATAAGTGAGGAAGCACCAAATACCTGAGTCTCTTTTGTACAGGGATGGGCCTCAATTACATGCTTTGTCTTCCATCACTGTCTCCCCACCCCACCCACCCTACCAACCCCCACCTCCTTACTCCCCTGCTTGGTGTTATTTTGGTGTTTTTTTCTCTCTCTCCTCTGTAAAGTTGTCATAAAAGAGTTATTGTTGAAGTATGTGAACCATTCATACCGAGACCCTCCTCCCATCCAACAGAATGGCCTTTTTGAAGTAACTTCAAAACTATTCTATCAATCAGAAATTTGCTTTTTGAGTAGGAGTCACAAAGGCATCAAGAGAAAAATAGTCACTTAGATCTCTGTTTTGATTGGCTGGATCCCTTTAAATAATTTATGTATGACTTGTAATCACAATATTTCTTGCCTGATGAGCTCCGATACTTGAATCAATGGTGGGGAAAAAAACCAATACACTAAGTTGTTGATAGTAACTCCTGGGGAAAATGTTTCTCTACTCAAGCATTCTTACTATAACTATTGGAAATCTGGAAATGTAACAAAAAAAATTGAAATTATGAAACCACTGAAGGAAACCATTGCTTGTAATCGTCCTCTTTCTCACAGCTTGACTCGATGACAGCTTGATGGGTTTATTGCAGTTGGCATTGGACTGCTTTGGCTCACTAAATGACAGCTATCTCGTATGCCCTTGATTGTACTCAAATTAATCAAAGGCTTTTGAAGCAAAGGCTTTTGTGTATAAGGTGAAACAACATCATTTTAAAGAGTGTTGCATTTTTAAGAGATACAGCTATATGAAGACATTTAAAGACAGAGTTTTTGCTGAGCGTCCTGCTTGGTTTTACAAAGGGCTTCTGTCTTTGACTTTTTCATATTTTTCTAATAATATCATCCATTAATAATGCCACAAGTCTATTAGCCCAATATGCACATTGCTGAGAACGGTCCCTCAGCAAACATTTTGAATAGATACAGCACGATGTGAAACAGTAATCCCAAGTGTCTTGATTCTACAACCAGAAAAGCATATACACTTAAATGTCATTTCTTTCCATTTTTATATGTCATGAGGGGGAAGAGTGAAAAATGGCTAAATCATAACAGCATGAGTGGCCGATCAGGCCAAGACTTAATATTCAAAGCACCTGTAACAATGGGAAAAAATCAAAATTAATGAAAAACGATCCTCTACCTCACTGGACTCTATTCTCAGTGCCCTAGCCGTGCTCTGACAGGAAGTAGATTGCTTAGGGAGGGACATTAATTATTTCAGGCCAGTAGGTTGCAGGGCATTAGGACCACTGGGCACTCACTGACGTTTGAGGGCAGACTTAGTCACAGGGCATATAGCGTCCATTTAATTGACAGTTAGGTAAAATTATGGGCCACCTGTCACATCTTTAATTCAATTCTCAGCAATGACTTCAAGGGCCTTAATAGTATGTTTTCCTATGTGTGATTAACATAAGAATCTGTAGAGTCTGACGAGCATTATGAAACTACTATTTTAAAACATTCAGGGGCACCTAGCTGGCTCAGTCAGTAAAACTTGCAACTCTCTATCCTGGGGTTGTGAGTTCGAGCCCCACGTTGAGTGTAAAGATTATTTTTTTTTTAATTAAATAAAACATTAAGAGTAGCTGATATTAATATTCTTTTCTCCAAAACTATTGTGAGAAAATGATATCAGGTATCGATCTACCAGTTTATTGGCATAGAAATTGACATACAAAGATTTGGAAAGTCATTCCAGGTTGTAGTACTAAATGGAGTCTATTGGAAAAGGTATTATTAACTTGATGTTTAGATATTTAGTAAGCTTTAGAAAGGAAATCTAATTCAGCAAATGTAATATCATATACTATTGCCAGTAAAATACCCCCAGTTATAAAACATACACCTAACACAGTGTTCTCAAAAGAACAAAACAATTCATAAACTTTCCTTTTTTTTTGCATGTAATTGGAAAACATATGCCTTACAACTCAATGAATGTCATGTTTTGGAGATTCAAAACCAAAAGGGTTTTTTTTGTTTGTTTTTGTTTTTGTTTTTGTTTTTTTGCTTTTTAATGAAGAAATGGCTTGTACAGACTCAGTGAAAAATCAAGTCCTTATTAATGTCTTTCTGTCTTTTTTCACTTGTACTTTCTGATATCTGTATGATAGCATTTCCCTCTTGTAAGGAGACATTCATAGCATATGCCTATGTGGGATCTTAGCACCTAGGACAGGGATTGACACAGAAATCACCTTGCCAATTAATGAATATTTTTTCAAATTCCATAACAAGAGATGCAATTAAAGTCATGGAGAGGGAATTTTTCATGTAAATACCCAGCACATATTTGTTGGTAATAGGTTAACTATAAAAGAAACATAAAGGCATTTCAGTTATATATATATATATATATATATATATATATATATATATATATATATTCTTACAAAGTTTTAAGTCTTAAAGAATGGGATGTATGCAAAAGCTAATTTACTAAGTTAACCTTGAAATGAATAAAAGTGCCTATTATTATTATTTGAAAAAAGTAAGCAGGGAAAAATCAACCACTCATTTATCAAAGAGAAACAATGGTTACATGTTGATAGCATTATCAATGATACATGATCATTTTCTGGTCATCAGTAGTAAAACTATTAAGGTAACATAATTAAAAGGTGCGAAGGGATCAGAATGTAATTTATTTATCCCGCCGAGTTTCTGGATTGACAGCTTTGCGGTTACAGATCCAAGCAATAAAAGTGTTTCTTTAACAGCTCATCTGTCAGTCAATCTCTGGGTAAATTTGAATCCCTACTAAGAGCCAAGGCCGCGACCTATCTCCTGAGGCTGCCAGGAAAGTTGCTATTAGGATTTTTCATTACGACACTCCCAGAGTGGCTTGAAATTGGAAAAATGCAATCAGTGTTTTGTTGATTACGACTCTAAAGCAGAGAATCTTAGCCCTAGCTACACATTAGTGGCACCCCGGAGAGCTTTTGAAAAATACAGATGCCTAGGCCCACCCCGAGAGACTTGGACTTAATTGGCTTGGGGTGGACTCCCAGCAAAGGTATTGTTTAAAATCTCCCAGATGGCTTTATGTGCAAGCAAGGTTAAGAACCACCGCTCTAAAGGAAGATAACATTCGCAGATTCTATTGTTCGTCTCCACTGAAAATGGAAGATTTGAACCACTCTCAGACACTCCTCTCTTTCCCAGGATAAAAAGCATGAAGTTGTAGAAATGGCATACAGTTTGGAACCTGGAGGCCTGGCTCTGATCTCATTTCTGTCATTTCCCAGCTGGGTAACGTTGGACAGGCGAGTCCCGTACAGCAGGAATCACAGGGATGCCTCTCACCCTCACATTCCAAGATTTCGCGTAGAATTAAGACAAACAAGGTCATATATAGGAAAACCCTGTGGAAATGGCAGAGCTGTGATTAGTCTCCCACGCAGCTTCTGCCTAACCAGTCACTAGCAAGTCACAATCGGGAAACAGAATATCACTTCAGTCATCACCAGCGCTAATTGACAGGTGTAATAGGACCCTGTGAGACCAGGATAACTTTTTATTGTTTTTTTTTTTTTAATTTTTATTTATTTTTGAGACAGAGAGAGACAGAGCATGAATGGGGGAGGAGCAGAGAGAGAGAGGGAGACACAGAATCCGAAGCAGGCTCCAGGCTCTGAGCTGTCAGCACAGAGCCCGACGCCGGGCTCGAACTCACGGACCGCAAGATCGTGACCTGAGCCGAAGTCGGACGCTTAACCGACTGAGCCACCCAGGTGCCCCACAGGATAACTTTTTAAAATCAGCACCAGCGATTCTTCAAATACAGTACTTCGTCAGGTCTTTTGGCCCTGTCTCTATTAATTCAGGGCACACATATTTGCAAAGGAGAAATAAACTGTGCTTAGGGTTCAAGTCTGGCTCCATTCTCCTCGCAAACAGCTGGGAGCGCTCTGCAGAGCCGAAGGAAGTGCTCCCCTCTGTGCCACCACGGGGTGAGGGTGGGGTGGGGGCGGTCTAAAAGTAGCTCACACAGAAGCTTTACTTGCACGGGAACCGCACTTTTTCCCCATAAAATGCCCTCTGAGCACAACCAATCCTTTGTCGGTGTGCTCTCTTCTGTAAAAAATAGTCTAGTCTGAGCAATGCTTTCTAAAGCTCTTGCCTCTCTAAAGATGACTGTAAACAGAGTGTCAGCTGATCAGTGAGAATGAGATGACAGACCCACACCTCCCCTGGCTCTGTGGCTGATAGAGGAGGCCCCGTGGCAGAGCATCTCACTCCAGGGACGGGAAAATCTTAACCATGGAATGAAGCAACCCAAATACAATAATCAGAGAATGGGACAAGGCCTAACAAAGCAATTAAGTCTTTTGGAGACAGAGCAAATGTGAGAGCTGTTGCAAAGTAGGCTAGCTGTTTGCGCGTTGATTATTTCCATGCATGAACACAAGGGAAGACAGGAAGACAGGAGTGTTTATGTTTGGAATGGTAATAATGACTAAATAATTAAAAGAGCAAAGAGATCCCTTCCTTTGTCTTCCCTGTAAAGGATATCAGCTTTGGTATCGATTACCCCAGTAGGGCTTCTGGAAGGAAAGAGAGGACTGCTTGCTTGGAAACTGGTTTCTGGGAGCTTAGACCCAGGGCTTGAACCTATTTTTATAGGAAAAGGGGCAGAGCTGTTTTCCTTGACTAAACCACAATTGTTTGCAGTCTCCTGGTGAATGGTTTAGTTTCAAGAGAGCAGGCTCAAGCAGAGTAGCTCCTGCAATTATATGGTCATAGATGAGTTTCAGGAACTGCCAAGAGCACAGTCCTGTCAACCCTTCCGGATGAGTGGACCCTCTGAATGGTCCAGACCAAAGGTTCCTGTTCCAGGAAAGCTCCTCTGGCTCTCTTTGATATTTGGAAGACACTGAACGGCATTTCTTCTCACTTCTTCTCATCCTAATGATATTTGTATTGTACTTTAGAGTTTACAAAGCCCAAGATTTGCCTAAGTTCCCGAAACATCCCAATGAAGTGGCCATTATTATCCTATTTGATTGATGAGGAAATTAAGGCTCCAAGAGTTCATGTTTCTTGTCCAGGGTTACACACTTAGTAGCTGACGAAACAGGGTTTGAACTTGCGACTCCTAATTTCAAATTCCGTGGTCTTCCTGTAATTCCACTCTGTCCCTCAAGGGGGCCACGCTGTGGCGATACCACCTGGTTCTACGCGCAGAGAGGTGTAGTCTTTCTCTACAGCCAAGACAACTTAGATCCATTTTTTCTTCCTTATTCACCTCATAAACTCTTAGGTGAAATAACGGCTTAAATAACACACACACACACACACACACACACACACACACACACACACAAATATGCACATACACACGTATGTACACACACACAAACACAAAACAACCACTTTATCTTAAATAGGGCTTTGAATTCATATAGTAAATTCTTGATTCACCTTGGATTGTTCACTATAATCAGACCATTACAGGGTGAATTATTTCTGTGTTTGCATCTGAAGGTCTCACTGGCACAACAACCACACTGGATCCTTCTCAACTTACAGAGTTTGTGACGTGGACCTGTTTTTTCTAGTATGTCAGGATGCAAAACGCTATGCATTTATCTAAAACCTTGTGTTGGATAGGTACTGATACATGGATAGGAGCAAAAGAGATATATTGATGGGGCTAAATATGTGTTAAAGGGGAATTTCAACTGTTGGCCTCAGATAGTTTGTAGGTAAAAATCACAATTGTTTAGGGTTTCGTTCTATGCTTTAAATATTTAGAAACTTGATTTTGGCAGTTGGCCTGAAGTCGATCAGATTTAGGAGGACTGACTCACTCTAGCCACATGCACAAAATATTGACTGGTAAATCAAAATGACAATTTTACTCAACTTTCACTGCACACCTACGATGCGACTGGTTCCATGCTGAGTGTGGAGGATTGTCTAGCAGATGCTGCTGGGCCCTCCCCACCCCTCCCCCTTACCACTTTAGACACTGATATTACTGTCCACCCCCTTGCAAATGCCAGTAGCTGTATTCCTTGCCACATAAGAGCAACCCTCCATCAATTCCCAGTGGAAGTGGGGGTGGGTAACGGACTTGTGTGTTGGACATTGACTCCTAGAAGTTCCCCAGCATAAGTGAGCTCTAGTCCCTCACAGTAATAGCTGGCTAGTCAGATAATGCAGCTGGTACTAGTTATATCCCCCTCCTTATCTTCCAGTGTTTTTTTCACTTCCCAGGAAAGGATTTACACTGAATCACTGTCTTGAGGTGTGCATCTTGGCTCCATGGGGACCAAGACTCAACCCTTTCCTTCAGTGTCCTAGTGGAAGAGAGAATATTATGCTGGTAATTCAGACCCTGGGGACAAATTCTTACACAAGTGTGAGCAGAGGGTGCTATGGGAAAATGTTGATGAGCATCTTGGTCTTCAAAGAAAGCTGTCTGGACAACCTTTCCAAGGGTGCTACATTAGCATGGTAGGTTTTTCCTACAAAAACCATGGCATGCAGTGCACACCTTGTTCTTTCACTCTCTCTAATCTCCGTTTTCTCATCTGTAAATTAGGAAAAATAATATTGCCTCAGAGTGAAGAGATAAGGTTTGAATGAGATCATGGTATGTAAATTGCCTGCATAGTGCCTGGCACATAGTAAACATGTAACAAATGTTTCATAACTTGGTCTTTCTCAAATGGGCTAAAATACCTAAATTCTTGGCAGTCCTGGAAAGACTCCTTGGGTCGTCCCATCAACTAGGTTTCCCCAGAGAAGGCTATTCCTGTGGACATTAAGCTTATCCACACTGATTAGATTTTTTCTTTTCTTTCTTTTCTTTCTTTCTTTCTTTCTTTATTTTTTTAACCATTTTCAGTTTCAGGATATTTTCCCAACTTTGTGGCTAAATTCTGGGGGGGAGTTTTCCCCTATTAGTTCTCATTCACATGCAATCTCCAATAGACATTAGCCTAACGGGAATAAAAACTTTTCTTAAAAATCTCCCACCAAAAAAGTGTTTTTTCACAATCTATAAAAATGTGTTCCTGATCAATGATATCAAAATCAAAAAAACAACGGAAGTGATCAGTGAAACTAGGCACCGGATCTTTGAAAGAATTAACAAAATTGATAAACCCCGAGCCAGACTCATCAAAAAGAAAAAGGAAAGGACCCAAATAAATAAAATCACAGCTGAAAAAAGAGACATCACAACCAACACCACAGAAATACGAACAATTTTAAGAGAATATTATGAGCAATTATATGCCAACAAGTTGGGCAACCTGGAAGAAGTGGATAAATCCCTAAAAACATGTCAACTACCAAAACTGAAACAGGAAGAAATAGAAGACTTTAACATAACTAGTAAAGAAATTGAATCAGTAATAAAAAATCTCCCAACAAACAAGAGTCAAGGGCTGGATGACTTCCCAGAGGAATTCTACCAAACATTTAAAGTATTCATTAATACATATTCTTTTGAAACTGTTCTAAAAAATAGAAATGGAAGGAAAACTTTCAAACTCATTCTATGAGACCAGAGTTACCTTGATTCCCATCCAAGTACTAACCAGACCCGACCCTGCTTAGCTTCCGAGATCAGACGAGATCGGGCGTGTTCAGGGTGGTATGGCCGTAGACTTGATTCCAAAACCAGACAAAGACCCCACTAAAAAGGAGAATTATAGATCAATTTCCCTGATGCACATGGATGCAAAAATTCTCAACAAGATACTAGGAAATTAAATGCAACAATACATTAAAAGAATTATTCACCATGATCAAGTGGGATTTATACCTGGGCCGCAGGGGTGATTCAATATCCACAAATCAATCAACGTGATATACCACATTAATAAAAGAAAGGATAAGAACCGTATGATCCTCTCCATAGATTCAGAAAAAGGATTTGACAAAATAAAGCTCCAGTCTTGGTAAAAACGCTGAAGAAAGTAGGGATAGAAGGAACATACCTCAAGATTATAAAGGCCATATATGAAAGACCCACAGCTAATATCATCCTCAATGAGGAAAAACTGACAGTTTTCCCCTTAAGGTCAGGAATACAACAGGGATGTCCACTCTCACCACTGTTGTTCAACATCGTACTGGATGTCATAGCATCAGCAATCAGACAACCAAAAGAAAGAAAAGGCATCCAAATTAGGAAGGAAGAAGGCAAGCGTTCACTTTTTGCAGAAGACGCGATACTCTACGCAGAAATCCTGAAACTCCACCAAAAGAACTGATAACATGAATTCAGGCAAGTAGCAGGATATAAAATCAACATACAGAAATGTGTTGTATTTCTATACACCAATAATGTAACAACAGAAAGAAAAATCAAGAAATCGATCCCTTTTACAATTGCACCAAAAACCATAAGATACCTAGGAATGAATGTAACCAAAGAGGTAAAAGATCTGTATGCTGAAAACTATGGAATGCTTATGAAAGGAATTAATGAATGAATAAATGAATGAATAAAGAAGATGTGGTATATAATATATATATATATACACACACCCACATTATATGTATATATACATTACACACACACACACACACACAATGAGATATTACTTGGCAATCAAAAAGAATAAAATCTTGTCATTTGCAACAACATGGATGGAACTAGTATATATTATGCTAAGTGAAATAAGTCAATCAGAGAAAGACAAATATCTTATGATTTCACTCATATTTGGAATTTAAGAAACAAAACAGATAAACATAAGGGAAGGAAAGGAAAAATAAAATAAGACAAAAACAGAGAGGGAGGAAAACCTTAAGAGATTCTTAAATACAGAGAACAAACTGAGCATTGCTAGAGGGGAGGTGGGTGGAGGAAGGGCTAGATGGGTGACCGGCATAAGGAGGACACTTGTTGGGATGAGCAGTGGGTGTTATATGTAATGTGATGAATCACTAAATTCTACCCCTGAAGCCAA
This sequence comes from Panthera onca, assembly GCF_046562875.1. Classification (NCBI taxonomy): domain Eukaryota; kingdom Metazoa; phylum Chordata; class Mammalia; order Carnivora; family Felidae; genus Panthera; species Panthera onca. The sequence goes on along the minus strand of NC_138342.1, from coordinate 191,774,134 downwards.
TACTATACTATACGTTAACTAACATGAATTTAAATTTTAAAAAATGTTTTTCTGATTAAATATAAATGACACAAAGGTAAGCAGGAAATAAACTTTGTTTTTATTTTGCATATTATTTAAAAGAAATTTGTTATGACTTAGAGATAACGGTATCATTCTTACCCCTTGCCCACCACAAATTTTAAGAATCTGTGATTAAATTCTCTATTTTTCCCAGCTTAAGAATAAAGATTACAAAACTACAAGGTGATTTTATTATGTGTAGGTATAATTCTAATGGGTCCAGCTGATAGTCGTAGAAATTTTATTTTCCCAGTTTGATTTCCTGCTATAGAAGTTCGAAAATCCAAATGGTTATTATTTAATATTTTTGCCATCAGTTCTATGACCCTTAAAGCATTAACCCACCATTTTAATTAACATGTGCCTAATGTGCCAGTAAAACTCTTTTTTGAGAGTTATGAAAGACTAGACATAAAGGAATCTTATCTCTACTATAAAAAAATTAAAATAAGATATCCCAGTCTTTTTCTAAGATTACTGGTTAATTTCCATATTTTGAAAAATACAGGGAAATGTCATAAAAATCTACTTTCATGCACATCAATCCCAGGGCACTGGGTAAGGAAGAACAAAGCTTTGTAGAGAACAGATTCAGCTAGGCTGGTTGAACTTATCAAGCAGTACTGCTGGTCCAGAAACCAGCCAATATTTAATCCATTACACAAAGGATAAAATAGGGGCTACTAAGATGATATTACAGAGGGAGACAAGCTATTTCCCAGGAGCAAGTAGCCAAGAGTCTACAGGGATCCCAGAGTTAGCCCAGCCCATTCTGGGGTGGTTCTGTTTGGAGCATGGGCCATATACACAAATATACACGTATGTATACAAAGGTGATTAAGACCTGGCTTCTGCTTCCAAGTCATTCGTGGTACAGAGGAATTTGAAGAAACAATACGAAACACTTGGCAATGATATGGGAAGGAGACTTCGTGTATTTTTTGTACTCTGATTACATGACGCCTTCCTTAACCTCCCCGCCTGTCTCTCCAGACCTTCAGCCTCATTTCTGTTGCTTCCCCAGGTGGTTGATGCTGCTGCAGACAAGTTCACCTCCCAACTGCCTCAAAAACATAACATGCCTTGGTTTTTCTTTCTCCCTTCACTGAAATACCGTCCAGTATCCTAGCTGACCAAATTCTACCCCCATCCCAGTCATCATCCTACACTGATCCCTTCCATCTCTGAGCAGCCACAAACCGTCCTATGCGGTTTGCAAAGTGTATGGTGAACAACGGGTGTGTTTCTTGTCTTCCAAACTACGTTATGACCTCAGAGTAGAGCCCACGGCTTTTCTGCTTCATTTGTGTTCTCCACGGCAGGTGCCAGAGTGCTGAGTACAAAGTGGATCAAAATGTATCTATTCTATCTGGGGTGCCTGGGTGACTCAGTCAGTTAAGTGTCTGACTCTTGGTTTTAGCCAAGGTCATGATCTCGTGGTTCGTTGGTGGTTCGTGGGTTCAAGCCCTGCATCGGGCTCTGCACTAACAGCATGGAGCCTGCTTGGGATTCTCTCTCTCCCAACCCTCTTTTTGTCCCTTCCCTGATCATGCTCTCTCGCTCTCGCTCTCACTCTCTCTCTCCCTCTTTCTCCCCCCCCACCCTCCCCCACTTGTGTTCAGTCTCTCTTTCTCGAAATAAATAAACTTAAAAAAAAATCTGTAAACATGCTGAAGCAATGAAATAGGAGGTTTATAACGTGGTCTTTGTTAAGAAAAAAAAAAGGAGGGGCACCTGGGTGGTTCAGTCGATTGAGCATCTGACTTCAGCTCAGGTCATGATATCACAGTTTGTGAGTTCAAGCCCTGCGTTGGGTTCTATGCTGACAGCTCAGAGCCTGGGAGCCTGCTTCCAATTCTGTGTCTCCCTCTCTCTCTGCTCCCCCCCCCCCCCACCCTGCCCTCTGTCTCTGTCTGTCTCTCTCAAAAACAAATAAACATCAAAAAAATTTTCTTAAAAAAGAAAAAAAAAAAAAGGAAATCAGACATCATCATGTGTTCATACGTAAAAGCATGGTTTCTTTTAGCTGCCTGCTAGAGAACCTCTCTGACTAGCTTAAAGCATAAGAAAACCAATTGATTCACCAAATAGCAGCACAGAGGGTGGAGTGTCAGTGTTCTGTTAGCCTTGTAGTTCTGGGTACATTTTTCTGCAGTCCTCTTAGCTCTCCCTGCCTCCATAAACCAGCTTCTCCTTGGGGCAGGAGTGAGCAGGCTGTTTCTAGGCTTTATGTCTATGACGTATCTACCTCCATGACCCTGAAGTATCATCCATAGAACACTAAGAGACTTGCTATTTCTCGCCCCTGGAAAATCATATCTCATGCTGTTAGACACCAACCCCTGGCCATTGGGATGGAATTACTTTTAGATTAATGGGCAAGAACCCTGGGACAGGCTGAGGGGCGGAGGAAACAGGTAGCATCATCTGAAGCACACGGGTTGCCCTGAGGGTGGGCCGGTGCTTGAAGAGAGGCAGAGATATGGAGTGGACAATCAGTATCCTTCACTCAACCATGAGGTTTTTCCAAGGCACGGTGATGTGAAAAAGGAAGAATGTTTTCAAATTAGGGTGAGAGGCAATCTTTGCAAATTTGACCTGGACATTTGAAAAACTATGTGAATATGCAAAAAGCATTGGGAGACAAAGAACAAAACAAAGTCAAAGTCAATACACTGTGCCCTAGGTTTGAAAGAACTGAGATTGTCTAATCCACACAAGAGAAAGTTAAAAACAGATGCCATTAAATGGCTTCGATTATTCAACTGGTCTTCATGAGCATGCTGAGTAATTGTTTTCTGTTTCTCTAGCAAACTCACAAAAGACTTAAATGATGTCAAAAGAGAGTGCAATGTGGGCCACCTGGGTGGCTTAGTTGGTTAAGCCACCTGACTCTTGATTTCAGCTCAGGTCATGATCTCACAGTTCGGCTCTGCACTGATAGCACGGAGCCTGCTTGAGAGTCTCTCTTCCTTTAGATAAACAAACAAAAAAACAAACATTAAAAAATGTTAAGAAAAGAAAAAAAAGGAATAAACTCCCTGACCTTAGAGTTGGCGACTCCGAGAGAGTAGATCAGAGATTCTCAGAGTTGGCATTACCCTCCTTTGCCTCTCATGCCTCCAACCACGTGATTACTAGATCTGGCTGCTCTGGCTGATAAATCCCTTTCTTCTGTCTTCCTTGTTCTCTTCATCTGGTTTAATTCAGGCTTCTACTTATTATCCACCCGGGCTATTATACTGGCTTGCTAACTGGGCTCTGCCTCCATTTTATTCACATTAGCCTAAAAATGATGAGTTATCTCAGTAAAAGAGAAAAACAAACAAAAACCAAAACTTCCCGTGCCCCACCCATGCTTCCAACCTCAGATCAGTTCCAAACTGTATCTTTCAGATAAAAATCCAACTCCCTTACAAGTTTTTCCGGTGCTTCCAGCATGGCCCCTGCTGTCCTAGCTCCCCTTTCTTTTACATGCAAACATGACACATTCACACTTCTAACAGGAGGGAAAAATCCCTCTTTTTACACTTCCATGCATTTCTGTTCACTCTCCCCGCGGTCTTCTATGCCTTTCTCCTCCTTTCAGAACTTTTTCTGGCTCTCTCTGACACAGTCACTGACGTCCTGAACAACTGGCACCGACCCGTGTATTTGATTCGGTTGGAATTACTTGGTTATCTGTCTCCTCCACAGGCACTTTGCTTCTCAAGGGCAAGGGGTGCCCTCCTCTCTTTATCTACCTGACTCCTCACACAGCACCTGGCACCTGGTTGAGAACTTATTAAACCTTGGTTTAAAAATCTGTCTAATTCGTTAAGGCAACTCCAACTTGGAGAATGGTAAAGTATGGGATTTTTTTTTTAGGTCCGCTTTAGATGTTTTAAGTAAAAGACCAACTGTATTACCCCCTGATGTGCATTTTGGATTCATGTAGGCAGCAGGAGAAAGACTGAACTTAAAAGGAAAAACTAAATATGCCAAAACAAACGACAGAGGACGGAAGGGGTTGTGTTGTCCATTGCGTTCACCCAAATTGCCTCGCTCATGGTGGTCGCTCTACTTATTATTGAAGCAAACTTTTCGTTCTCCAGCGCAGACATATGGCATTTTCAATAACATATTCCCATGTCAGGTTTGTTTGTTTTAGACTAAAGAGAGATGCCCAGCTTACTCGACTAAATCCGTAAAGAAGCGTTGTGCTGTTATTTGAAAGGCATTGTTTTTTTCTGTCCTGTCAGTCACAAACCGTTTTAAATACGGGCCTAATCACCAGTATTCCGGGGAGCTTACCGCATGGGGAGGTGGGGGGCAGGGAGGCTCAGAATCACAGCAAGTGTGTGTGTGGGACGCAGAGATGCCAACTGGCATACAAGCAGCATGTGGCTGGCAGGCAGACACCTGCACCTGGGATCCCATCTCCCCAGGACAAACTCAAGTTCCTGCCCTCAGCCTTGACATGGGGAGGGGGGAAGAGCTGGCCTCTGAGCCAACCTGTAAGCGATCTTGTCAGGTGCCCACGCTTTCTATGAGGTGGATTTAAGAGTCAGGCGGGTGGTTTTCCTTGTATCAGAAAATGAGGGCTGCAGACCAGCTCTCAGCGAGCCTGATGGGGACAGATTCGGGGGATTGCTCTAGAAAGAGATTTTTGTAAAGGAGAATCCTAAGAAAATGATTTCTTATTCTTACTCTTAATTTCCGAGTGCCATTTTTCAATTCAGAGGAGCCAGAAATTCAATACTTACCCAAACAGAAATCAACATAGAAATCCACCCAGAGAGTTCTATAATGTGATTTATTTTTTTATTTTTTTACATGTGTCTCATTTGACCGAGCATTCTGCTTTAGGGAGGACAGAGATTGGACTGTGGAAGAGAAAGGAGACACCCAGCAAGCCAGCGATATCTGTTGAAAAAGCACGGGTGATCAGTGCGGTGTCTTGTCACAGCCAGGTCACCCTCAAATTTTAGAACGCGTCAGCGTATTAGGTCACCTTTATGAATTAATTTATTTTGAAATCTAACTATGGTCACACTACGGTTATGTTCCCTGGCCCCGCGTATACCCTACTGGGGTTGTCCTCTTGGTACTAATTTCTCATTTTCGACAGAATACCAAAGTTTCATTTCCCATTTTGTATACTGTCCTTTCGTGGACACTTATTTACACTTGTTAGTGAATTAATTTCACACATTTAGACTTCAACAGTCATTAGTGTCATAATGATTACAGTAATTATATGAATAATGAGGCTCAAGTGATCAAAGACAGATGACTTCCTGTAGGTGATGGGCAAAGTCAACCACTGTTGGTGGCCAGCGTAATCGGTTTCAGTGTGCTCAGTATGCGTTTAAAGATGTTTTTCTGTGATTCAGGAAAGTATGTTGTACATTCAGCTGAAATTGGACGGATCTAAGGATCTAATACTCCACTTATTTAATGAAGAACATGGTGAGGCTGGCATGTTTACTAAACCTTGTTTTCTGGCTATCAGTACTGAGACCATTAAGGTACATAATTAAAAGAATTAAAAGGATGTGCATGTAATTGCTATAAATACTACAAGTTATCTTATTCAGTAGCCAGTGATTACACTCAGTTAATTGTCTGATTAAGAATTCAAAACATTGGATTCATTTTTTTTTTTTTTTTCTTCAAAAAGGGTTCTTTGAGAGGTTACATTTTCAGGGAGCTATTCTAGGTGATTCCAAATCCTTGGACCTTTTAACTTTTGCAACTGCCTTTGACCGTCTCCCCTTTCTATATGGCCTCTGGCAGGATGGAGGGTGTGGGAGGGCGGTGATGATAAAAATAGCCAGTTAAGTTTCATGAGTATTATGTAAACAGCTTGAGGGCAAGACTGATTCTCATTCATCCTTTTCTTCCCAGAATCTTTTCCATTAGCATCACAAACAAAAGAGTTTGTTACACTCTGCTTTCCTACACATATACTCCACCTTCCCTTTAGAAATTCCCTGAGTAATACTAATTCTAACGACAATACCCTTATTCTTGTTGAATGAGTTGACATACTTGTCTATATTTAAGATGAAATCATAGCCATTTATAATTTTACGTACACATACCACTCCTGAATCCTAACTTCTCCTCAAGTTCTGGTCTAAAACACCACAAGCGTTTAAAGTTTTGTGATAATATATGGCATAAATACGTTTAGATCTTTCATCAATCTGGAATCGGATTGTGTGTGCTGTGTATGAGGGATGGGTCCGATTTCTTTTTCATATGAAATTCCTTAGCACAATATCATGTATTGAAAGTTCATCCTTTTCTCATTGATTTCCACCTACCGTCTCATTGGTCAGTTGTTTATATAGGGCTCTGTTTCTTGGATATTTTTCCATAACAGTTTTGCGTGTATTTTGTTATACTTTTTCTTAAGAATTATAGGTGTTTCAGGGCCCCTGGGTAGCTCAGTCAGTTAAGCATCCGACTTCGGCTCACATCACGATCTCGCAGCTCGTGAGTTCAAGCCCTGCCTCGGGCTCTGTGCTGACAACTGAGAGCCTTGAGCCTCCTTCGGATTCTATGTCTCCCTCTCTCTGTCCCTCCTCCACTTGCACTCTGTCTCTCTCTGTCTCTCAAAAATGAATAAGTGTTAAAAAAACTTTTTAAGAAAAGATTTATAGGTGTTTGATGCTGTTGTGAAGGGTATATTTTAAATTTCTGTTCTATTTGCTGGAGTGTTAAAAATACGCACAATCTTATATACCAACTCACTTTCTAGTAAGCTTACTAAGACCTCTTGTTTATTCTAATAGTTTATATTTGAAGAAATATAGACTATCGTGTCATTTGTTCACAGGAATGGTTTTGCTTGCTTGTTTGTTTTTCCAACTTTTAAACTAGTTTTTCTTTCTTGTCTTACTGGACCGTCTATAGCTTCCAATACAATGTTGAATGAAAGGGGTATTAGCAGCTACCCTTAAGGAATAGTCTTAAAAATAATATTTTCAGTGTTTCACTCTTTTGTATGGTACTGTTTTTTAAGGTACTTCTCCAAGTTTTTAAGAGGTTTTATTTTTTTGGTTTTTGGTTTTGTTTTTGTTTTTTTTATCATGAATGGCCATTCCATTTTATCACAGGCTCTTTCTTTTTTGTACATCTATTAAGTTTATTATTTTCCTCCTCAGTCTGTGAATGTGGTGAATTACATTTTTTTATAGATTTTCTGATGTTAAATCAACCATATTGTATCAGTTTTTATGGATTAGGCTGCACTGCATTAATAAGCATCACCAAAATCTCAATCGAAACAATGATGGCTACATGTCCAACAGGTTTTAACAAGTGACCCATGTTTATTTCAGTCTTGTTCTAAGACGTGAGCTGGTGGGCAAGGCATCTTGACACATGCTTCAGTGATCATCATATCATAGTCACAGAGCATCAAAAGATCTTTCTTTGGCCATTCAGTGCCCTCACCCAGAAGCAGTTCATGTCACTTCTGCACACAACCGTTTTGCCTAAACTACTTCCGTGAATGTGGGGAAATGAAATTCTCCTGTGTACCCAAAAAGAAGTGGGAAGCCTGGACCGAGTGACCATTAGAAGCCTCCACTACAAGGGCGCCTGGGTGGCTCGGTCAGTTACATGTCTGACTTTGGCTCAGGTCATGATCTTGTGGTTTGTGGGTTCAAGCCCTGCATCACGCTCTGTGCTGACAGCTCAGAGCCTGGAGCCTGTTTCAGATTCTGTGTCTCCCTCCCACTCTTTGCCCCTCCCCTGCTTGTGCTCTCTCTCTCAAAAATAAATACACGTTAAAAAAAAAAAAGAAAAGAAGCCTCTGCTATATTTGCATTTATGAAACAACTCTGCTTTGTCATAAGACATACATTTCTGTACATTACTGGATGCCTTTTGCATCTACATTACTGAATGAAACTGATCTGATATTTTGGGGACAGATTCTGGCATCAAGGATATGTGAGCTTCGTAAAATGGGTGTGAGTATTTTGCCCTCTCTACATTCTGGAGTAAATTGTATAGAATAGGTGCTTTCTGTTATTTGAATGTGTGGTAGAAGAAATCTGTATAAAAAACGAGACCTAGAGTTTTACTAGTGAGAATATTTTTAACTACAGAATAAGTTTCTTACAAGATTAATAACATTACTAAGATTTTCTCTTCTTTCTCAGGTTAGATGGATAAGTTATATTTTAGGAGATTTTTTTTTCATTTCCTGAATTGTCAGATTTACTGGCATAATTTATTCATGTGTATCAAATATTTCTATCATTCTTTTTTTATTTTGTTATTTTCTTTTTCATTCTTGATGCTGAAAAATCCCCCAATGTTTGACAATTTTATTAGTCTTTTAAAGAAAAAGTAATGTTTCTCCCTTTTGATTTTTCTTTATTTCATTATTTCTGTTCTTTACTGGTTTCTTTGTGTTTTTCTTGTTTCGTTGTTCTTTTTATAATTTCTTTCAAATGCATGCTTGATTCATTAGTTCTTAGTCTTTCTTTTTTTCCAATATAAACATTGAAGACTTCAAAGATCTCTCCTTCATCTTTCCCAGATTTAGTAGTTGTTAGCATTGTTCTTTTCCTCTCTCTCTGTGTATGCATATGTGTGTGTAGATATATATGTGAGTACATATACAAACATACATACATATGTATGAATATATAACCAGGCATATCTATGAATATAAATATATACGCATACACATATATACATATACATACAGACATATGTGCATTTGTATATATTACATACCTAATTACATATGTGTATACACACATGCTTGTACCATCACTTTTGTTGAAGGTATGTAGGTAGTAAACAAAGTCAGTCTTTGGTTGGAAATCTTTATTTCATCTCTGTCTTTTAAAACCTGGAATTTTAGATGGAGAAGTTTTTGTTTTATTTGTTTTCCTCTATGCACAGTAAAGATATTATATCACTGTCCTCTCCAGTGTGTGGTTTCTGATGAAAATTCGCAAGTTATTCTAACTCTTGCTTCTCTGGAGTTAGTCTGTCCTTTCTCTCCGGCTGCATTTAAGATCTTCTTTTTGTCTTTGGTATCTTGCGGTTTCATTATGGCATGTCTACACATAGATTTCTTCTTAACAATACCTGTTATTCATCAGAATTCTAGAATCGGTGGATCGATATATTTCCAGTAGGTCTGAAAAATTCTCAGCCATTATTTCTTCAGATATTGCCTCTGCCACCTGCTCTCTTTTCCTCTTCTGAAACTTCAGTAAGAGTTATGTTAGACCTAACTCCATTTCCAATATATTTAAACATCTCTTTTCATATTTTCGCTGTCTTATGTCTCAAGAGGGATTTCTACAGTATACATACATATGTATATATTCTTCAGTTCTGTCTCCAAGTCACCTCTTCTCTCTTTAGCTGCATCTAAACTGTTGTTAATCAACTGATTTTTTTTAACTTCAGTTATTGCACGTTTAATGTTGAGAGTTCTTCGTAGTTTTCTTTTTTATTTCTTGAGACATTTTAAACATATCTATTTTGAATTCTGAGGCTGAGAATTTCAATATCTGAACACTGTAGTTTGAATCAGCTGTTAACTTGTACTGGCTCTTGCTTATGATTTTTTATTTTCCTTATATGTTTCATGTTTTATGTTGTTTTCACTTTTTGATTGTGAACTATTTTTTTTTTAATGTACAGCTTTTGGGGCTCCTGGGTGGCTCGGTCAGTTGGGCCGCTGACTTCAGCTCGGGTCATGATCTCACAGTTTGTGAGTTCAAACCCCACATTGGGCTCTGTGCTGACAGCTCGGAGCCTGGAGCCAGCTTCTGATTTTGTGTCTCCCTCTCACTCCCCCTCCACCACTCACGCTCTTTCTCTCTCTCTCTCTCAAAAATAAATAAACATTAAAAAATTTTTTAAATAAATAAATAAACATACAGTTCTTTTTTGAAAATTAAAATGGCTAGATTTCTAAAAAAATAAAATAAAAGCTAGATTTCTTCAGAATGATTGTAATTGCTATTGGATACTATAAGTCTATGTCTATTCTAAACTAAATTTTCATTTTGAGGTTTCTGAGTGAACCTCACAATTATGAATTATGTATATTCAGGCTGCAACACTGGTGAGGTCTGGCTTATGATTATGAATTGCCAGGGTAGATTCCCCACCCTACTCCTGCTTAATTCCTGGTTATGATATATGCAATTTTACTTGCAGACTCCTAGGCCAGAGGTTATTTTCTTCTATTTCCCTTTCTGCTGAAGATGTCCAGGTTCATTGAAGGAGGAAGTTTTCCTATTAGAATCTACACTTCAGTTGAGCCATAGGCTTAGAACTCCCACCTCTAGAAAGTATGAGATCACAAATCTCAGGATCACAATTTTGACATAGGCTTCCTGAGGCAAAAGCACACTTTAACGTTTTGCTTACTTTTCTGGTTTTCACCTTCACTCAATCCCTCGCTTGAATATTTTCTGGAATGACTATAATTGAGAAAAAGGTTTCTTTGTTATTATTTTTTTTTTTTTTCCCTTAGGATGCATGGTGTCTTAGACAATGTCAATGCTTTATAGTTTAATGGTCCCTTTAGTTCAATAAGTTTCAATTGTAAATTTAAAGAGGCTCTAAATAAGACTGGAATTAGAAGAGACTCTTTATGGTGTGCAGACATGCTTATCCAAATGCTGAAGTCTTTGTAGTTTCAGCTGAGAATTTTTGTCTCTATAATTACCTTCTACTCTTTTGATACTTTATGTCGTATAATACACAAACTTTTCTTTTTCTTCCTGATGACCAAACATATTATATATCTTACAGACAAGTTAAAATTCATGGGACAGCAATTTGTGATACCTGTTCTTTGACTGTATAAATATTCACATTTTAAAATTGTATTTCCCAAAGTGTACCCAAAGGCCAGCTGTATCTAAGAATCTTGAAGAGGTAATTAAAATATGCGCATTTCTAGATCCCTCCTCAAACCTGCTCAATCACAATCCCTTTGGTTCTAATTTCCATTTTTCAATCAACAGTGCACTTTGTTCCCACACATCATAAGGTTTGAGAATCACATGCTAACATTTACTTTAGAAATACAGATTTCTTTTATAAATTTATTTTTCTCGCACATACATGCTTTCCATTCTTTACATTTTTTTAGTGTTTCACTTCTTTTTTATTTTTGGTTTTAAAATATCTCTTACTACTACTTCATTTGAAATAGTTTTTAAATGTCATTTAAAGCAGTAATCATATACTCCTGACATTTCCTTTGTCCGTTTATTTTGAAGCTACGAAAAATGAAGCATAAAACTGATTTGTGTACTTCTTTAGAAAGCCAAAAAATCCTATCAATGTATCAATTAGTTGATGTGCCACTCAACATGGAAAGAAGCCAAAAATTGACATCTATAAAAATAAGGCCCTTTGAATGTTAGCAGCAAACTGAGTTTATTCACCGTTGATACCTAAGCATCCAAATCAATTCGAAGAGCGTTGTTATAAATAAAGTAACCTTCAATGTATTAAATACGTATTTAGCGACGTATGTGATTTTTTACCGCATCTTTCCTATCTACAAATGTGTTTACTAATTTCTATTTATGAGGTTTTTTTTCTAGTTTGGAGACTGTTGATTACATGTAACATTATAAAAATACCCTTTTCTGATTATATGCTTTTTAAATTTGTTACTAAATAAGGTTAAATGGCATCATTTTTAAATTACAGAAATCGTGAAAAAATAGCTAAGAAGCTTTGTAGGATCATCTGTGATTTTCTAGACTAGAAAGACTGTAGCGATTTGAAATACTATTTTTCTTTTTATTATCCATGAAAATCAAGAGGGAAAGAAGGTACTTTTATGCTTTACAAGTGGTCATATTATAGTCTCACTTTATTAATTTCTATTTTGTTCTAAGCCTCTATTCCTTTTAAGCATCTAAATCTAAATCAGACTGCTTAATTTATTTTCTTGTTTTGTTCGTATACAGGGTTCTTGATTAGACTTAAGTGCATAACTAATTCCCCACATATGAGTTTTATAAAAATCTTTTAAAACTTAATATTTGCACCACATAATAAATATTTCTCTGCAACTCCCTTTTGGCTAATCCATTTACTATTTAATGCTCAGGAATAACAAATCATGCCTGAAGCAGGTGTTCTCTGACTGAGCATTCCATAGCTGGGTCAATTAGCTTAGGATGTTAAGAGATCACCTGAGCATAATCAAAATTGTTTCATGATAGGCCAAGTCCAGATATCTCTAAGGTGAGTTGCATAGCATGGTATGAAGTATGCTTCAAATTCTCTTTTTCAAGGAAATGTTAACATTGACATTGTTTGTGTTGATGATATTGATCACTAACGTATCCTAGACAGTATGACAGATGAGCAAGGAAGACCACTTGAATCTTCCTTAATTCTTAAGTGAGCCCACAGGATCATAATTCAGAAGGAAACTAATAAGTGAACCATTGAGGATAGAACGGAGTGAAGGACAAAACTCTATTTTTACTTACACTACATCCCCGGAGTGTTCTGTTACAAACAGATTCCATCTTTGACTAAAATCTCTTCACTTTTAGGGACTATATTAGGTGAACTCGTTATTGTATTCCCTGTTGTATTAGCTAAGCTTTTCCTTCAGTAACGCAATTTATTTTTATCTTGAAATTAGTAGCAGCTTTATGACTTTTGACAACTTCATATCACCTTCAAACTCTCATCCTTACACTCACCTTTAGATACAAAATGTTCAAATTCAAACTATATTCTCTTTTGAAATACCAATTAAATTTAGAGGTGATAGTAAGGTAAAAATGAAAGTAGAAAACACTAGAGCTTTACTTAATAATGTTATCATCAATCTCCAAGCCTAGGGACCAACTTATGGTTAAAACATAGTCCTAACAAGTTCCTTCTGATTTGTTCAATAACTCACTTCCCTTGGATGGGGTCCAAGGTAGCCTCTGTCATATATTAACTTCTGTATGATATTGATGCTTTCCACGATGAGGACCCAATACACTAAGAAGTTGCGTCTTATCTTTCAGGCATGTTTTTGACTTACATCATCGCATTAGGTGCTATCTGAAGAATGAAGGAGATTTTTTTTTTTTTTTTTTAACAAAAGTGCATAAAACTTGAATACCAAAAAGAAGTACGCCATGGAAGGAAACCCCAGACCGTTATTACTAGTGATTTTGTATAGCTCCTTCAAATAAATTCTATTTTTTTCAACTCCTAAAACTTATTTTAAAGAGTACAAGTTATCTAACTAATGTGAGTTTCAGATACAGATGGAAAATCATGACAATCTCCCAAGATGCTCTTCGGAGTAAGTGGAATCTCCTCGGGAGCCACTTCCCAGATCAATCTAGCCTATCCATAAAAACACGTTTAAATTGCCCTCCCTGAGCCTGCTGCTAACAGTTGTACTCTTACATTATGTATGAGTCTTTGCTTGTTGCATGAACAAACTGCACAATGTTCCATTAGTGATTTTCAATTTCATGCTAAGCCTTGCAATTTATTAGTGTTATTTAGGCTAATGTACTATTATTTTGCATGTTTTATGTCATTTGTTATTCATGCAATGTGATATTTAAGTTTTGGGGATCAATAAGTCTTCTACTTTGTTTATAAATTTGTATGCTGAAAGACTAAATCAATTATACCACTACATTGAGTTTGTTCGGAGAATTATTTTCTAAGAAATATATGCTCTCTGTTTCTTTTCAAAACTTGGGGCTATTTTTTGGTAAGCAGAATTTTTAACTATTTAACATGAGTACTTCAATGGCTGTATTGAAACTATATAGTAATAAAGTATATTTTACATTTGAATTATGAAAAGCTAGTGATAGGTAAGATAATTTGGTTCAAATTTGCTATTAGCCAGTAAATCCACATCATAGTTATACTTATTTTTCTTTCCATTTACTCACTATTATAGTGCTTGTTTAAATTTCTTTTAATGTTTATTTATTTTGAGAGAGAGAGACAGAGCACGTTCTCATGCAAGCAAGGGGAAGGGGCAGAGAGAGGGAGAGAGAGAATCCCAAGCAGGCTCTGCACTGTCAGTGCAGAGTCGGATGCAGGGCTTGAACTCATAAACCATGAGATCATGACCTGAGCTAAAATCAAGAGTCAGATGCATAACTGAATGAGCTGCTACAGTGCTTATTTTAAATGTTGGAATGTAGAATCTGCTGGATATATCTTTGTATTTTTTAGACTAAAATGTTAGTGAATATGGAAAGAAATATATATCATATATCTGTTTTATACCTATATACGTATACATCTATAAAAATGCATATAATGTTGTAAACTTTGGTTTTTGAGAAACCCTTTTATCTAGCCCTCACCTTATCATTTTTCTCAAGCAAGTGCATGAGTGGGTGCATAGATTCCAGTCCAGAATCTGCACCTGTTTTGATCTTAGGACAGAGTGACTGGTAATACCTGCCTGGATTCATAAGATTATTAATGCTTTAGTCCTAAAAACAGGACTTGTGGCAGCAAGAAATCTAGTTCGTCTCACAGTGAAGAGAAACCATTCCCTAAGTTTACTGCAAAACACTGATCACCACTATTCATCGTATCGTATGGTCCTCATCCCTAGCCAAACAGGAAGAGGTCACATGTGCTTCACTCGCGCAGGATAATTCAGTGGCTCAAGCATCCTGTCCTGTGCTGTTGGCATATTGTACCTTCCTCCATTTTCTTGTTCCCCAGCTTTCAGAGTCTGCTTATTACTATTTATGCTAAAGTTTTTTATCATTTCTGAAAAATACAAACTGTCTCATATGCATCCTCGTTTTCCACTGTATTGTTCATTTTTTGGCATTGAACGTCATTTTCCTACCTTTTTTTTTTTTTTTTTTTTTTACTGTATTTCAGTCTCTTTCTCCTGCTGTTCTTATAACTTTCCTGATTATGTGACTTTCTATGAATACATTTAAAATATTAGAACTGTTTATTGTCCAAAAACTCTGAATCACCCAGAGCTTGTCTATATATAAGTTTTGAAAACATATATACAAATATTATGAAATTTTTAAATGCTATGTCACCTTTTTAAACTCTAGCTTTGGGAAATTATAGAATATTGTTTAGGATTTGAACTTTTCTGCAGGCATGCAATGGAGAGAACTTCTAGAAAGAATTAGATTGTTTAAAAGAATACTTTATGTCTTTGTAAGATTGTCTTCAGGGTGGATTACTATAAAAGAAGTCAAATTTCCCATTGACTCAACTTAAAGATTTAGTAGGATTTCCTTTGAATTATTTCGGTCCCAATTTTTAAAGACTATTAATAGTAAGTTGACAATTTTGATTTGGTTTGCATTTGCTCACTTTGATTTTTCTCTTTACTATAGACTAATGATTTTTATTCTTTGGTGTTCATTAATTCATTCTCTGAACCAATATTTTTTTAAAGTTTTTTTTAGTGTTTATTTATTTTAGAGAGAGACGGAGCACAAGCAGGGGAGGGCAGAGAGAGAGAGGAGACACAGAATCTGAAGAAGCCTCCAGGCTCTGAGCTGTCAGCATGGAGCCCACCCGGGACTGGACCCACAAAGCGCAAGATCATGACCTGAGCCCAAGATGGATGCTTAACCCACTAAACCACCCAGGCGTCCCCTGAACCAGTATTTATTGACTGCCCATTGTGTTAGGCTCAGGGCTAGATGCTGGGGACCAACGAGGAGAAATTCCACACATAATCTCTGCTGAGATCCTGGGCTTGGAGCCCAGGAATCTGTATCACAACCACCACCCCTGGTGATTCTGATGCTTACCGAACAGGGACCACACTTTTGCAAACAATATTATAGTGCACAAACGCGCTGAAATATAGAACTGGTAAATTGCAGGGGCTGTGTAATTATTGTTTTTAAACCACGGTCATACTATTGCAAACCACAATGACAGCTCTAAGTAAAAAATAAGTTTTGTTCACTGCAGCAAAACTAGGAACCGCCTTCCCTCCTCGAGGTCCTACACCCCAAGGTACAGCAGCAGTGGGCTTTACAGTGTCCTTGCTCTCCCGTGGTGAGACAATGCTGCTTTCAGAACACCAGCAGCTGGAAGCTTAGTTGCTACAACGGGAGGAAATTCGTGGCTCCAGAATTTCCATATGGATATATTTTAGATACGAAAATCCTCTCCATATGGAAGGCATTATAACAGGGAGTACAGCGAATTAGTAATTTCACAGCTTTACATACTTAAACCTTTAGCATTAAGGTAATTTTAACTGGTTAAATTTCAAAAATAAAAAAAAAAGTAAACCTGTCTTGCTATTGAGGTACAATATCTTTTAAGCAAAAATAGATACTGTGCCATAATCAAATGAAAGCTTAAGGGATAAGTTTAATTTGACTAGATGTTATGTGCAATGAGTTCTCTTCAGTCTGTCCCCAAAACTACCCTACTCATGGGCTTTATATGACCCATATTTTTTCAGAAAAAAACTTAAGCCATTTAGTAACCAAAATCTTGCATTTACTTTTTCTCTTTCCCCCCTTTATTGGGTGAATCCGTTGTGTTGTTAATGACACATGTATTAATACACTATATATATTAGAAGATATGTATATAAATAAGACACATGTATATTTACAGATACACTGAACATACAATATCTAAACCAGATAGGCACTTTGGGTAGATATACTAGTATATTGTATGTATGTGTGTGTGTATATACATACATATATAATATTAACAAAGACTATTAACTTCCTGAGCTTAAAAATTAAAGCCCAGAAATTCTATAGTGTGTGACAACATGTATGAATCTTGAGGAATTCTGTCCAGTAATGCTGGTTAAGCCAGTCATGGACAGGCAAATACTACATGATTCTACCTATAGAAGGTAATTCACATGGTCAAAATCATAGAATTAAAGAGTAGAATGTCAGGGGCAGGGGGAGGCGGGGAAAGGAGGACTTTCTAGTCAAAGGGCATAAAGTTGCATTTAAGCAAGAGAAATAAATTCTGGAAATCTGCCGTACAACATTCTGCCCATAATTTACAATACTCTCTTGCACACTTAAAATTTTGTTAAGAGGGTAGATCTTCTATTAAGGGGTCTTACCATAATAAAATAGAATTTAAAAATAAAATTATAAGTGAAGGATAAAAAATAGATGGCAGACCAATATAGGATTTTCTCCATCAATAAACTTGAAAGAAACCTTATATTATTAGACTATAATTGTTCTGCCAGAAAGTTCTATTCCAGTATATGTGTAATTGGAGACCTTTACTTTTCAAGACAAAAAAAAAAAATTCAGTTTTAGTGCTCATGAAAAATATTATTTGAACCTAAACTTAGTTGTGTTATTTTTCTACCATTGTCATTCGTTAGATGCACAAAACCACATGGAATATATAAGGGCTTTAAAAATTGTGCAGTGTGTTCCCTCTGTTGTCAATAAGCAGGTCAATACATTCCTATTTCTAGAAATTATGTGATTTAGAATCTCATCTTAAAGTTGAAGTGAATGAAGAAAGAATACGATCAGGGGCACCTGGGTGGCTCAGTCGGTTGCGCGTCAGACTTGGCTCAGGTCGTGATCTCGTGGCCTGTGAGTTCGAGCCCCACGTCAGGCTCTGTGCGGACAGCTCAGAGCCTGGAGCTGCTTCCGATTCGATTCTGTGTCCCCCTCTCTCTGCCCCTCCCCTGCTCATGCTCTGTCTCTCTCTCTCTCTCTGTCAAACATAAATAAACATTTAAAAAAAGAAAAGTTTAAGAAAGAATACAACCAGGGCACCTGGGTGGCTCAGTCTGTGGATCATCCGACTCTCAATTTTGGCTCAGGTCATGATCCCAGGGTCGTGGGACAGAGCCCTGCTGGGCTCTGCACTAAGCATGGAGACCGCTTAAGATTCTCTCTCTCTCTCTAACTCTACCCTTCCCCCACTCACATGCACGTGTTTATGTGTGTTCGTGCGCACATATTCTCTCTCACATCAAATAAAATTAAAATTTTAATAATTAAAAAAAAAAAAAAAGAAAGAATACAATCTTCCAATGTCTGCAGTGTCCTCTTACGAGGCCCTAAATCTACACCTCACGGTACAGGGCCCATAGAGGCCGAACGTTTAAGCCGGAAGATCCGTGCACCATCTAGTGATTTTTACTTCACAAATGAAGAAACAGAGACATGGAGAAGCTTGCTCTAAGATTGTTGGTAACGTAACCAGAAACAGAATCAGTTTTTAAATCCTATTAATGAGACACAACATAGATGAGATTTTATATGATTTTACAGGCAAATATTTTTATGAATAACCTTATTGGAATACAATATGGACATAAATGGATGCTCAGTTTATAGCTCAGTTATTATTAATCCCGAAACCCTATTCTACGTGCCTTCACGAACACTGAACTATGACACATGCGAAGCATCAAATCAATCCCAACATTGCTAACGAGATGAATAACAAGGTATTTTGTTACAGGATTCTTGGTGATAATACGAATAATAATAAAAATTGGAAGTAGTCAAGCTCAAAAGAATAAATCTGTTTAAGGAAACAATTGAAGGACTTAAGAATAGGTTGGCAGCGGAAAAGAGTGACCTGATGAATTCGTGTCAGTCCTGAATCTCCAAGGTTAGTTTTCAAATTCAAAACATAGTTTGAAGGACCTAGAATAATGAGGGAGACCTGGCCTCCTGGATACAGGAATGTTGGATAGAGGGTACAGGCTGATGTTAGGGACTCTATGAGCTGATGTCACAGTTCAAGGGGAGGACCACAGATTCCTTTATGAGTCAACTAGCTTGCCCATATAGAACAACCCACACATCCATTTGTTTTGTGGGCTCCAGATGGATAAGCAGAAAATAACAATTTGGCACTAAAATTTACAGTTCACTCATAAACAGTATGAACAAGGATTCAAATTTCAGCCATAGTAAGGGGGTCTTCCAGATAATTAAGTCAGCGCTGAAACCGTCATGAGAAATATACTTAATATTTGAGTCTATAACTAATGGGGGAAACATTATCCCCCTAATTCATGAATGGAAAAGAAATCAATACACTACAAGTAGCTGATAAATCAGTTTCTTGTTTTGAAAGGTAGAGAAACAATGCCTATCCTGAGAAAGAGGTAAGAGCCCCAGTCATCTCAGTTGGACAGTTAATTTCTTATGTAAATTGTGTGAACGTAACTAATAAAAATGTGTACAGGCTCTCACAAAATTATTGTTGCCCCAACTGAAACATTTTCAGTGGTGATGAACAAAGTCATTTTTCTATTGTTGTCACAATAGTTGTCTTTAAAAAAAAAATCTCCAGAGAAAATGATTAATTAGATTTCAATTATGCTGCAGAAAAAAAAAAATGTACTTTACATACGCACACACTAAAAAGCATTATAGTGTTTCTTTAATGTGTTTAAAAATTCAAAAATGTTTTTAAAAGCCACTTAAAAAGTCAAAGCAAAAGCAAGCTAATGGAATATGGTGTCATCCTTCAAGTTGATGTATGTTGACTTTTCCCAGGTCCTTTTGTATGACATTACCCAGACATTGTTGGAATTCTTCTGAATTATCTTTGAACGTTCTGAAATACGCATTATGATCTGTTGATAGACAGAAAGGTAATCTCTGTAGTTTTGCCATAACTTGCAGGAAATACTGTAATAAATGTTACTCCTTTGTAGGAGGAAGGCAGGACCTGAGGCAAAGCTGCTATTTTGGGCTCATCTACCTATTGGGTTTAAAAGTATCTCCCCCCTCCCCCACCTCCTTTATCCTTTCATTAATGAAGTGTATCTTCTCCAATTTCATTCCCCTTTCTCCTTTCTTGCTTTTTTCTTCTCTCCCTCATCTTTCTCCCTCTCCCTCCCCCTCCTCCTTTCCCTCCTTCCCCAGTTTGTTAGTTTGATTTTTTTTTCCCCTGGGTGATCTCTTTTCATCTTTATTTTTATTTAATTTTATTTTTTTATCGAAGTGTAATTGACATACACTATCCTATTAGTTTTAGATGTATATCATTGTTATTTCATACTTTTATACATTACAACATGATCCTTGCGGTAAGGGTAATTAGCATCCGTCACCATACAAACTTATTACAATATTGTTGACTATATTCCCTGTGCTGTGCATTAGTTTCCCGTGACTTCTTTATTTCATAACTGGAAGTTTGTACCTCTTTATCCCCTTCACCTGTTGTGCCTGCCCGCCCCCCGCACCCCAACCCCGCTTACCTCCCCTCTGGCAACCACCAGTTTGTTGTCTACATTGATTGATTGATTGATTGATTGATTTTTAAGCCTTCTTAGGTTTGGGTTATAGCTGCTCTACCAGAAGTGAAATGTGACAGACTTTTATTTTAAGTTTATTTATTTACTGAGAGAGAGAGAGAGAGAGAGAGCATGAGGTGGGGAAGGGCAGAGAGAGAGGGAGAGAGAGAGAATCCGGAGCAGGCTCAGCACTGAGCCTGCTCAGAGTCCCACACAGGGATCGAACTCACAGACAGTGAGATCATGACTTGAGCTGAAACCAAAAGTCATACAACTAACTGACTAAACCACCCAGATGCCCCTGTTCTCTGTATTTATGAATCAGTTTCTGTTTTGTTTGTTTCTTTTTGTGTGTTTTAGATACCACATGTAAGTGAAATCATAGGTATTTGTCTTTCTCTGACTTATCTCACCTAGCATAATACCTTCTAGGGCATCTGTATTGTTGGAAATAGCAAGATTTCTTTTTTTTTTATTTTTATTTATTTCCACTTACCTCTTAGTCTGTATTCTCATTTGTGTTACTTGTTAGTTACCCTTTCCTTGTTTAAGTAAGGATTACAAATATATTTCTAACAGCTTTAACTGTAGTTCGTTAGTCAATAGGGCTTGATTAACAAGATAAAAATTTAATAGCATAGAATACATCATCTTATATGTTTTTAATAGAAACTTGATACATTTTTGTATCAAGTAGGTCTAGAAATAAATTTTGGTGTTTACTTTTTTCAAATGACATTTAAAATATCTTTGATGGCATTTGTTTGAAAAAGCTACATAGGATGCTTTATTTCTCAAACTTATTTTCAAAGTTTGACAAAAATCCTGATTTCTACAGTGTGGTGATCCTTGTTATATCGAGAATGTTAACAATTTCAGTTATAATGCTTACAAATCTTCAAACCGTGTTGCTGTGATATAAACCATTATTTGCATGAATCCCGATATTCTCCCTAAATTTTTTTTTAATAGATGAGTTACTCCTTTTGTGATATGGCTTAAGCTTTCCTATCAAAATATTCAAAATACAGTTGGCAAAATATTTTTTTCTTAGAAATTTCCCTATTACCCTAATAAAACATCTTTGCTTTTTTTTTTTTTTTTTTAAGACACAGCTCAAGTTACCTTTCTTTTGAAATAGCCCTTGAAGTATATTGCCTCATTTTCAGTTTTTTTCCTTCATTCCATTCCACACATCCCAAATTATTCAGTTTCCAACTTAACGTTGCCACTGGAAGTGACACATCTCCTATGGCCTGGTTAGCTGTTAGAGGAACATGTGAAGCCAGAAAGCTAAGCCAGGCGGTATACAAATATATCAAAAGTTGAGATCATAAAGCCATAGTAATTATTTTAGACTAGTGAAGACAGAGTATTTCAATAACAAATGGAAGTTTAGAGATAACAACTGTAGTTGTATCTATAGAGATTTTAGCTTTTAGAAAAACTGAAGTCTTTGTTCAATGTCAAGTGACTTTATTGTTTATCTGATCTTTAAATACAGACCTCCTGCCCATCATTTCTTCTCTGTAATGAAAGTAACATACTATACCATAAAAATACAATAAAGGAGAGTGAAAGTTATGAACGTAAGTACCAAAATAGTCACGCGTAACAGTTGCCAAAGAAAAATAAGAAGGAAAACTTGCTTCTAAGAACCTCGCGCATTTCTCTCCCATTTAGAGAAATGTATCTGAGTAGCAGGGTAGGTAGGAGACCCGGCCTGGGGCAATGAACAGAGAACTAAAATTAAAACCTTTCATCTCAGGGTGACTAGGTGGCTCAGTTGGTTAAGCATCCGACTTGGTTTCAGCTCAGGTCATGATCTCACCGTTCATGGGTTCGAGCCTTGCATTGGGGCTGTGCTGTCAGCACAGAGCCTCCCTGAGATTCTCTGTCTCCCTCTCTCTGCCCCTCCTCCGCTCTCTCTGTCTCTCAAAATAAATAAACTTAAAAAAAATTAAAAACCTCATCTCGTAGGATATAATCCATTTAATGAAGACCTCATAGACTTTTATGATATGATATACCTGATCTCCTCGAGGAACCTATCTCCATAAACTCAGTGGAGTTTTGCAATTTGTAAACAAATATCTAAAATACTCTATTTTCTGATTCCAATCAAAGTCCTTTGTTTTATAGTAACTTACACTTCTAAGATGCCAGACTAGAACTATTTGTAAAATTCTTGAAGCTATATTGGGTTATATGTACTTCAGCCATGCTTTACGAAAACATAAATGATCCCCTAACATTTGCAACCTAATCGAAATTCATTCCATTATGGCAATCTCAAAACACGTTTGTTAATTTTGTTAATTATATCACTGTTGTTGACTTTCTCAGCTCAGTTTCACTTTTGGTGAAGAGATACTTATGACATTTAGTGTTTAATGTCATTAGTTGTCCCCCCCACCCCCACCACCGACTAAGGAAGGGAATATTGTTCGTTAATTTTGCATCTCACAGGAGTCAATGCAGGATATGGACGTACGTGTTGACTGTGCACATGCTAAAAAGTCATGTTGGGAAGAAGGAACTGCGGTTTGAAAGGAGAGAAAGTACACTGGGGAAAATGGTCCAGGAAGGTTAAGAGGGGGCTCTCTGGCAGATTGCTTTGCCCAGCATGTTGTAATATCTCTTTCCAAAGCATATTGGCAAACTACACTGAGCAATCTTGATAAAGGAGATTTAATTAAAATGCTCTAAGCATAAGATCTCTGCCTTCTTACTACAGAAGGCTTTGTCAAAAAAATTTTATTACAAACCTAGCAGGATTTTGTAAATGTTTTATTCACTTTTTGCCATCCCACTGATTACTTTACGGCTGGAAGTATAACACAACCCGTGGGTTCTTAATAAGGGCTTTTAAAAATCACAGCATGTTCTTCAGTCCCTCAGTACGGGATGAATGTGGCATCAGGGACACAAATATCATTATCTTGATAAATTACTGACGGCATAATGATTATGGAAATCGTCATCGACTGATCATCAGTCACAATTTATTTCAAATCAATGTCTACAATTTGTAGCCTGGATGGAAGTTTTATCAAAACCCCTCTGGCGTCGTCCGGTTCTGCCTAGCGAACTTCCTCCTAAGATGACAGCTTTGTCATGCATCATCTGCTGTTCATGAATGGAACCAGTCAATGATTCCATGGCCTCAAGCAATCCAAATTAGTCAGAAGAACATTGGGCTACCACACACGTATAGACAAACTCGTTCAGAAAGGCAGCTTAATTTAAGAACCAGCGAATGTGCCCAACTACAGAATCCCTCCCTAGACAGTTTCCCATTTTTCCCCCTTTCCAATTGGCAATAAATGGTAATGTTTGCCTTTACAGTGCTGTTAAATTGCAAATAAATTGTTGCAGAATCATGACATCATAGGCATATACATCTTGAAAACCATCTCTGTAAAGGAAGCATAATTTGCGTGTCTTTGAGAAGTAGGGTTTCATTATTCTCTTTCTAACACGTTTAACACTTCTAGTGATTTAAGGCCCGGGAGGGCCCAATGATCAATCCCTGTGGTACCTTTATATATTTACCAATTTTTTAAGTTAGTCATCATTTATTGAGTATCACAAAATGGCCGTGCGTCTCCAAAAGGTTGCCTTCTCTGAATGACATTGTAGATGGCAGATTGTATTTCTGCGAGGACGGAGATTTGACTTGAATATAAGAAAGGCAGTTTTTTGTTTTGTTTTGTTTTGCTTTGCTTTTTTTTTTATTTTTTTTTTATTTTGTTAAGACCTGTCTTTTTTAGTTTTGCATCTTTACCAGGCAACTAGAATAATTCGTTGAGTATAGACTTTGGTTTGGATAGGCAGGCCGACATGGAGAAATACAACAGAAAATAAACACAGGAGCACGGAGTTCAGTTTTGCTTTGTGAGGGAACACTGATAACAATGTTTTTTGGGGGAGAAAAAAAAAGTAATGTCTGTATAAATTGGCCAACGGAAGTAGGTTGAAATAAAATGTGTTTAACTTGTCGTGTTACTCTACACTGTATGCTTTCTTTGTGTTTTAGAAAATGTTTGGTATTAGTAACATGACCCTTTATAGTTTTACTTTCAAAATATTCCATATAATTAGACACCTAAGAGATGGCTTTGCATAAAGATAAGATCACTAGTTCAAGGTTAAGAGTGACACGTACTTCTCTAAACTTGTATAGCAATTCTCGTAAAGCCAAGATGGGTAAAATTAAAAATGAATACTGTTAAAGATGTATCACTTATTAAGCATCCGGTATGATTCAAGCATCCTGCTAAATGTCCTAAGTATGTTATTTTTCTGTAATTCTCACAAGAACCCTGCAGAGGTTGGTTTAGCCTCACTTTTCAAATGAGGAAAGTGAATCACAAATGCCTGGGGTTACAGGAAGTGTAGGAAGCAGATCAGCTTGATCTTAAGGTCATCGTTCTTCAGCTTTGCAAATCTCCTCGGAATATAGTAGTGAGGATACAGAATCTAGTTAAATTTTGCTTTCAGAATCTTTATGTGTCTGGCATTTATGGGGGGTTTCCCATATAAATAGATGCATACGAATTGCTACGGAGAAAGAAAGAAAAAGGGGGAAGACAGATGGACAGAGAAAGCAGGAAGGAAAAAGAGAAGAAAGAAAGAAAGAAAGAAAGAAAGAAAGAAAGAAAAGAAAGAAGCAGACAGACATGGTCTCAGACCTTAAGAAATCTACAGTTAGGGGCGCCTGGGTGGCTCAGTCGGTTACGTGTCCGACTTCGGCTCAGGTCATGATCTCACGGTCCGTGAGTTCGAGCCCCGCGTCGAGCTCTGTGCTGACATCTCAGAACCTGGAGCCTGTTTCAGATTCTGTGTCTCCCTCTCTCTCTGACCCTCCCCCGTTCGTGCTGTGTCTCTCTCTGTCTCAAAAATAAATAAACGTTAAAAAAATTAAAAAAAAAAAAACAAAGAAATCTATAGTTAACCCTACCCCAATTTTCTCCTTCCTTCTAAAGAACATGCATTTCCCAAGGGAAATGAGGGCAGTGGACAAATTTTCATGGCCAACAATAATATACCAAAACCTGTAAGTCAGCCTAAATCAAGGCTGAGGGTGTTCCCTGGCTTCATCAGCCAAACCTCCTCTCCTTTCCAAGTGTCCTAGCTCTGTCAACAACACCATCATCTTCCTAATCAACCTCTTTTGTGACTTTATTGTTGTCTGTGTTTCCATTTTTATCCATTCTGTCCATTCTCCATGCTTATACATTGGGGATAAACACAAACGTTTTTCTAAAAAATGTGTAAGTGTCCCCACTGATAGCATATGATGGTCCCTCCAGCTGACACTTCTGTGATGACTTCCTAGTGTGGCATGAGGTCTGGGTCACAGTTCTATCAGAATGTCTGGAGCAGGCTGATCTTCCTGGACAGCCAGGCATACTGACTGTCTCTGGTGTCTTTATCTTAAATCTGAGGCCTCTGCTCTGTACACGCCAGAGCAAGTTAGCTCTTAGCAACAAGGATGATGAAGTGGATAGATATTTGCGGCACAGTCAGTGCTGGACAGAGCGCAGGGAAGTGCCATATTGGTCATGAAGTTAGATAGACTTGGGTCTTGGCTACTTCCATTACTTACTAGCTGTATAACCTTAGGGAAGTAAGTGTATTCATTTGACAAATAATAATTGATCACACGCTCTATACCAAGTCATTTATCACACGCTCTATACCGAGTCATTTTCTAGAGATACAATGGTGACCCAACAGACATGACCTTTGACACAGTGGTATTTGCTATGAGTGGAAGGCAATAGACATAGGCAAGTCAGCAACAAAATAAGATTATTTCACGCACAAGTAGGGGCTATTTAAAGAAAAATAAGAGTGATGGGATAGAAAATGTGGTGAGGAAATGGGAAACACTGAATTTAGAATAGAAAGGCCCTGTAGAGGAGAAATGTTTGAGCATGGTCATGGGGGTCTTCCAGGAAAAGATCAAGGGGCACAATGTGTAGGTCAGAGGAGCAGTAAATGTAAATATGGAAGAGATGAAAGAAGGCCAGTGGGGTGGATGATGGAGGAGGAGGGAAGGTTTAGTGGAAGCTGAGATCTCATCAACAGTCCTTCTAAGTCTTGGAGGGGATTGGATTTGTATTCAGGCATGATGGAAAAACCATCAGCAGGGTTGAAGCAGAGGCATGGCTTGATGTGATTTCACTGGAACAGTATGGCTCTGTCTGCTTTTAGAAGGATGGATGGAAACAATGGGCCCAGTTAGGCAGTAGTAGTAAGAGTCCTCTTCTCAAGCCAGCCTATCATACCAAGAGCAGAAACAGACGCCAGTCATTCTGATTGCTTGGTATATACAACTACTTTGGAATATCTTAAGTATTTATTTTTATTATTATTTATAACATGATTCACTAGAATTATTTAATTGGGACATATATCTTAATATTGCAATAAACTAGATTTAGATTGTTCACAAAGTCAGCCCAAATACTTTGGAAGATTTCTGTGGTTTACTCTCTGCCTTACTCTTCCTTGGGAGAGGTTGTAGTAAAATTTGAGGGGTGAGGATCTTGTTTTTTGGCAATAAACTGGCTGTTTCCAAATGACACTGATAAGACAGATCAGATGCTGGGTAACACTTTGATTTTGTTTAAATTTATTTATTTGTTTTGAGAGAGAGTGAGAGAACAAGCAGGGGAGGGGCAGAGCAAGAGGGAAAGAGAGAATCCCACGCAGGCTCCACATTCAGCTCAGAGCCCGACATGGGACTCAATCTCATGAACTGCAAGATCATACCCTGAGTCAGAATCAAGAGTTGGATGCTTACCTGACTGAGCCACCCAGGCACCCCACACTTTGTCTATTCTAGAAACCACTGTCGTATCAGTGGCTATTTATCAAGTGCCCCCATACCGTGCAATGGTATTCTGTGCTCAGAATGCGGGAGACACATAGGCGATAGAAAGACATACAAGGTCTATGCCCGCTCATGTGGAGCTTGAAATCTCACACGGAACCTGTGTGCATTAGTCCAACAGGTAACTGTAGCCGACAGTGCATGCCTTGATCCAAAGCACCTCTAGAGGACTAAGTGAGGAGAGCCAAGAAATGGACAAAGGGAACACCTTGCGTAGTGAACACCTTGAGAAAATAACAGGAAAAGAAGGAAGCATAGAGTCTTTTCAAAGGCAATTGGGTTGTCTGGAGCAAAGAATTCACATGGCCCACCACATTACAAGGGAATAGCGGGAAATGAGGCCAGAAAAGAAAATTGGAACCAGATTTGTAGAGGGGGCTTAATGCCTGGCCAAGGAATGTGGACTCTGTTCTGTTCGTATTGAACAGCTAGAGAAGGATTTTAAGCAAAGGAGAGACATGACGGAAAGGTGTTTGGGAAGATTAGTCTGACGGCCATCTGCAGGAAGACCGGAGGGGGATAGACCAGGAGGCAGATGCTGTCGGTGATCTGGAGATGAGTGGGCTTTTGATTTGGTTGGTTCTAGGTTTTCAAAGTAGAATAATGTTATGAATGTGTCAAAAATCCCCCTCGTTTGTGCTTAGACTGTGTTAATTCTCCAACGATGAGCTGGTTTTTATCAAGAAGTGTTCTTTTTATATATAACTACAATGAATATTCCCCTTCTAGAAAAATTATTTGCCTTTTCTCCATTCTTTTCTTGATTAATAGTGACAAGCTAACTAAGAACTGACAAGGAAATAGTAAAGGAGCAGGAAATTATGAAAACAAGTGAATGTTTTGCTAAGGAAATGTTTATTACTGTGGTTCTCATCATTATGAGTTAATTACAGGCTCTCAACAAATATCCCATTGTGAACTCAGAGGTGCAATACGTTTTATTTGAAAAAGTGAAATAGCGATTTCCTTTCCAGTATTCAGTTGTGTTTCCTGCTATTTTAAGACTACTCAGTGGTACCAATATACTTTGACAACCAATTATCCCAGCATGCCTTTGCCGTGTATCTTAACTACGATGCTTTTTAAATACTTGAATCGCAACAGCAGAATTCTATCTTAATTGATCAGATGTGCATCTAGAGTTGTCTGAACACTATTTGTGTATTATCTGAATAACTTAACTGACTTACAGGAGCAGAAAGAAAAAAAAAAAACACCTGTTGGAATAAGACATACTTCCTTTAAAGCGAATATTTATTTATTCATCTTCCCCTAGTCTTGCTTTTCTCTAACATCTTGACTCTTGAGGAAGGGATGACACATAGTCCCTGAGTTCTGGCCATATTGAAGAAAAAAATGAACCATAGACCATCGCTGGGAGTTCGTAATCCGATTTACTGAGGCCAGTAGCTTTCTGCTCCTTACAGTTACAGGAGTTCCAAACCTCAGAGTTTGCCCATATCCACTTATTCTGGCAAACTTGGTTCCAAGAATAGCATGGTACACATTCTGCGAGCGAAAGGTGACTTTACAGAGTAAGAATTCTCCCTGTGCATGTTGCCCTCGCTCCTGTTAACTACAATTCATTGTTTAAAAGCTGATGTCTGTGATTGATTCAGGCACGGGGCCATTGCTTAATTTACTTTGGTTTGATTTTTTTTTTTTTTCCTTCACCCTCCCAGTTGGCTTCTCCAGGGGAGGAAAGTCAGACAGTAGTTACTGCTTTGGAAAGAAAAGATAAGTTGAGCACTTTGGAATGCGTTTTTCGAACACTCCTTCGCCAAGTGTTACATGACTGTGTCAAATTTCTTTAGACTTTGATAATGAGAAACAGACAATTCCATAGAAAATACAACCAAGAGATTTGCAGTAATAGAGGATTTCAGAAATACACATGGTTCTAAATGGCACTAAGATTATGTGCTTTAGAGTTCTGAATCTTTTATTTTTTCCATGTTTGAGTAGGTACTATGGTTGATTATCAGGTCGAAGAAGGGCAGAGGGCCTGCCTGCTGATTATAAATGTGCATGTGTGTAAAATTTTCACACATAATATAATATTTCAAAGTTATTTTTATGGAGGCTCAGGGGTCCCAGAACTTAAACAAAACTGCTGATCATTGGCTCCAAGAAATACTTAGAAGGAATCATAGCTTTTTTTTTCTTTTTCTTTTTTCTTTTCTTTTTTTTTTTTTTTTACATCCTATAGCATCATTTGCAGACTTTTGGGCTACAGATCACACAATGTTTATTTATTCAGCTGGCTTTGGAGATTTGAGTAATATTTGGAGACACACAAGTCTTTGCCTTGCTTAATAAAAAGTATACTCAGAGGTAAAAGCTACAGCATTTTTATATACAAAAGGTTCTCACAAGCAGCAGTTGAGATTGACAACAATGTAATTTTAAAATTAAAAAGAAAGTAAACAATCCAGAAAAAAGTTCATCCAGCATCGTCTTTCTTGAGCAATCTTTAGCAGACATTACGTCGTTAGATGTTACGTGCTCTAACGCTTGAAAGTACATTATTATCTATCACAAGAACACTGTAAACAATACTTACATTATTCTACTATGATCATCTCCAGCAAACAAGACCTGGCTCACCTTCTAAGAATAATCATTTAGCAGAATATGTATAATTTTGTTGGTATTAGTAGAGATTTATGTCACAGAGTCAACTCATTCTTTTCTATGAAAGAAGGTGGAATAAATATTTTATAGCTGCGGCTTTTGAGGAACATTCTGCCTTTCAATCTTGAGGCAGACTTTCAACGTATATGCCAATCAGAAGTCTTTAACGAATGTAAAATGCGTCTTGTCTACTTGTCTTTGAAAAATATAAGGATATCAAGATGCACCTGAAATATTCATTACGTGGAGCTGGAACTTGCTGAGGGTTTCAGCCACTGTTTATTTATTCAGGTTTTCTTTCTTTTTTCTTTCTTCCAGGCCCCTAATAATTCCTAAATCTATGATTTGTCAAAAAGTGTTTATAATAGAGCCACACAACTAAATTCATTGATGGCATTTAACATCACAGTTCTATCTGGTTAATTTAACAATGGTTTAATGGAAGAATATATTTTGCACCATGAATCATTTCCTTTTCTGTTGCTCCTCTTCCTCTCTCTCTCTCTCTCTTTCTCTCTCTCTTTCTCTCTCTCTCTCTCTCCCCCTTAAACCTACCTGTCCCTATCAGTTAAGTAAAACAATGAAATGATCTTTCTTTTCAATGAGTTTCTCTGTTAACATCTGATTAATATACAGGAACTTCATTGACAGTATGAAGACTACTTTGCACAGTTTTACCACTGTGATATTTATATTTTGCTGTGAGCCTCTGTGAAAAGCGTGCCCATAAATTGAATCTGTGACCCACTCTTCTGATCCATGCTTCTCTCTCCAATATTGATTTATCTTTGTTTTGGGTGAAAATGATTCCATTTTAAGTTAATTTTTAAGACTTTTTCATGTTATTTGAGAAGGTGTTTAAAAGTAGAGTCCCCTCGGGGCACCTGGGTGGCTCAGTCGGTTAAGCGTCCGACTTCGGCTCAGGTCATGATCTCACGGTTCGTGTGTTCGAGCCCCGCATCAGGCTCTATGCTGACAGCTCAGAGCCTAGAGCCTGCTTTGGATTCTGTGTCTCCCTTTCTCTCTGCCCCTCCTCTGTTCATGTTCGTTCTCTCTCTCTCTCAAAAATAAACATTAAAAAAAATTTTTTTAAGCAGAGTCCTTTAAAATAATTCCTTAGAGAGAAAGTGGATTTTTAATTCAGTTTTTAAAAGATCAGGGCAATGTCCTTTAATGACACAAACTCCCTTATATGCACACATATACTTCTCTGTAAATACTAGACTGGGAAAAACTGCCTGTAGAAGAGCTTAGGATCATAGAAGACCAGAAACTAATGTTATTTTTCCCTATACTACTATATTTCTTATGAAGTGCAGGAAAACACTTAAATTTCCAGTAAATCATTTTATTTTATCCGATGATGCACTAAAAAAATACTTTTGGGGTGACTGGGTGGCTCAGTCAGCCAAGCATCTAACTCTTGATTTCTGCTCAGGTCATGATCTCACAGTCATGAAATCCAGCCCCGTGTTATGATCTGCACCGGACATGAAACCTGCTTAAGATTCTCTCTCTCTTTCCCTCTGCCCCTTCCTTACTAGCTCTCTCTTCTCTCTCAAAAAAAAAAAAAAAAAAAAAAAAAAATTCAATTTCCCTTTTCCATCCTTTTTAAAAAATAGTATCAGTGTTTTCTTTTTGTCACCCCAATATGAGCTTCTTTCAAACTTCATAAACAGAAATCCCTCCCTGCAAAAAAAACATTAAACTTAAAATTAATATTAAAAAAACAAAATATATGCCAGGCTTTGTCATACATCAAACTGTTGTGAGAAGTAAATCAAAAAGGGGGCAAATTGAAAGATTTTGGGGGGGCCTTATGATGTGCTAGGTACTATCGTACATAGCTTTTTACATGTTTTCTCAATTAAAATGGAATTAAAAAGATGTGGGTTTTTTTTGAATTTTTGCTTCATTATAATATATTACATATATAACTGCATTATATATATATTTTTTTTTATTATTGCTACCTGATTATTTTGATGACTGAATTACCATATCCAGTTTGGAGCAATAGACCTGTTTCCAGAGGAATAAAACATAAGAAATATGAAAAGAAACCCAAATAATTTAATTTATTTTTAAAATAGTATGTTTCATAAGAAGTGAAGACTATCTCAGGTCCCTTTCAAGTGATCAGTAGGAATAAGTACAATCACACACAAAAGAAATTTAGCTCAGATATCAGGGAGAATGTTTGTGTGAATAATGTGTTTCAGAAATATGTCATGACAAATGTTGGTATGTTTTTGGCATTTTTATGGAAAACCATACAACTGTATTTATGGGCTGATTTAGATACATTATTGCCTATTTAGCTTTTTTTTTAAATACTACTTTAACCCTGGTTCTGTATTTTCAGAAGCTGAAAAGAATGGAGGTCAGAAAAAATTAACCATTCAGCTAAAAATATTAATTTCACCAATGCAAAGATGGAACTAAATTTCTTCTATGACAGTGTTTATTCCTTTGTTTGATGCTTTATCTTTTTAGCTGAACATTCATACTTCCTCAAAGAACTGTAAGCAATGCATTTTTAACAAAATCACAATGACTCTGTTACTTTCATGAAGATTTATTAATACTGACTACTAAATAAAAATGTCACAGACACAGTAAATATCATGCATAAAAAGCATAAAGAAATGCTACATTGGTTGGAGGACAAATAGGAAACATAATTTACATTCCAAGTAGAAAATGAATTTCTAGTAACGTTAGGCAAAAACAAATTATGGGGAAAATGCTAATGGTTCTCATGATACCTGGATAAGAAGGCAAAATTGAAACAAATTATAGCTCTCTGTGACGTACAAACAAGGCTGACCCAGGGCAAGACTGCCTGCCCTTGACATTGTTCCTCAGGTACCTAGCCCCCCACTCCGCCCCTGGGGTTTTCTCCTGGATCCAGGCACCTACAAGTAGCTGGTCACAAACAAGAATTGTTATTTTAAGTCCCTGCTCATAAAACTTTTTCTGTCCTGACTTCGATCCTTTCATGAGGCAGTGCTTCTCAAACCTTTGACCGTGGTTCACTTAAGGATTTATATATCTCAATGTATTCCTACTTTTCAGAGGAAAAAGACCCCATCATTTAAAAAAAAAATGTATAGATTTTTTATTACTATAAAAAATAGTGACAAAATAACAGTTAACATATTTGTTATGTTAGGGACAAAATAGCAGTTAACATATTACCAACACAGCAATTAAGCGACAAAGCAAATGATGAACAAATATAAAATCAAATAGTAATGTTACAAACACGTTAACTCACACATATTTGTCTGCAATCAAGACCAATTCAAAACAGTAGCACTAACATCATGCCCCTTCCCAGATTTCAGGAATTCTAACAATTTTCATGTGAAAATGAACAGCAGGAACATTGCAGGGCTCCCAAGCATTGAGTTGAAGTCAGATGTCTCTGTGGAATACTAATTTACACTTTTCAGTTAATTCTGGTAACATGCTAATATTAGTTTATGAGTAGTACCTTCTAGCAACTCAGCAAATACTAGTGAGTATCCATTAGTCTGTATGAAATTGCATATTATTCAACTGTAGGAGTCAAAGATGAGTTTTCTGTCCATCAACTGAACTTTGAAGTTCTACAGAAGTCCATAGGGCATGCTTTGAGCTTTAGGGCCCCAACACCAGCTCACTGATAATGAGCTGATAAGAGTTTGAGGCTTTCCCAGAGATTACATTTTCACCCTTGTTCTCTTGGGTGCTAATGACTATGAAGCTGAAAACCCCAGGCTACCAAAAAAGAGAGAGAGAGACAGAGAGAGAGAGAGAGAGAGAGAGGAGAAAGAAAGCTGTATCTTCATAAGCCACAGAGATATGTCTGACCTTGAAAAAAACATCTTGTCATCAGGCCCTTATTAGGCCACAAACTGGGGAACCAGTGCAGGGAACAATTGAAGTTAACAGCGATAGAGTCTGTGGCCAAATCGGCCAAGGTATTGATCAGGATCAGATAAAATTAAGGGAGATCTGGTAGGATGAACATGTATCAAGAATGACTCAAGATGGTGGCTAAGCCGCCTTTATGGGGTTGAAGGCTGAGATTCTAGAGCCTTACGTTCCAGATGGGACATCTGGAGATTCTTGACCTGTAGCTCTCTGTGCTTAAGTTGCTCCGACTCATTTAGGTCGGTGTTTTTCAGAAGGTATCATTCTTTTCCCGAGATTTCTAATTATCAATGCCAAAGTATTGGGCTACATCTTCCATTTATTGTTCTCCATTGTTCTACCGCGAGTTGATTCTATGACTCAATTAGGGCTCTGAAGACATCTACTAGTCTGAACATGTCCAACCATCTGTACACAGTAATTTAAAGTGTGTTCTAATGTGAAATTACTATTTTTTGTCCTATTGTAACTTCCAATTACATTATTCAGGTACTACCAGAGTCGATTTACACACATCTTTCATACTTATGTGGAGCTTACAGATGGGAAAATGATTTAATAAATTTCACCTGAGCTATAAAGTAGGCTGTGTTGGCTGTTGATTAGCAATGTGTTTGGATATCAGCTTGGAGCCCGGGATTTAGATCTTACTTACTGTTGTCAGTAGTTATTCCATTGATAAATGTTTAAAGGAAAGATTTGTCTTGAGCATTATAGATTTTCTTTATTTCCAGGGAAGCCAAGGACAAATGTTAATGTAGTTATTGGTTCTTTTTCCTTCCTTCTTCTTCCCCTTCTCTCTTTTTTTTGTTGTTCTTGATGATGATGGCTTTGAAGGAGACAAGGGGGTCAAGAAGACATAAAATGCATTATTTGGAGTAGGTTTTAGACAGTCTAGATGTTCTGATGAAAATTCTAGTTTAGTTGACCCTGAATGCCCTTTGTGTTTGATCTTGGACACCCTGACAGTAACATCATCCACATGCTTACACAGAAGATGGTAAAAATAAGGGGTTGAAGCCTTGCTAAAGCACTTTCCTCATTGATAAAATTGGCAGTGACCTTAATCAGTGACTCTCTAAGCTTTTTAGCACTGACAGAAATAACCATTTCTTTCCACTCTGTCTATTTTCATCATAGACACTTTTTTTCCTGTGATCTTCAGATATGATACATGTCCCTAGGTTGGTAGAGCTTTAGAAATCTGCTGCTTTACTCTTCTTTTTGTATTATGATTCTTATCAGAATCCTCCCAAATATATATTTAAGGAGACTTGATTGGAAAAACCTCAGAATGTCAAAAAAATGTGTCAATAGGCATAAAAATTCATAAGTTTAGTGCCACTTAAAATAATCAGTTTGTTTACCACTGTTTATAAACCTGCACAGAATATGTATTGCTCTAAGTTATATGCGATATATCTACTTTTTTAAATCCAGAGATTTTGATCATTTTCTAAATATTTGCAAGGCATATAAAATTGCTGAAAGCTGGAAATAGTTTTTGCAAGAGTAAAGTTAATAGTAAATGATTATTTTAATTCATTTGATATTTGGAAACCATAATCTTGATTACGTGGCTAACCTCAGTAGCACCCTTAAGTAATTACTCCCCATAAATTAACATGCTATTTCTATCTTCTGTAATTTTCAAGAAATTGAGTCTGTTAACTCTAACCTATAGCTAAGTCACCCAAGTCACGGTCAATCTAGAAGTTTCTAACACCCTCATGATTAACTCTACTGTGGTCAGGTGTATGTCAGTCTAATTCATAATTTGGATGGACTGAACAATCACACCAACTATTCCACTACTGAGTTATTTATTTTGTAGATGCTCTCTTGGGTTGTCTTTTGGCATATAATTTTACTTAACAAGAATCCTATAATTTCAAGAGAATGAAAACTCACTGAAACTACATATTTACAATTGATAACTTCAGGAATGCATATTTTTTTAAGTGATTTATGCTGACCTGTGAATCACAGAAAGGTTAAGTCCTGAATCATTGCATAAGGTTCAAGATCCCTTTGATAGAGAGGCTGCTTTTCAGGAAAGGGAACTATGCTTCACCAGTGATAATAACTGCTGTGACTATATAAGTAAATAAAAAATATATTCTCCAAAATTGTATAATCATAAGCACTGAAGGACAGATACTATCAATTTATCAAGGTTAAACAATTACAACGAAAACCTATTGTGTTTATCTCAATATTGACAGGCCTCTGAATGATAATGTTTTATTATGACGTTTGAGTAAATAAAAATAACGTGCTGAAAAAATCAGTGGTACTATCATCAATATTAAAAACATAGGTATTTGTATTTTCTAGAAGTCATAGCAACTGCAAACAGTAAAATCTCCTTAAAACATAGTTGGCCAGTATCTCTCTCTGATTATGCTGGCCACTGACTACAAGAGCCAGTGTTACCCTTTGGGCATAACAAAGTCCTCTCTACGAAAAAGGAAAGTAACAGAGGTTATCCACAGTGCTACTCAGGGACGCAACGAGTTAGGTACAGAAGTGCAGACAAGAGGCATCATGGTCTAGTAGAGAAAGAATGTGCCTCAGATTCAACAAAATTGGGCTTCAAATCCGGAAAAGCATCACCTACTTCATAGACCTGTGGTGGGGATGAAGCACATCACGTGTGCACAGCATCTCCCAGTGCCTGACAACGTACACCACATGCGCATGAGTTCATTTCCTTCTTTGCTACCCATCACTCTCTATACAATTGTTCTTGAGTAACAGAAGGTCAGGTCTAGAGACAAACAGTCAATTGTCAGCTAGAATACTAATAGTATTTAAAAGCGTCTTTGCGGGGCACCTGGGTGGCTCAGTCCAGTAGGCATCAGACTTCGGCTCATGTCATGATCTCGTGGTTCGTGGGTTTGAGCCCCGCATCAGGATCTGTGTTGACAACTCAGAGCCCAGAACCTGCTTCGGCTTCTGTCTCCCTGTCTCTACCCCTTCCCAGTTCACTCTCTCTCTCTCTCTCTCTCTCTCTCTCTGTCTCTCAAAAATAAATAAACATTAAAAAAAAAAACCTAAAAGTGTCTTGGTAACATGCTCATTTAGAAGTTTATTTAGGCCGGCCACCATGTTTGTTTTTGTTGACTGTTGGAGATAGTATCTGTCTAATACGGTGCCAGGTATATAGCTGATGTGCGATAAATATTTCTTGAATGAATAAATAAATGGGCACCATGGAATTTTCTTATAGAAGTGATATTTGATAATATGACTAGATTCTCGGGCCAGCAGACACCATGCACAAAGCCAATAAGATAACTGGAAAAGCGTATTTGATCAGCACAGCTATAGAATTAGGCCCACACATTTCCATGTGGAAACACATCTAAGTTTCTTCAATTGGAAATCCAAACCCAGCGGCCCATAGCTTCTCCCAAATGCAGTGGAACTAACGGCTTCCTCCCCCAACCGTTTCCAACAGTCAAGTGAAAAGCAGACAGAGATGCTCCAGGGCCAAACTACTTGTGCTGATTTGTGAAACCCAAGGGCTTGACTCCAGAAAGCAAATATGGGTCTGTGTCGCCATGCTCCTTTAACTACAGTCTTTAGGGTCATCGATAACCAATGAATCCCTAAACCTAATCTTAGGACTTGGCTTGTCCTCACCCTGATCTTCTGCCATGACACTATGTACCACCTCCCCCCCGCCCCCGGCTCTCTTTGAGACCCCTGAAGAAACAGAGTATCAGCTAGTTGGGTGGTGAAGCGTAATCCATGTATCTGTACGTTCCGCAACATAAAAACTCCAATTTTTCATGAAGTTGGAGACGATAAGGTAATGTAACAGGAATCTACTTCCTACTCGTCCCAGCTCAGGATGCTCTGGCATGCCCCACGAGGTCACCCATAGTATGGGACTTGAATCTTAATTGGAGAATTGTGTAGAAACCAAGAGAATTAGTGAACAGTAGTTCCCACCCCGACGAGGAGAAAAAGCCGTGAGCAGCACTGGCTTTGTGAAGACTGACCTTTGGCAAATTCCTTAAATTTTCTCAGGTTCAGTTGCCTCACCTGTAATATTCAGATGAAAATTGTGCTTGCCTTCTAAGGTTGTTATGGAGATTAAATGAGCTAATACTCACGAAGCACTTAGTACTAACACACTCAATAAGCATGAACTCATCACTCAGCAACTGTCCCTAGCATTCCATGTCCAGACATAGCCAAGTGGTGGCGACGAGTCACCTTGCTGGGGGAGGAAAAATTAATTACCTGCAGGGCCCCCTATCTACTGAATTTAATCATTTGCAGAGACCCTTGATGCGCTAAGAAATAAGAGTGGCATTTTGTGGAAATAACTACCTACCAGAGTACATTAGGCCCTCCTTCAAGGTGATCTGCAAAATATGTAACAACTGGCATGGCTCAGGCACAAATACAGACACTGGCTGTAAAATTTGGTGCTGACGGGGGCGCCTGGGTGGCTCGGTCTGTTAAGCGTTCGACTTCGGCTCAGGTCATGATCTCACAGTTCGTGAGTTCGAGCCCCGTGTCCGGGTCTGTGCTGACAGCTCAGAGACTGGAGCCTGCTTCACATTCTGTGTCTCCCTCTCTCTCTGCCCCTTCCCTGCTCATGCTGTGTCTCTCTCTGTCTCAAAAATAAATAAACATTAAAAAAATTTTTTTTAAAAAATTTGGTGCTGATGTTTATATGCAATGGCCAAATATTAGGTCAGCTTTCATCGACCCAGGATTTTCAACATCAACCATGAATACCTTGCACCTCACCAAGTGAATAAGCAAAAGAAATAAACCACTCTTTAGTATTCGCCCTGATTCAACTTCAAAGCGTCCCACTCTTGAGCATAACCTCCTCCGTAAAATTTTTCTCTGTCATCTTTCCTGATGCCAGTCTCTTGTGAACCTCCTGCTTCCTCTCTGCTCGCTCCCTCACTTACCTTTTCCTTTCTGGTACATGTAACTGAGTCTGTCCCTATCGCTCCCTCTTTATGCTCTCTCTCGCTGGGTGATCGTTGCTTTATGATCACTTCTCTTGAGACTTGTCATTTTTTAACTCTGACTTTTGGACCTCACTGGTTCCTCAGCTAGAAATTTCCCAAAGAAACCTCTGTTGCTCACACGTATGTTAATAGTCTTTTGTATTGGCTTGTCCTGATGGGCTGAGAGCTTCACGAGGGCTGGGCTGTCCTGTTTCTTATTCACAGCCGAACCCCTGAGTTTCTCTAGTGCCTGGCTCCTTGCAAGTGACAACCTCTAGCCCCAGAGTTTCACACTGATTCCATATCTTCTGGAAATGTTCTCCAATGAAACTGAAATGCATTCTGCTCCCCATGCCCCCTTTTCCATTACGTTCAAACTCCATAGTTGGTCATTTTGTCCCGGATTGCCCTCCCCATCCGTTCTTCTCATTCCAACTCCTTCCCATCATCTTTAAGAAATCAGACTCTTTCAGGGCACCTGGGTGGCTCTGTCGGTTGGGCATCTGACTCTGATTTCAGCTGGTCTTGCGGTTGCTGAGATCGAGCCCACATCAGGCTCTGATCTGGCAGTGTGGAGCCTACTTGGGATCCTCTCTCTCCCTCTCTCTTTGCCCTTCCCCCCCCTTACACTCTGTCTCCTTCAAAACAAATAAATAAACATTTAAAAGAAATTAGACTCTTTCTTTAGGCTGGCTTAAGACCCACCTCCTCCACAAAGCTTTACTCAATCTCCTTCTTGGAAGTAACCTCTTCTGCCTCCTGTGTCTTGTAACATGTGATCTGTTCCTCTTTCGCGGTCCTCACAAATTTGGCACATTTTTTATACGTCTTTATCTACCTGCTTTCACCCCGTGCCACCTGGTACATGCAAAGATTCTCGGCAATTGTTTGTTTGTTTTAATTTTTTTAACGTTTATTTATTTTTGAGACAGAGAGAGACAGAGCACAAATGGGGGAGGGTCAGAAAGAGAGGGAGATACAGAATCTGAAACAGGCTCCAGGCTCTGAGCTGTCAGCACAGAGCCTGACGCGGAGTTTGAACTCATGGGCAGTGAGATCCTGACCTGAGCGGAAGTCAGACGCTTAACCGACTGAGCCACCCAGGCGCCCCAGTTGTTTGTTATATGAATGCTTACATGAATGACTTATCTGTTCATAGTTATGCAGATACATACATGTTAGTATAGTTAATACATACAGTTATCATGAAATAAACATAGTATAGCGATTTTTCTATTTGTACTTCTTCTCCAGGTTTGTAAGACCAGCGCCGTCTTTCTTAGCAACTCTAATGAGCAATCTGATACAAAATTGAAGGAAGATACACCATTTTGGTAAGTAGCATTTAAATTTGAAATCTGATTATAATCAAAATCTAATGTTGCACCTCTATTTTGTGTAGAGTCTTATTTCATAAAAATTTTCAATATTTTGGCATGTGTTCTTGGAGATTAGAAGCACTGATGAGGAAAGCTTTCAAGACAATGGTTATTTATAATAGACACTAGCATACATCCTTTCAATTCTGGTCCAGTCCTGACGTGACGCCATATATTTATGGAAGGAATCTATATTTTTGTGTAAATGTACTGAGGTATAACATTCAGAAAAGATGTGCAGGTTGTAAGTGCAGAGCTGGATGAATTTACACGACGTGAGCACATCCATAAAACAGGACCCAGTTAAGAAACAGAGTGTTACCAGCACCCCAGTAGATCCCCACAACCCTGTGCCCTTTTTTTTTTTTAACTTTTTTTAATGTTTATTTATTTCTGAGAGAGGCAGATGAGCGGGGGAGGGGCAGAGAGAGAGGGAGACACAGAAGCCCAAGCAGGCTCCAGGCTCTGAGCTGTCAGCACAGAGCCTGACGCGGGGCTCGAACCCACTGACTGTGAGATCATGACCTGAGCCGAAGTCGGTCGTTCAACTGACTGAGCCACCCAGGCGCCCCAACCCTGTGCCCTTTTTAACATTTCCCTCTCCCACCCTTTCCCCATCCCCACCAAAGTTAATTACGCTCATGACTTCCAACACTGCAAATTAGTCTCTCCTGTTTTTTAATGTTATGTGAATAAAGGGACTATCTTTTTAAATGACTTAACAATAAAGACAACATTGAAAAAGTGAGCAGGAAGGCCAAGTGATTTTCTATTTATGTAACAGCTGTTTTTCCAGATGATTTGACAGCTAATTGGAGTCACATTGCTTTTATTCTTAAACCCAGCAAATATCACCTGTTTTAATTGTGGGTCACTGCTGATTAAGCACTCCACTCGGGTTTTTCCTCATATTTGTGCTTAATCAATTATAGCCTGCCCAAGATCAGGAAAGGTATTCATCACGTCAAATGTTTACAGCAACTGTCTTTTATAATTAGAGTAAAAGATTTTCTTTTGGCATTGACCGATTAAATTGAAAATTAACATAAGATGAAGATCTTGCACGGTTTCTCAAAGGAACCAAGAAAATAGATAGAGGTACACTTAGATCAGCCAAAGACTTAATGGCACATTTGTTAAAGGCTTTATTGTGTTTAGCATAATAAAAGAGAAATGGAAATCACATGTATTTCTAGAAAGATAACTGCCTTTCCACTTACCTATTCTAGGGAAGGCCTTACTAAGAGCCTCCTAATCTCTGTTAATTTTTAGGCATCTTCCCGAGAAATAGTAATTAAACCCTCACATTTCAAATGTTTCACTTAATGATTTAGATAGTATCTTATTGATCAAGATCCTGGAGACAAAAATATTAGAGTTTTTATCCAGCCCGAGTTTCAAAAAAAAAAAAAAAAAATGGTCACTGTTCAATTTCTTGTATACTGTTATTAAATGTTATGACTTGTCCAACTTAATTAATTTTCATTTTAGGGCAACTGGTGCC
The DNA here is from genome assembly GCF_046562875.1 of Panthera onca. Taxonomy (NCBI): domain Eukaryota; kingdom Metazoa; phylum Chordata; class Mammalia; order Carnivora; family Felidae; genus Panthera; species Panthera onca. The sequence goes on along the minus strand of NC_138342.1, from coordinate 191,732,496 downwards.
ATTTTAAATATAATTTCTGTACTCCACATCACCTTTTTTTTAACCTTTAGTGTTGTTAATTATCTGCAAATCACAGAGTGATATTTTATCTTGTCCATTATACCTTATTTACCTGTTGTCCAGAGAAATTCTTGATTCGCTCCTAAATTTTAAGGATACACTCCATTTTAAAGAGATCTGTAGTATATATACCTATACCCTTATTTACCTATATCACCTCAACCCATTCATGAACATGTACTTAATTGTCTTTAATTATGTGCATTTTGCATATAAGAAAACCACGTAAGGTAATATTTCCTAAAAGTCTTACTTATAAAACTCCTCAGTGGGTTTTCTACTTATTTTAAAGAATACGTATGTTATAAAGCATTAACAGAGTTGCAAGATTAAAATTGGCATTAAAAATAACAATTCAGCAGTATCTCAACTTTCTTGAGATGTTGAGAATTACAAAAATAGGTATTTGGTATATATTCCATTTAGTTATTAACGTGCATGAGTGTGAAAAACAAGAAGTTCTTTATGTCACAAAGAAAGGGTCAATCCCTAACCACTCTCTCTTACCAGTATATTTCTACCTGGAGATTAGTTTTGCCTCTCCTTGAACTTCATTTAAATGCAGTCATGCAACGTGTGTTTTCTGCTTCTGGCTTCTTGCATTCAACGTAATGCTTTTGAATTTCATCCCTGTTGCTAAGTTTAAAAGTAGTTCGGTTCGCACTTTTTTTTTGTTTTACTCTGAGTAGAATTGTAGTAAATTAATATACTGCTATATTTTTTATCACTTTCTCGTTGGGCATTTAGGTTGTTTCCAAGTTTTACACCTTATGAATGAAGCTGTTACAAACATTTCTGTAAAAGCCTTTTGTGGCCGGATATATTCATTTCTCTTGGGATAACATTAAAGGGTGGATTTCTGGGTCACGGAGCAGGTGTGTTTAACCTTAGAACAAACTGCTCAACAGTTCTTCAAAGTCTGTCCCATCTTACAGTCCCACCAGAAAGTGGGATGCCATTTGTCCCAAATCTTTACCAACATTTGATGTTATTTGTCTTCTGGGTTTTAACTTTTTTGTGATCTTACTGTGGCTTTAATCTGCATTACCTTTGTGATTAGTGGTGTAGGCATATTTTTATGCGTTTGTTGGCCATTTATATGTCTCCCTTTTTTGAAGCGTCTATTTGAGTTGTTTGCCCATTAACTGTGTTTGCTTGAGTTGTGGGAGTTTTTACAATATACTTTGGAGAGAAGACTTTTATGAGATTTTGTGTGTAAGGAATCTTTTCACTCAGTCTGTGACTTGTCTATTTTCTTAACTGTCTCTTTTGATAAATAGGTATTTTTGTTTTGATGAATTGTAGTCATTTTTTTTTTTCATGGTTAGTGCTTTCTGGGTCCTCTCTAAGAAATAGTTGCCAACATCTATTGTGAAAGTGTGAAAATCTAAGTGTGAAAATCTTTGTACTTTTGGTCCTTATATTTCATCCTTATATGATGATCTTGAATTAATTTTTATGCACGGGGGTGTTTGGCTGGCTCAGTCGGTGGAGTGTGCGACTCTTGATCTTGGGGTTGTGGGTTCGAGCCCCTCATTGGGTGTAGAAATTACTTAAAAATAAAATCTTAAAAAAATAAATTTTTGTGCATGGTTTAAGGTAGCGGTTGAGATGCATTCTTTCATATTTTTATGCAATTATTTCAGCACAATTTATTTAAAAAAATAATTCCTTCCCCAAATGAGTAGTTTTGGCACTTTAGCGAAAATCATTTGATCACATCGATCTATTTCTGACCTGTTTATTTCGTTAATCGGTTGCATTATCTCTATACAAATTCCATACTACCTCGAACACCGTACTCTTATGATCAGGTAATGGAAGTCGTCCAACTGTGTTATCCCTTTTTATGAGTGTTTTTAGCTACTTTAGATCCTTTGTATTTCCATTCATATTTTAGCATGAACTAGTAAATTCTTCAAACAAACAAACAAACCAACAACAAACAAAGAAGACAAAAACCAAAAGTCCTGTTGGGATTTTGATTGAGATTGCACTGAGTTCATAGTTCATTGAAGACAAATAACTAAGCTAATAATGTTGAATCTTCCAATCCATGAACATGATAACTCTCTACTTAGTCTTGTTTTTTCATATTTTATGCTTTTCATTGCAGAGCTTTCACATCCTTTTAAAGCTTATGCTTAATTATTGTGCTTTTTTTTTTTTTTTGCTATTATGAACTCCATTTAAAATTTCACATTTCTCATTTCATTGTTTGCTGTCAGTATGCAAAACTACAATTGATTTTTTTACATATTGACTCTGTATCCTACGATCATTCAAACTGACTTACTACTCCTAGTAGTTTTTTCTACAAGCTCCAGTGGATTTTTATGTAAATTGTCATTTTGTCTGAGTACAGCATTTTACTTCACCTTTTCCAATCTTTATGCCTTTTATGTCATTCTTTTTGCTGTTGTATTACTTTGGGCTACCCGCACAACATGACATAGAAAGTGAGAACAGACATCTTTGCGTTGTTCCTGATCTCAGAAGCCAAGTGTTCAGTGTTTTAGCACTAAGTATGACATTAACTTTAAGCTTCTTGCAGATGCCTTTTCAGACTAAGGGAGTTTTGTCTGACCCAAAGTTTAAGTGTTCTTTATAATGAATACGTGTTGAATTTTGTCAAAAGCATTTCTTCCTGCACATATTGAAATGATTGTACGCTCATTCTTTATTTTCTGATGATTTGGTGGATTAAATTGATCTTTTAAGTGCTAAACCCATCATGCATTCCTGGGATAAATCCCCATTTGGTTGTAATGTATGATCATTTTATGTAATCCTGGATTTGACTCAATAACATTTTGTTCATAGAACTTACTGAAGTCTATATTCCGAAGGACATTGGTCTCTTCTTGAAATATTTTTGTCGAGTTTTATTATCAGGGTATTGCTGACCTCATTAAATGAGCAGGAAAGTAAAGTATTTCCTCTTCCTGTCTTTTCTTAAAGAGCTTGTATAAATTCATTTATCCATAAAATTTTGATAGAATTCACCAGACAGTCCATCTTGGCTTGGAGTGTTCTTAGGGAGGAGGTTTGTAATTACAAATTTAATTCTTTAAGAGATATAGAGTTATTTACATTATTTTACTTTTTATGTTAATTTTGGTAAATTGAGTTGTTCAACATATTTATTTCATATGAGCCGTCAAACATTTTCCAACAAATGTTCATCACATTCCTTCCTTGTTCATTAAATCTGTTTCATTTGTAGTCATAGTTCCTCTGTCATTCCTGATATTGGTAACTTGTGTTTCTAATATTTTTTTCTTGATCGGTTTTACTGAGGTCCATTAAATTTATTAGTCTTTTCAAAATACCAACTTTTGGATTTGTTAATTTTCTGTCTGTTTTTAGCGTAATTAACTTTAACTTTTAATTTTACTATTTTTTTTCCTTCTTTGGTTTTAATTTGATCTTCTTTTTCCAGATGCCTAAGACGGGAGGTTAGATTATTAAGTTTAACTCATTCTTCTTTTCCTATATAAGTATTATAATGCTGCACACTTCCCTTGAATCATAGCTTTAACTGCATCCCACAAATTTTTATTCATGATATTTTCATTGTCACTTAGTTGAAAATACCCTCTGGTTTCCTTTGCGATTTACTCTTTCACTGCACATTATTTAGAAGTATGTTATTTTAGTTCTAAATACTTAGAGGTTTTTCTAGATATCTTATTCTTATTTCTAGTTTAGAGACATATTTTGTGTCTTTAGGGGCATATTTTGTGAGTTTTCCATCTTTTGAGATTTGTTGAGCTGATATCATCATAAAGTGTATGTTGGTGAATATCCCAAGTGCTATGAAAGTCCCAGGAACTATGTAGTGTGAAATTGCTGGGTGTGGTATTATATAAATACAAATTTATTCAATTTGGTTGATCATGCGGTTGAAATATTCTTTATCCTAACATGTGTTTAAATCTGTAAAATACCGAGAGGTTGGTGCTGGCAATCTCTATTTATGTGGATTTATCAATTTCTCTTTTAATTCTGTCAACATTTATTTCATGCATTATTGAAGCTCTGTTGTTACCTGCATACACATATGCCTGTCATTAAGGTTGTCATAAGTTCCTAATGAATCAATGCTTTTATTTTGGAAATATTCCTCCTTGCTCTACCAACACACGTTATCTTCATGTCTGCTTTGTCTGATAGTGAGAAAGCTTTATTACTTAACTTTTGCCTGTTGTTTACATGGTATGTCTGTCCCTAGTCTTTTACTTCCAATCTGTCTATCTTGGATGAAGGTGAATTTCTGGATATAATATACACCTAGTTCTTGTATTTTATCCGACATGCCTTATAATTGGAGCCTTCAGTTCATTGCATATAGTCATGGACATTTAAATCTACAATTTTGCTACTTATTGTATTGTTTTTTATTCTTCTGTTCCTCATTTCTTTCTTTGTTTTGGGATTAATAACAAATTTTTTTTCGGGGCACCTGGGTGGCTCAGTCAGTTAAGCGTCCTACTTCAGCTCAGGTCATGATCTCATGGCTCATGGGTTCAAGCCCCACATCAGGCTCTTTCCTGACAGCTCGGAACCTGGAGCCTGCTTTGGATTCTGTGTCCTCCTCTCTCTCTCTGCCCCTCACCCATTTGTGCTCTGTCTCACTCTCTCAAGAATAAAGAAACATAAAAAAAATTTTTTTTTAGTTTTTTCAGTATCCATTTTAATTCTTTCATTCAGGCTCCTTAAGCTGTGCCTAATATAACTTTTTAAATGTTTGCAATATGCTATCTTTACTTATCACAGTTTACTTGATATGCTTTGAATAACATTTTAAAACATTGTAAAAGTAAAAATTCATTTGAACCTTCATTTTGTGCTGTTTTATCATTATTTTAATTCTATACACATTAAGATACTGCAATGTAATATTATTATTTTTCCCTTAACAGGTCAGCTGTTTAGAGAAACTAAGTATATTATGTTGCTAGGGCCACCCTAACAAAGTACCACAAACTGAGTGGCTTCAACAAAATTAATTTATTGTCTCACAGTTCTGGGGGCCAACAAATCCCAGATCAAGGTGCCAGTAGGCCCATGTTCCCTCTGGAGGTGCTGAGAGCTCTGCTTTTGTCTTCTAGATCCTACTGTGACCCATTTGTGGCAGCAAAATTCCAATCTTCACGTGGTGTTCTCCTTGTGTCCACAAGCATGTCTGTGTCCGCATTTCCCGTTTTTTTTTTTTAATTTAAAAAAAAATTTTTTTTTTAATGTTTATTTATTTTTGAGACAGAGAGAGACAGAGCATGAACGGGGGAGGGGCAGAGAGAGAGGGAGACACAGAATCGGAAGCAGGCTCCAGGCTCTGAGCCATCAGCCCAGAGCCCGACGCGGGGCTCGAACTCGCGGACCGCGAGATCGTGACCTCCTGAGCTGAAGTCGGACGCTTAACCGACTGAGCCACCCAGGCGCCCCTTCGCATTTCCCGTTTTTATAAGGACATCCGTCTTACTGGAATAGGATCTACCCTAATGATCTCCTTTTTTTTTTTTTTTTTTATTTATTTTTGAGACAGAGAGAGACAGAACATGAACAGGGGAGGGTCAGAGAGAGAGGGAGACACAGAATCTGAAACAGGCTCCAGGCTCTGAGCTGTCAGCACAGAGCCCGACGCGGGGCTCGAACTCACGGACCGTGAGATCATGACCTGAGCTGAAGTCGGACGCTTAACCGACAAGCCACCCAGGCGCCCCTCCTTTTTTTTCTTTAAAGAGAGAGAGAGCACGCACGTGTGGGCACACTAGGACAAAAGTGGGGGAGGGGTGGGAGAGAGAGAGAATACTAAGCAAGCTGGATGCCCAGCGCAGAGCCCAACACAGGTCTCGATGTCACAAACCTCGAGATCATAACCTGAGCCGAGATCAAGAGTCAGGCGCTTAACTGATTGAGCCATCCAAGTGCCTCCCCTTAATGATCTCATCTTGACTCGATTGTATCTACAAATAACCTATTTCCAAATACGGTCAAATTCACAAGCGCTGGGGTTTGGGAGCTCAACATATGAATTTTGGGAGGTACAATTCAACCCATAATACTAAGAGAAGGAAAAAAACATGTGTGTGTTTGTGTATGCGTGTGTGTGTGTGTGTGTGTGTGCACATACATGCGTACATATATGCATACGAATATAATCAAATATAATTATTAAAATTATATAATCTGTCAATATATGTATAGCATGTTATATATATCCCTATATATTTATCACTTTACACGTTCTTCATTCCTTTCCATAGATCAAGTTTCCATCTGGTATCATCTCCCTTTAGCCTGAAGAGATATTTCTGTAGCATTTCTGGCAGTGCAGGTTTGCTCGTGACAAATTTTCTCAGCTTTCATTTATCTGAAAATCTTTATTTTAACCTATTTAAAGGATTTTTTTTCTTGTCTCTCCTTTCCTTTTTTTTTTTTTTTTTTTAACTGGACATAGGATTCTGGATTGATAGTTTTTTTTTTTTTTCTGTAACTTTAAAAGTGTCACTTAATTGTCTGTGGCTTACATTGTTTCTGATCTGAAGTTGGCCATCATTCACATTATTATTTCCTTACAGCAAGATTTCTCAGCTTAGTGCTTCTTATATCATAAGCCACACAATTCTTTGTTTTGGGTGGCTTTCCTGAGCATCGTGGGATGGTTAGCAGCATCTCTGACCCCTACTGGCTAGTTGCCATTAGCACCCCCACAACCACCCCCAGTTGTGAAAATCAAATATGTCTCCACAAATTGCCAGATTTCTCTATAGGACAAAATTGTCCCCCGTGAAGAAGCATTGCTTTATACGTAATGAGTCCATTACTCTCTGACTAATGTCAAGATTTTCTCTTTATGCTTGGGTTTCAGCTCTGATGTGACTAAGTACCTTTTTTGTGTTTTTGTTTTTGTTTGTCTTCCCTGCATGGTTTTTTGCTGAGCTTCTTTGATCTAAATATTAGACGGGGTGTCTGGGTGGCTCAGTCGGTTGAGTGTCTGATTTCCGCTCAGATCATGATCTCACTGCTCATGAGTTCAAGCCCCACATCAGGCTCTGAGTTGACAGCCTGGAGCCTGGAGCCTGCATCAGATACTGTGTCTCCCTCTCTCTCTGCCCCTCTCCTGCTCATGGCATATCTCTCTCTCTCTCTCTCTCAATAAATAAATAAATAAATAAATAAATAAATAAATAAATAAATAGTTAATTTAAAAAAAGAAAGTTTCTTAATGTGTTAAATATTATTTCCTTGTTTTCAAATATTTCCTCTTCTCTGGACTTCAATAAAATGTATGTTAGATTACTTGATGTTTTCCCACAGGTCACTAAGGCTGTGTTCATTTATTTTATTTTTTTTTTTAACATTTTTTAAATTACCTTGAAATAAATACAGACTCACAGAAGGTTTCAAAGAAATGTACAGGGAGGTCTCTGAACCCTTAATCCAGCCTTGCCTGTCTTTGCCTCTTGCATAACTGTACTGCAGTATGAAAGCTAGGAAATTGATATTGGTGCAACCCACAGAGCTTATTCATGAATTACATATACACTCATTTATTTTTAAAAAAAATTTTTTTTTTTTTAACGTTTTTTTATTTTTGAGACAGAGAGAGACAAAGCATGAACGGGGGAGGGTCAGAGAGAGGGAGACACAGAATCTGAAACAGGCTCCAGGCTCTGAGCAGTCAGCCCAGAGCCTGACGCGGGGCTCGAACTCACGGACCGCGAGATCGTGACCTGAGCCGAAGTCGGATGCTTAACCGACTGAGCCACCCAGGCGCCCCCATATACACTCATTTATATGTACGTGTGCATACGTAGTTCTTTGTAGTTTCATCACGTGTAAAACTTCGTGCACCTATCACTACAACCAACATACAGAACTGTACTATCAATATAAGGATCCTTCATTTGACCTGTTGACAGCCGTACCCATCCTCCCCCATTCCTAACTCCTGGCAACAACGAATCTGTACTTGGTCTCTCAAATTTTTTGATCTAAAGAATGTTAGGGCACCTGGTGGCTCAGTCAGCTAAACATCCAACTCTTGATTTTGGTTCAGGTCAGGACTGCAGGATTTATGGGATTGAACCCCTCCCTGGGCTCTGTGCTGACAGTGCTGAGCCTGCTTGAGATGCTCTTCTCCCTCTCGCTCTCTGCCCCACGTGCTCTCTCTCTCTCTCTCAAATAAATAAGTAAACAAACATTAAAAAATAATGTCACAAAAATGGGACCACGTAGAATGCAAACTTGGTTGTTGTTGTTGTTTTTCTTACCATAATTCTTTTGAGATTCATCCAAGTATTGAAAGTATCCAGTGCCCATTCTTTTTATAGCTGAGTGGTATCCCATGCCCTTCATGGGATTAGTTATTAAACTAGTTAAACTACTGCAATTAGTTTAGCCATTTACTCTTTGAAGGACCGTTTCCAGTTTGGAAACTATTAAAGCTTCTATGAACATTTGTGTACAAATTTCTCATAAAAACACACTCTCATTTCTCCGGGATCAAAGCCTAAGTGTGCGGTTGATAGGTTGTCTAGTCTATACACACTTAATGTTAAAATGTCAACCTATTTTCAAAATTACTTATACTATTTTACATTCCCACTAGCAACGTCAGAATGGTCCATTTTCTTTACGTTCTTCTCAGCATTTGGTATTATCAATATATATACTTTTTATTTTAGCCATTCTGATAGGTACATTGTGATAACTCATTGTGATATTAATTTGCATTTCCCAAGTAGCTAAAGATATTGAATATCCATTCATGTGCATATATTCCAGGCATACTCCTCTTCAGTAAAATACTTGTTCATGTATTTTGCCCATTTTTATTGCATTTTTTTGTTTTATTAATGCTGAGTTCTGAGAGTACTCAGTATATTCTAGATACAAGTCCTTTGTCGATACGTGATCTGCAAATATTTTCTGTAATCATCCTAGAGGAGTCTTTCATAGAATAAAAGTTTTCAGTTTTCATGAAGTCAAACTTATCAGTTTTTCCTTTCATGTGTAATGCTTTGGGGGTCAAGTATGAGAACTCTTCACCTAATTTTAGTTCCCAAAGAATTTTCTCTAAGTATTTTTTTCCTAAAAAATGTTATGGTTTTATATTTTACACTTAAGTCTCTGATCCATTTTGAGGTTTTTTGTTTGTTTCTTTTGTTTGTGTGAAGTGTAAGCTTTAGGTCAAGGATGAGTTTTTTAAATTGCCTATGGATATCTGTTAATTTATTTTTAATCCTTTTTTTTTATTTCTGTGTGTGTGTGTGTGTGTGTGTGTGTGTGTGTGTGTGTGTGTGAGAGAGATATTGGGTGAAATCCTTTGATCTCTTTTCAGTTTGCCAACCCTTTATTCTTCTATCTGTAATATTCTACTAAGGTCATCCAGTGAATTTTTACTTCAGATATTTTACTTTTCATTCTAGATATTCTATTCTCAACAGATGGTCCTCCATCTGTTCCATCATTGTGTTCCTATTTTCCTTTAAGTCCTTGAGCACATTTATAATAGTTGTTCTAAGGTTTTTTCCTGCTCACTTCAATATCTAACCTCTTTGTGGTCTGTTTTGATTGCTGGTTTTTTCTCTTGAAAAAGAGAAAAGATCACATTTTTCTGCTTTTTTACATTTCTAGTAATATTTTTTTAAATGTTTATTTATTGGGCCGCCTGGGTGGCTCAGTCAGTTAAGCATCCAACTTCAGCTCAGGTAATGATCTCGCAGTTTGTGGGTTTCAGACCCACATTGGGCTCTGTGCTAACAGCTCAGAGCCTGGAGCCTGCTTTGGATTCTGTGTCTCCCTCTCTCTACCCCTCCGTCATGTTCTTTCTCTCTCCTTCTGTCTTTCTCTCAAAAATAAATAAACATTTTCTTAATGTTTATTTATTTATTTTGAGGGAGAGAGAGAGTGTGCACATGCAAGCAGGGGAGGAGCAGAGAGAGAGGGGAGAGAAAGAATCCCCAGAAGGTTCCCTACTGTCAGCACAGAGCTCATTTCGGGGCTGAATCTCACAAACCCTGAGATCGTGACCTGAGCAGAAATCAAGAGTCGGAAGCTTTACTGACTGAGCTACCCAACGCGCCCCTCTAGTAATTTTTAATTACACCCTGGACATTATTGGCATTTGTTCTAAGGAATTATGGAATCTGGTTTATGTTGTCTTCCTTTAAAGGTATGGAATGTTGTTCTGATAGATAAGTTGAAGAAAGATTATTTTTAAACTGTCAGGATAATTTTATTTTTTGTTACGGTAGCTGTATCTCCTATACCTTAGGGCGTATCCTTTACGCTGGGTGTTCATCTTTACTCTCTATTTGTAGCCTGTCTGTAATTTCAGCTCAATGCTTCGGGATGTTCAGTATATTCTTCCTACTCAGACTACATTGGCTTTACCATCTCTCCATCCTGCATGATCATAGATAAAAAAGCTAAACGGAGGTATTAGTTCTCAGCCTTGCAGCAAATAGCCACTCTGTTCAATAACCTGGAGTCTTGCCCTTCATATGTGCAACCCAATCCCTAGCCAAAGACCCACAAAGAATCTCCATGCAGACTTTCACACCTTGCTTCTCTTATTTCTACCCTGCAACATACTTCTTTCTAGTACCCCATAACGCAAATTCTAGATGCCTCTGCATCCTGAACTCTGACCTCTGCGTACTCTAATGCTAACGCACTGCTCTACTTTGGCTCTGCTTCCCAGAATGCCTTCTGGAAACTGCCTTAGGACAGGAAGCCAGGACAAATACCGGGTCTCCTTCGTGCGCTTTCTGTCTCTCAAAGATCTCAGTCCTCCATTGCCTCTTGTTCATCACCCTGAAACAGTTGTTTTATCTAATCTGCTCAGTTTCTTTGTTGTTTAGGGTGAAAGAGCATGTCTGGTGCCAGTTGTTTTGCCATGGCTGTGTGTGGAAGTTCTTCTAATTCATTACAGTTTGTCACAATAGACAAAATAATTGCACTGAATCTGTTCTCATTTTAGTAGAGTCAAAGGACTTATCATCTTCAACTCCAGCCAGATGTAATACCCTCCCATCTCTTGTAAACTGAGTGAACACATCTCCTGGTTTTCCTAACATCGTCCCAGTTAATGTCTATTATGAATACCACCCCATTTTACTCTCAAAAATATTCTACTTTTGGCAACAAATTGGCTACTTCATTTATAATACTTATTATTTATAAATATTTTTTTAAGTTTTTTTTAACGTTTATTTATTTTTGAGACGGAGATAAAGCATGAACGGGGGAGGGTCAGAGAGAGAGGGAGACACAGAATCTGAAACAGGCTCCAGGCTCTGAGCTGTCAGCACAGAGCCCGACGCGGGGCTCGAACCCACGAACTGCAAGATGGTGACCTGAGCTGAAGTTGGACGCTTACAACTGAGCCACCCAGGCGCCCCTATAAATATTTTATAAATACTTAGTAATAGTGGTTTTTTACAGTGAGAATCCCATATAACCGAACTTTATGATACAATTATTTTTATTATGTTGTTTAACTTTTCTGAAATTAATGTTGTTATTTCTTTCTAGGACTTTGTATTTATTTATTTATTTATTTACTTATTTATTTGCTTATTTACTTATTTATTTATTATTTACCGATATGTAAGTTTGCATTCGACCTTCCTCTCCACTCTCTGGTGCTTTGTAATTAGTTTCAAATGTGGTCAATATGTGTTTTCAGAAAAAAGCTTCACAGCACAAACCATACTTTGTTTAGAATATTTCTTCTTTTTAATGTTTATTTATTTATTTTTGAGAGAGAAAGAACACACAAGCCGGGGAGGGGCAGAGAGAGAGAGGGAGACACAGAATCCAGAGCAGGCTTCAGGCTCCCAGCTGTCAGCACAGAGCCCGACGTGGGGCTCGAACTCACGAACTGTAAGATCATGACTTAAGCCATAGGTGGACACTTAACCGGCTGAACCACCCGGGTGCCCCAGAGTATTTCTTACTAAGGAAAATGTATCCTATTTACTCACCTTTTTTTTTCTTTTTAGAGGATTTTTTTATTACGAGATTATAAAAGAAATAGCAGATTGCTCTTTCTCGCCATGGTTGGTTGGATTAACTCCATGGACTCTATGTCCAGTGCCCTGGCTTGGTACCAGTATGACAAAGGACAGAGGCATTGAAATATCTGGGAGAGGAGGAGTTAAGAGCTGTCCTTCTTTCTTGCTCTAATAGTCATTTACATTTTAGGTATTGTATCCTTGCCTTCTGTAAACACATAGTAACTTGCATATGCTCAAACAGCCTACAGAAACACACACACACACACACACACACACACACACACACACACACTTATGCAGAGAAAAATGCCCTGTATTTCCTTATACTTGGAAAAGAATGAATTACTTGGGTCAAACAGAATTTGAGAGTCAATGTGGTATCTCTCTGGCCATAAACATGATCCCTCTTACTTAAGAGTATCGTGTTCTGTGGACTGCATTTCTGGCCATGTATTCAATGCCTTTATAGCTTAGTAAACATGATGTAGGGTAGATACTTTTGTTCATTATTTATTTCCTTTGAATATACACCTGGTTAACACAAACCGACAGCTTGAATAGTCCCCTAGTTATTTTTCAATTGCCACATTCTATATCATATTGAAGACGGTAATAAATGCTGAACTTTCACATCTTATGCAAATGTGTTGTATTTCCTATATCTCCTCTTCAGCAATGTATTATTTTTAGGTATTTATATTGAAAGCTATTCATAACCAATTTAACGTCAGACTTGGACCTGCAATGATATAGGGAGGCTGCCTTTCGTTAAGTGGAAGGTTTTCTTTTATGATAGTCCTCCTAGAAGATTCAAACTACGAGTCAGAGGCACTTATTTTGAGAGAGTAGCAGCCTGGGTGCTGTAATACGTTCACTCTGTTTTAAAACATCCCAAAGAATGCTGTCAGCTCGAAGTTTCTATACCTAGTACCTACTAAATCAGATCAGACCATTTTTATGTAACGGTTGCAAATGTGTTTTTTTTGAATGTTAAATCTGTTTCTATTTTTCAATCAATTTAAAATGTGTAGAAAAAAAGTGTTCTGATTGTATATTATCCAATTTTCATCAGCTGCCGGAAGGAAATGCTGTGAAAATCTGTGATTTAAAACCCTTAAAACTTCTGCTTGAAATGCATGTTTTGTTAAGAACATTAGATATGCAAAGTGTGTTAAACAGAATTTTGATGTCTTTATTAATAGCATTTAAAAGTTTTAGGATTTCGGATATTCACAGATTTTTATTCTCCTTGATTTACAAGGTCATATATTTTAGACCTTTATTTTTCATCCTTTGGAGATACTTGGGACTGTGAAGAAAACTGGTAAAAGAAATAATTACATTACTACTAATAATGCTATCCTTTCTAGGATTTAATGGAGAAGATATTTTACATAGGGCATATAAATAACCACAAACACCAGTCAACACTTAAAAGCCACTGTGTATAAATGACTTGCCTATGAGCTGTGTGAAAGACAAAGATCTGGTCTTCCATGAGTTCATAATCTAGTTTAAAATAAATACATGTGTCAAAAGAATGGCACACTTAAGGGCATTGGGGTTTAGAGGAGCAAAAAAATTGCCGCCTTTAAAACTTCAATGTAAAGTGGGATCTGACATAAGGAATGAAAGTAATGCATAATAGTAAATCATGATGAAAATACTATTGAGGGGCACCTGCGTAGCTCAATTGGTTGAGCGTCTGACTTCGGCTCAGGTCACGATCTCGCTGTTCCCAAGTTCAAGCCCTGCGTAGGTCTCTGTCCTGACAGCTCAGAGCCTACAGCCTGTTTTGGATTCTGTGTCTCCCCCCTCTCTCTCTGCCCCTTCCCCACTCGTGCTATGTCTCTCTCTGTTAAAAATAAATATTTAAAAAAATTTCTAAAAATACTATTGAATAGTAACAAATTTAAATGTGATATAACTTTTATTAAAACAACCTACAGGGATATGAAAAAAGGTGAAAAAATAAACCAATTAGAACAGATGCTTTTCTTTTTTATACTTATAGTTGGTGTCATACTAACATTAAAAAACAGAAGCACTGAAACTCTGGGTTAATTAGTACTTTATTTAGTTTTTCATATTTACTTTTACCTACTTTATCAGTTAGTATTTGTGTTCTTTCACAAGTAAGAGATTGCCAAAAAATTGTGACTTAACTATACAGGGATTTATTTTTGCATGGTGTCGTGTGGACCTTTTATAACCTTTCACCCTCCTACCCTTGGGGTATTGGATCAGGTCCAAAATAGCAACCAGAGCTCCAGTCATCACATCTACCTTCCTGGTAAATGGAAGGGACAAAGAACGATGGCAGCCCTTCCTTTAAGAAGGCTCAAGGAAGTAAAACACTTTACTTTGCTTCTACGTTTTATCAGTGGCCCAAAACTAGTCACATAAGCACATGTACTGCAAATTCATCTTCTAGGTGGGTGCATGACTGCTTAGAATAAACTTAGGACTCGGTTTTGTTATGGGGCCAAAGGAGATGATTGAAGCCTAGGTAAGCATATCACAGTTTTGGTCATTCCCGCTAAGCATTTTTAATATCCATGGTACAGATTGCGGCGTTTGTAAGTCAAAATGAGCCTGGCTGACTTTGCATCCTTAAGTGAGGGCTAACTCTTGCCGCGTTGATCTGTTCCAGCCACCAGAATTGTTACTCAGTGCTTAGGTTGGCAACACCCATTTTAGTGATTCGATTATATACAGATCATGAAAGATCATTTCCTTGAAAATGACTAGTCTAGAATGAAAGTGATAGATGTCGGGAATGTGTGGCGGGCCCGTCCAAAGGAGTGAGTCGATATATTTGGATGGATGGATGGATAGATAGGTAAGTATATAGGTAGCGGATTGTGTAAGTTAGGTTGATAGAAAAGTAGAAAGAAAGAGGAGAGGAGATGAGGGGACAAAGGAGAGAATAGGAGAGGAAGAAAATTAAGGAATTGCAGGGAATTCCTAGCAGACTATTAAGGATAGTCTAGTCTAATCAAAATGTGCATCTCTATATTGACCTACCCTACTGATCATTTATTTTCTCAGTGCAACATGCCATTTGCTCTGGCATGCTACTTTGTTTGTGATCTTTATTAGTGGTAGATGATTATTTCCAAAGTTAAAAATGCTGACAGTGTCCTCAAATATAGCCCTGATGAAGCTCTTTTTTCCTAGTATTTTATCGTATGTTAAATTCTTTATTTACTTCTTAATAAGGAACTTAATAGTGCTTAACAAAGACAGCACTCTATCTTTCGAGTGCTTTTCTGTGGATCTGTTTCTCTGTCACCATCAGTGTTGCCTCTGTCACCCTTGCGAGGCAGACTGGCATCTCCTCCGTTTTCACATTAAGAATCGGCTCCTTGCTTAGTGTTGGATGAAAACAGGACGCCTGTGTTGGGCAGCACCATGATACTGTGCATTAGCCCATTAAACGTCTCTCCACCAGTAACAAGGCTGTTACTGTTTAACTATTACGTGTGCAGAAATATGTGGGCCAAGGTACAGAAATCAACACTGTCCAGTGACCTACATTCAGAAGAATAATATTCTGTGCAATTTGCACAATGAACTAGTGTCTTTGTACATCATAGGCAAGAAAGAAAAAAAAAGTTCTCTGCAGAATTTTCAGTGAAAGAGATTACCTCCAACCACATTAGAATGTTTTCCATGACCCTGTTACCTGGTTTTGAGGAATGTAGACTCCCCATTGCTCCCAACAATGTGTACAGTATACTAAAAAGTAGAATTAAGAGAATGTAGAACAGTGGTGAAGGGATATGGCTGCTAACTTAGAAAACAAAGTGCCAAGTTATGACCCTGCTTGTAATCTAGTCTCATGGGAATGCATTTAATAACTGCAGTACCATTTAAATTTTTGAAGACACTGTTTTTAAGTTTTCCTGCAGAGCAGTAACAATAGTTAATGAGATAAATGTTGCTTTGTCTTTAAAATATCCTACGCTCAGGGCGCCTGGGTGGCTCTGTGGGTTGAGCGTCCAACTTCGGCACAGGTCATGATCCTGTGGTTTATGGGTTCCAGGCCACGTTGGGCTGTGTGCTAACAGCCTGGAGCTGGGTTCAGATTCTGCGTCTCCCTCTCTCTCTGCCCCGCCCCTGCTGGCGCTCTGTCTCTCTCTCAAAAAGAATTAAACGTTAAAAATTTTTTTAATAAACAATAAAAATAAAATAAAGTGAAATATCCTACACTCATCTAATTCATTTTGCGTTAGAGATCAGTATGTAGAAACCCCAGATGTGATTCTTGTGATACTTAGCAGATGCTTCTTAGTCTTATCCCCTCTTATAAATTAGTAGACGCACTTGTAGGGCTTAGTTGATTGCACGTTCCAAAGTGATCTGTCAAATATCGGCACCTGCGAGCATGCCTTCATGCACATACTGAAGAAAAAAAAATTTTTTTTTTACATGTGCGGCTTGCATTTTAAAGGTAAAATAAGCGAACTTTTTTTTTAGTGTGTCTAAGTTAATTTTTCAAAATTCAACTCTAGCAGAGTCAATGGGGATGGGGTAAATATTATGGGATTTTCATTTGCATTGCCCTTCCTGTTCTCTGAAATAATTTATTATAATTTTCATGAGACTTCATAATATTATTCATTCACTTCATAATTGAAACGTTGTTAAACGCTGCCTCATGTTGATTCCTGACCTATACCAGCCAAAGGCACCTTCCTCTATTCCTTCTCTCCTTTCCAACTAAATAAGTTAGCAAGTTTGATACCCAATGATAAATCGCATAGATGATTCTGATCTTATTTATAAAATGGACTTGAAATTCCTGGCTTCTAACGAAGATATGGCAGGTTAACTGATTGAAAATGATTTCAAATGTCATGCAAATATTAGTAACCATTACCGAAAAAAATGTTTAAAAATAACAAAAGACATCGGGGAATTAAAATGTGATTCTAATTTCATCAGCAACAATTAGTTTGTCATTCTCACTGGCATGAAAGATTATTTAGAAATAAACAGTGACAGTTTACTGTAGCCAATGTTTACTACCCAATGTTTAGCATGACAGCAGAAGGAAAAGTAATGTTTTTAAGGTCATAGAATGTCAGGAAAACTGTCAGCAGATACAAGAGTGCCTGGTACTTCGTAGGTGCTGGGGAAAAAAAATTATTTAGTGAGATCTATCTCCTAGATTTTGAAAGCAGATGTGGAAAAAAAGTATGTACCCTTGCTTTAGTAAAAAGTGTATATAAACTCACAAAAGTGCAGTTTGCTTGGTGACTGACAAACCCTTAATCTTTTGATGCAGTCGGTAAAATCTACAAAACATTGAGCACGGCTTCTCCTATAGACAATTTCCAGCACCAGCCCAGATGGGTCTAATAAAGGCTATTGTCAGATCAAGCCTTCTGTCTCTGAAACATAAGTCATGCTTTGTTTATTTAATTTTGTCACTCTGTTATTTTACCCAAGCTCATTTGGGTATGTGATGAGAATAACTCATTGAACTAGTATATGATACAATAGCCGTGGACTGGAAGCTTGATTCTAGGAGAAATCCCCGATGTGAACGTCTTCCTCCCTACTCTCCCCATTTAAGGATAATTTGGCTCTACTTCTGCTCCACATTCCCAGGAGGATTTATTCCTTGACATGTGTCAAGGATAGAAGGATAACACAATGTCGGATACTGGGTTGAGAGATGGAGTTTTTTAAAAATCTTCATAGAGGCAGGTATAATGAATCGATCGGTTATGTTACTTCTTACTAGTTTTCTGAACCTGACACCAATAAGAGGAGGGAAACTCTGTAGAAGTCATTAAGAGAGAGAGAGTTAAAGAAAAAGGGAACTTAGAATAAATTTAGATATATTAGTCCAGGAGACAGACAAGAGGGTCACGAATAAATATAGTATACCAGATAAAAGTGATATTTGAAGCCAGAAAGCAAGGGATAATATTTATTGACCACCTACTATTTATGAAGCATCATTCTAGGTCCTGAAATGCATTCACTTGGTCTTAATTTCTGACCCGTTTAGCTTATTTTGCTTTATTTTTTTTTTATTCATTTTTGAGAGAGGGAGCACACACAGGGGAGGAGCAGAGAGAGAGGGACAGAGGATCTGAAGCAGGCTCTGTGCCGACAGCAGTGAGCCCGATGTGGGACTTGAACTCACAAACTGTGAGATCATGACCTGAGCTGAAGTCGGAGACACAACGACTGAGCCACCCAGGCGTCCCTGCTTTACTTTTATTAGCATTTGTGGTACATACGAGAAATGCAACAAGTCAATGAAATACAACTGAGACTACGTGTGCTTCCGGGGGACTGGTAGAACTGTGACCCAGACAATACCAAATACTTACTCCCAGATATTAACCCTTGAGCTGCCTGCGTTTTCTAACTTCAGCAGCCAAGTGAAGTGATTGCTGGAATTGTAACATATAAGCTAACTGATTCATACGTTCATCTCCTTGCTAGGCCTCTAGACCATACAATTAGCCTAACTTTTAGTTTCAGGCTTTGATGACATTCTTCCCAATTAGAATTATCTTTTAAATTATTCCGCATTCGTGTAACGTCTATGGTTTTGTACACTTTTGATTGAGGGGGAAATATGCATACAGTTCAGAAAGTCAAAAATTGCAGGGTGAAAATAGTCTAGTGTAATTTTGAGTTAATTCTGGAAGTTCAAGGTTTTAGTTGAAAGAACATATGTTTTCAAGGACTTCCACAGTCCCCCTGTTTGCCTGCAGAGTCAGTCTGCAGTACCCTGACTCTCCAGGCTCTGACTTCATTATGAGGAAAACCCTTTGTGGAGGGCATCTGCTCAATTCTAATAATAAATTTTAAGGGAGGTACAGAATCAAAATGAGAAGCAAATGGATTAATTATTCCTCTACATGGGGCCTGGGAATTCATTCATTACCTTTGTTCCTCATCACTTTGTGTGCTCTTGGGTTTCTGCAGAAAAGAAATGTTAAATGAGAAATGAAAGGGGTGAGCCTTTATTTCTCGGTGTTGGAATTTCAATTTAAGTATTCCAGAATAGAGAAATGTCCCTAACACTGGTGCCTGTATACAGTCCATCACTTGGGCCCTCCTCTCAGGTTTGGAGTTTGGAGATTCGTGAACGATGGTGCCCATTCTCAAGTACACCATAGCAGAGCTGGGACAACAAAGGCACAGGGCAAAAGACTCAGGTTGCAATTTTGACTTTGTTCCTAGCTGGTGACAGCACCTTGGATACTTAGTGTCAAAGACTTCATTTGAAAGATTAGAGGATTAGAACCAATTATTTCTGTCCTCCTCTAATTCTGAAAGTGTATATTCCTGTATAATTTTATATATATATATATATATATATATATATATATATAAAATATATATAATTTATATATATAATATAATTTATATATATATAATTTATATTTATAATTTTATATATAATTATATATAATTAATATATTAATAATTAATATTAATAATTAATATATTAATAATTAATTAATATATATTAATTAATAATATATATAATTATATATATAATTTATATTTATAAATTTATATATATATAATATATATAATTTATATATATAAATTTATATATATATAAAATATATATATATAACTTATTTATATATATATTTTATATATATATAATTTATATATATAAATTATATATATATATTTTATATATATATAATTTATATATATAAATTATATATATATATTTTATATATATATATAAATTATATATATTTTTTTTTTATATAAAATATATATATATATATATATATATATATATATATATATATATGAAAAATAAGACTTCTGTTTTAGAAAGGACTTCAGTGATAACTTAACAGTTTGGTCACCTAGTCCCACAGTTTGTTCCAAATTGGTCTGATACGTTAGCAAAAGTTGAAAATGGGACATGTAGCTTGGAGTCATGAGCACGAAGGTAATTACTTAAAATATCAGATTGCAGAGCCTCTCAAAAGGTACGATTAAGAGAAACATGGTGTAGAATGATTTCACAACAACCACCAAAGTGAAATGAACAGTGACCCACCTTGCGCCTTGTTAATCAGCAACTTTTCAACTATGATATTAGGTCTTTTTAAAATATATATATATCCATATTCCTAGAGATTTTGTCCCTATTTGAAGTTATGGCTTGATTTTGTTTCATTTGTACACATAAGCAATTGTACTTATTGAATATTTTTGTTTAATGACTGCTCTAGTTCACCCAACATTTCAAATAGTGGGTAAAAAGGCTGTTTCTATAACAAGACTGTGGGGCTCTCCAAGGGTAGCACGGAGGAAACCGACACGAAATTTTGTACTAAGTGCCTGTGTGTGTGTGTGTGTGTGTGTATGTGTGTTTCTTTGCGTTGAGTTGAGTTGAAGAGACGTTCATTAATTCATCCAAATTCTCCATGTTAGTCATGTTCTGCAAATGTAATGAGCATACCCATAATATTAGATTCCATGCCACTGATCAAACTACATTGTTATTTTTTACAACCCACCTCATTTCACATAGAATTTGAGACAATATCCAATTTTTTAGAAACCTATAGTGAAATAAACTATAAATATAGAAGATTAGTACCAGGGACAAGGAGAATATAAATATGCCAATCATAAGAGGAGTCTAGTTGCTGAGCATCCTATATCGTTTGAGCTTGCTGGTAGCCAGAGGAAATAAATAGAAGCATGTGCAGTTATAAGGTTCTCATTAATGGATAGGAGGAAGCCTACTGGCCCCTCAGGGGAAATAACACATTTTGATAAACACAGTAAAGAGTTGTGTTCTGCAGACAAAATCCTGTGGAACTATTCTCATTATTTACACTTAATTTTAGATGAATTATTTCTTTATGGCATACTGAGAGTTTTATTTACCAATTGGACATCACACAGAACCTTGCTTCTCAGATAACCAAGTAATCATTTGGCTAGCCTAATTAGTTCGAGATCTCTTGTCTTGAAAATGGGAATAACAAGATTAACTGACCATAATTTGTAAGAATTCCACCTTTCTTTAAAAAAAAAAAAAGTAATTTTTTATTGTGGTAAACATATGCAGTATAAAACTTACCATTTTGACTATTTTAAGTATACAATACAGTGACATTAAATATATTCACACTGTTTTAACCATCACCACTATTTCCAGAACTTTTTTTTACCATTCCAAACAGAAACTCTGTACCCATTAAAATATAATTTCATTCCCTCTCTTTCCAGCCTATAGTAAACCTATATTCAGCTTTCTGCCTCTATACATTACCCTATTCTGTATACCTCAAATAAGTGGAATCATGTAATATTTTGCTTTTGTGTCTGGCTTATTTCACTTAGCATAATTTTTTCAACATTCATCCATGTTGTAGTATATATCAGAGTTTTGTTTCTTTATATGGCTGAATAATATTCCATTGTATTCTGTCCTTTTAAAAATATAAGTTTACCTTTTCCGTCTAAAGGTTTTTGTCTGTCTTTTGAGTTGTCAAAATACTAGCAAAAGATTCTAAAATGGCATCTGCCAACCTCTTGAGTACCCAAATGACACATCATTTGTTCAATTATTTTTGTTTGCCCCAAGATTTTACTTTGGTATCATTCCCTTATCTATTATAATTTGACTTTAAAAGAAAACACTATTTCTCTACCCATAACATTTCTGACAGCAAATGTGTGGGTTTTCCACACCAAACAACTCTCTAATTCTCTGTGGACACCACCTGGGTGTCCTACAATTGAATTCAGTTCTGACACTAGCTACCTAGAGTAGATGCAGTCCCCACTATTAAGGGTTTGGTCCCACAAGACTCTCCCCCAGTTTCACATGCCAGTTGCAATTGGTGGGTCCCCAGGTTACCCACACTCTGTCCAACTTGCTACAAATCAGGGTTTCCCATGACCCTTTCCTTAGATTTGATAATTTGCTCAGACAACTCACAGAACTCAGGGAAATACTTTACTTACCATTACTGGTTTATCATAAAGGATATTATAAAGGATACAAATGAACAGCCAAATGAAGAGGTAAATGGGGTGAGACCCAGAAGGGTCCCTAGTGCAGGAGTTTTTGTCCTCGTAGGGTTTAGGATGCACCACTCTCCCAGTATATGAATGCATTCACCAACCTGGAAACTCTCTGAACCTATTAGGGCTTTTATGGAGGTTCCATTATGTAGGCACGCCTGATTTAATCATTGGCAGTTGGTGATTAACTAAATCCCAGTCCCTCCCCTTTCCCCAGAGGTCAGGAGATGGGACTAAAAGTGCCACTCCCCTAATCATACGGTTTGTTCCTCTGGCAACCAGCCCCCATCCTAAAGCTACCTACCTGAGGCTTTCAGCAACCAGTCATCTCATTACCATCAACTGAGATATGGTTGAAATGGGCTTATTATAGATCACAAAAGATGCTCCTCTCACCCCTATCACTCAACAAATTACAAGACTTTTAGGTGCTCTGTGCCAAGAACCAGGGACAAAGATCAAATATCTGTTTCTTACATCACAGTATCACAGACTTAGAATTTGCTTTGTAGTCAAGTCTTCCTATGGCTTCTATAGACAAAACTTAAAATCCTATTTGTTTGTTTATTTATTTTTCAAAAATTGCACACTTTCTAGATCTTGGTATCTAATGTGTTTCATGTGACATCTTCCTCAGAACTCCTATTTCATCAATACAATTACCAAATATTTTCATGTTGCCCTTTGTATAATTTATAATTGCAAGTTTGTCTTTTGTTTCCTCTTGATCTGAACAGCTACTTGCTTCCTGAGAATGTCCACGAGCTCTGGACATTGGAAGCTTCTGTCTCATTTGTACAGTCTAGAAAGAAACTCTACAAAGCACGCAGAGCGTGGAGGTGCACGATTTTTAAACCAGTGATTAGGGTTTAAGCAAAATGATGATTATTGGGTCATGAAAAAAATCAGTCCTGTGTGCCTCCATTTTATTTGATTCAAGTAAAAACACTGCACAGAGACCAAACTTGTATCAAATAACAATGTTTTAATCAACTTGAAACTGCAAAATGCACATTGAATGCTAATTTAAAAATTCAGTACTTCAAAAACTACAAGTTATAAAATATTTTTTATTGGGCACACTCATTTTATGACGTGCTAACATAATAATAGGATATATATTTTCACTAAACCCTTCTTAGAGATAAAATATTTGAAGAACTTAATGAAAGTAAGCTTGTTATTTTTCTAAATAAGGATTTGAAACTATAGTCCTTTATATGTGTTCCTTTATAGGAACACTTCAATAGCTAGAGCAACCTGTTAGAGAAATTTCTTACAGCATTTTGCTCCTACGACTTTTGTTTCATTATGTTTTGCTACTAATGTTGGAAGTAGCTAGAAATTGAAATAAATACAATTGTATTCTAATTTGGAAGCAAACTTAAAAGAAATGTTAGTGTCGTACATATAAATGCACTAATTAAATGCATTTAAGTCATTTAAATTCTTGGATTATTTTTTAATTCTTGGATTTTTTTTGGTTTTAGATTCTTTAATTTACAATGATAACATGCATGTAATCTGTATATCTAATATATATGACACAAATCAAGTACCTTATGGACATGCACTTAACATGAATATTGAGCTCTCTATTACCATTATTAAGGAAAATATCTTGGATTTTTTTCCTATTTTTTCTAATTTTCTATTTTTTTTCCTAATTTCATATGCCTTCATTTCATATTCCAATTAAAACTTCAAAGTAAAAAAAATGGTTTAAAAAATCTTACATTGTTACCAGATTAAGTTTGCTGTTACACTTCACTAATAAACTTTTGGTTAATGATCAGTTTTAATTCGGTTTAATTCAATTTTAATTCAGTGATATTTCTAAATTGGGTAATTAATATCTGACATTATTCTCAGTGCCTGACACCTGCTTGAATGTCCTTTACTATGAGGAAAGTTTTCCATTGAGCCAATGTAAATAAAATCTGGAAGTTAGAGAAAATAGCTACCTTGAAGAAATTTGGCACTCAAGAACCCAGCAAATACTTTAAATACTTTCCTGTTTTATTTCATGAGCTCTTATACAGTACACTTTAAAAGTTTTTCTTCTTGCTTGCTTTATTTACTTGAAGTGCCAGTCTGATAGACTCCATTTCAGTGGCCACTGTGAAAATAGACTATCTGTTCTGGACTCCAGACTTGAAGCTTCAGTTCAGGTAGGATCTACCCAATTTAAATAGCTATCATTATGTGTATCTAAATGACTTTTTTTTAATAAAGGACATTTTTCATCTAGAAAAATAACTTAGAATATAGAAGATGGATTAATAACTAAATGTAGTTTCACCATAACCATAATGGTATACTCAATGAAATACATTATGTTTCTAATGAATATTTCTAATTTCTCTTCCTAAGGAAATTTATGATACCCTTTCATCTAAATGCCTACAGGTCTATCCTAGTTCTCTAAAGGTCCTCTGTTTTCATTTTACTTGTCTTCATCGTCCTTCTGGTTCCCTTCTATCCAATCTGCCCTGGAGTGGACGCGTCCTTGAATCATGCCTTCAATCATGCCCGCAACTGCTTGAAGTATTTCTAAGGACATTTGCTTTCCTTCTCTATAATTCACTAAAAAAAAATACCACATCTGCTCTGCACACTCTCTGATCAGCTTCTCAGACTCCACCGTGCCCCTGATGAGTTTATGCCCCTTGGCGTTTTGAAGACAAGATACAGCTTCAAAATTGGGAACCACATAGTATAGGCTCCTATATGGCACAAAATTCTTGAATTACAATCACTCCTTCTCTTTTAAACTATCCAGGATCCTCCGCTGATTGAAGGACCTCAGATATTTGACTCTTAGTTATTTCATGCTTATGATATACACACTCTATAGCACATGTGAGACAAAGACAAGCTACCAAAATTACACAACAGTTTTAAACAGTTTCCCAAATAAAGCTCACCTGTAGTTTGTCATTTCCCAGCCATGCTGTCTGAGAAAGCTCAGGTAAAAAGGACAAATTCCAATGAAAGCAAATTCACCGTCTCTCCATAGTATGCTTTCGGGGCATTTGCTGGTGCACAATCCATGCGATTTTTCATGGTGGCAGTGATGGTAGGGAATAGGTGTGAACAATTCACTGAATAGGAAAAAATGAGAAATTTATCCTAAAATTAATGCGATTTCTCTCGACTATGCTTTTGAACAACAGAGATATATAAGGCTATAATCTTTGGAACTGTGCTTCCCATCGTAGTATTTTCTGGTTGCATTTTGGAAGAGGGCTGAAATCCTTAACTTCCTTTACTGCTAGTGGCATCCGTGTATATAAATGTTAAAATTCTACCCCAGTATAAAAGTAATTTGCTTTTGTTTTTCTTCTTCATTATTTTAATTAATTGGGATTTTTTTCCGTGTAAACCAAAAATCTGAACTCCACTAGCTCTTAATGAATGATACAGGAAAATATAATTTCTCCATGAATGTTAGGTTGATTGGAAAATGTCATCCTCTGACCTACTCAGCCTTGCTAATCAAGAGAAGTCTTCGGAGGAACTCATAGTTAGATGAAACAGGCTACGATCCTTCCGCTACCCCCTTTATTTGTTTAAATTACAGTTTTTGTCAGATATCAGGTTCAGTGTATCCGAGGAAAGCCACGCCAACATGGTTGAGAGGGTATATTCCATGTCTCAGGTAATTGGATAGTGAGCTGAGTTTCACCTTAAGCTGTTTTGAATTAATGCAAGACAGCCGCTGGCTTTAGGTGGTTTAATTATCAGAATTGTCACATTTTAGTTATCAGCCCAAAGGGTGCATGCTGGGGTTGATTGTGAACATGCGGTCCTACCTGATACAGGTTACCTGATGGCCAGATATGGGTCACTTCAGGAACAGACTGAATTTAAAGGAGCACTCTTCTGATTTCGACACATTTACGGATAGGAATCAGATTTTCAAAGAAAAAGAAAGACTCCTTAAATACAAAGCTGTTCGGTGGGAAGAAGGAAAAGAAATCAGTTGTAATCTCAGTCTCATATACAGGATTTATGTTGGAATTAAGAGGTATCTAAATGTGAATATTCATTGTGTTCTTTTTTTAAAATTTTGCATTTAAGATGATTAAACTCAAGCCATTTATTCTAATGTGTTAGACTAAACCCTGTCCCCTCCTATTATTAGAATAAAATCAATTCTTATCAGAAGTCTCTGTTATAACCAGGGAGAACATAGTCCTGCCTTTATTCTTAGTTAAGGGAACCTGAGCCATTTATCTGAAAAATCTTCAGCGTCTGAAGAGTTGGTACAGTTTTCAGTCCTACGTGTTTAACTGCACTTGTACTGAAATTCTGTAGTGGGAATGCTCGATTGTAGAGCATAGTATCCCAATGACCATCACGATGCTCTAAATTCTATTGTTTTCCTGGATGCTATTGCTTTCCTGAAGCATCAGTAAAAATAATGGAACTAATTCTTCTGAATCACTGCACTCTTATCCCAGTTCGGTTCTAATAGTATTGACTACAATCTAAGCATTTTTGCTTCACTCAACACAGCTCTTAAAGGGCTTTGCCTTTTGAAGGCACACTCTCTGTGGGTGGTCAATACCCTTATGAAATTGTCAGACTTGAAAGTAAGATGGATTGTTACTGGAACATTAAGTAGGACAGAGAGCAGATGAAATTTAAATACAAAGTTGCAGCTGTTCATAAGCTCAAAAACTTAAATTAGTTCAGCTAAAGTGCTAAATTCCAGTAAGAAACAGAAATGAGTTGGTTACTCACTCCCCAATAGGAGGAAAATGCATCTCAAATATAAATTGAAACCTTGCCATTTTAAGAAACTAACATTTGTGCTAAGTGATCCCTCCCGAATCAGCTCTTCTAATCTCATTTTTTTTTTTTACACAACCCCTGTAGAATAAGGAACCTTACATCCAGATGGCCTTTCCTTATATTCTTCTCGCTCCACCTCTGCAGTTCTGCCCAGGTCACTGCTCTCCTTCTTAGCCACCTTCTCCTAGCCTTCCCTTAGCTCTGCTTTCTTATTTTCTCTTTATTTCCTTTCGTGCTTCTCTTCCTACTAGATCTCTTTTATAAAATTCCCAAAGATTCCATTTCTGCTCTCTACTTTTCTTTGGTCCTTATCCAGTTTCTTAGATTGCGTACCCACTCTTGCCTTCTCAATGACAGCCTCGACAGACACTCATTATTAAACTTACTGTTTCTGCTCAAACCTTTATTCTTTTTTAAAAATGTTTATTTATTTTGAGAAAGAGCACAAGTAGGGGATGGGCAGAGAGAAAGAGAGGGACAGAGACAGAATGCCAAGCAGGTTCCCCACTGCCAGCACAGGGCCCCACCTGGGGCTGCATCTCAGGAACCCATGCGATCATGACCTGAGTGGAAATCAAGAGTCAGACGCTTAGCCCACTGAGCCACCCAGGCGCCCCTCCAACCTTTATTCTTAATTTATTTCCAGTTGTTCACAGAACATGTGCAACCAGGTGGCCATGCTTGTGAAGTGGAGCTCGAGGAGATGGGATCATCAAGAAAGCAACCCTAAGCTGGCTTGGTGTGTCTTAGTCACAGCTTCCACGTGACCTGGTTCCCTGAGCCGCATGATTTGCAATCCCCTGTATTGTATCCCCTCGCCCCACACCCTCTGAGCCACTTCGAGCACAGCCTCCATAAAGTTCTGAGTTTGCTTCCTTCTTCCCACTTTTCTTATTTGGATGATCATCCCTTCATTTCTCCTTCTCGTGGGTTGACTACCCACGTTCTGTGTGTTACCCCTTTATCTCTTGCTGGCTGTCCAGGTTAGGACTAGAGTCTGTTAGCGTACAGAACAAATGGAGAAGATCCAGCGTGAGGAGTCTGTCTGAACTGACCCCATTTTGCTTTTTCAGTCTTCCCATGTTCAGCCTAGAACTGCTTGCCTCTGTTCGATGCTCGTCGCCAGCCTTGCTGTGCGACATGCTCCCCTTGACCTTAGCTTCTGTACTTCTCTCCCCTCTCCCTGCTACTGACAGTCCTGCACGCCTTTAACGCCTGCACCATTTGCCTTCTCCACGAAGTTTGCCTGAACCAACACCAGCCCTTGGTGATTTGTTTTTTCATTTTCTGAATTGCCTCACAATGACACATATAGGCTGAGACTCTCTATAAATTTTATAAATTGCTTCCAAATTGTTTTCTAAGTCATCATGAATATATGAATTTCCTCTCAAACAAGATTTAACATTCCTAAAGAGGAGAAACTGTGAATTGTACCATTTTAAAAGTGTGAATTCTACCATTGAATTTAAAAATAACTATTCCTGGTTTCTGGGTTGTTTCCCCAATTCAGTTATTTCTAATCCCTGTGTGAGTATCAGAGGAACTAGGTCTTTAATGGCATAATCAGATCCCATGTCAAATAAATGACATTAAGAGTGTTATTAATATAATTCCGTATTCCCAGAGATGTTCTGGAAGGTTTATATGTACCCTCATTTATTATAAATACATTAAAGCACGCTTAAATTAAAAAGACTGAATAAAAATGAGTTTCAAATGACAAAAAAAAAAAAGATGTTCTGTAAATGTAAGAATTAACGTCTACATTCTCCTGTAACTCTAAGCAAATATATAGAAATGCGGTCCTCATTAAATTACACCCTGAACTCATTTCGTGTTTTTCTGCCCATAAAAATTGCATACCTGTTGAGCAGACCTGACCATTATCCCACAGTAATGTAACTAATGAATTATAGACATCCAGGATGTATTTGGAAAAATGTGAGGGCAGAACTTACTTACCTACCTCTCCATTCCTCTTCAGACCCATCAGGATTTTCTGAGTTCCAAATTAGGTGTTAATGAATGCAAAGATTTTTGCCTTTGCAATTTTGTTTATATAAAATCCATTGACATTTGTATTTGTGAGTTTTTGAAACTAGTAATGTCAAACGAAGTATTCTTGAGAACACGAAAGGAAAATGCTTTCGTTACTTTTTGGGCCTATTTCTACATTTGATTTGTGTTAGGCTTGATAAATGCTTACTCAGACTAAGAAAACACATCTATAGGTTAAAATATTTCAGCAGCACAAGATGGTCTAACCCCCCTGATGTTTCACTAAAACTTTTGAAATAATTTGTAAGTTTCCCACCCATTCTGAAAATATGCATTGTAGAGTACTGTATATGGAGCAAAGCATTTCTATTGCTCATAAACATACGAATGAACAAGCATCAGACATAACATGTTATGTTTTATATGTAGGAGAAAAAAATCAGGGTCGTGAATCCTCTGCATATCTTGCAGAAGTTAAAAAAAAAATGTGTTCTAGCAGATCAGAAAGATAATGCTTAAACCGGAAAACCTGCAAAGAAAATACCACTGACAATGAATTTCTAATGTTTTTGGCTAATGAGCTGATCTTAATTAATTGTATATGAGGCAATGGCGTTATTCCCAAAGTCCCTGATAACATAGTACCATCAGCCTTTAAGCCCGTATACAGACCGGTCATCATGTTGAAAAGTATTACTTTATAGCCTAAATATATGAGGGCTGAGGAGACAGACACATGCCTTAGGAACAGTTCTAATTCTGTCAAATGTCCACACTGTGAGACTCACCTGTCATACTCAGACTGCACACAGGGATATTCTCATTTGTAGGCCTGGCATGACTGGCTTCACCAAATAGTTATCCATTATTTGCTGGCAGCCGATAAACCCATCAAAAGGTAACCAATAAGTAAGAACTCATTTGAAGAGTGACGTTATCTTACTACTGTCAGGGAATATGAGCAAAATAGCCATCGTTCTATCGTATTTACAAAGAGAAGGGGTGTTTGGGAGTAGAACTTACTTTTTAAGGTTAGAATCCTTAATCCAAAGCTGCAGAAGAAGATTTGATGTTTTGTAAATAGTTGCTTTTATCAGAGATCTGGCTAGGGTCTTTGCCAAGTCAACTGTCGCCAAGTCAATGACAATAACACACATACACACACACACACACACACACACACACACACACACACACGCACACACGCATGCACACAAAACAGCAACAAAAAAGGACATGAGAACTCTCCCCAGTTTCAGATACGATGATATGTCAGAACACACAGATGCCACAGAATAGGCTTCAGAACATCATTTGCATCCAATTATGAGTGTTTCCACTTGTTCCACATGCATATTTATGTACACGGTGTACAAACAGGAGCTGATGTTCACAAACATGAAAAAGATTAGAAAATTCATTAATTAGGGTCATTTGTACAATTCCATTGTCAACTTTAATCACTCGTTTCAATTGATGTCTCCTTTAGAAAGTCAGTCTGCAAGGGGTTATGTATTCATTCAACAAGAATATTACATGGGGCGATCTTCTGCCTGACCTAAAATGTAATTTCTAATAAGCAGGAGGTTAGGTTTAACACATTCACATAAACTGTTAAATGAATAAATACTTATTAACTCGGTTAGATTTCCTTTCCTGTCAGTAGAAATAATGTGGTTGCATTTTACAAATACATATCAATCGGCTACTCTGTGTCTTTTAGTGAGACCCTAAACAAAATTAGCATTTTTACGCATTTCAAAAGGGCTTACATCATTCTATCAGCAAAATAGTAAATTTCCTGATGAATCACACTATACACACGATCCCAAATAATTTACTGTTAGCTATTGCATTGTTAAATATTGACTCGGCATACACAGGCACGTAACAAAGTGCAAACACCTTAATTTACTGCATACTCCCTTTCCCAAGCACCCAATACTTTGTTTCTATATGTGCAATATTCTCTGACTGTATTCTTTGTACACATCTTCTCTTTCTCTCTCTCTTTCCATACCCACCTCAAACTTTCATTTATTTTATTCAGTTATGTCCCCATTAGTGAAAGTCTGTTACATACCCTCACTTCTTTGGCTTCTTTAAAGAAAGGTCGTTGTACTTCTACGCTTACTTTTTGACTTTCTACCCACAAATCTTTTCCTACTATTATTCCTATTGTGTTTAAAATGGAAGCACTACTTTTAGCATATACTTTTCCATAGATAGGCTTCCCTTCCCCTCCACTTACAGCCAAGTTCTGGATCAAGGGAGTGTTGAGCATTGGAAGAGAGCAAACTTTGAACTTGGGGAGATGGAGTGAGTGATTTGTTAGGAGGTGAATACAGAAATGGTCTTTTTTTTTTTCACTCAATCTAAAATTTAGAGAATTAGTTCAAGACTTTTTTTTCCCATTTTTATGAAAATGACCTAAGGCAAGTCACTTAATCCCTCTAGACTTCCATTTCATTGCCTATAAAATGAAAGTGTTGAATAAGCTCATCATGATCCCTTTTAAAATTAAAATTCGTGTTTCTGAGATATCATGCAAAGAAGTTTTAAAAGAACTGAAAAGTTTTACTGAAGTAGAGAATAACGTTCTCAAAAACGCCCTGATATTTCTGACAATTAAAATTTAGCTTCTGTTCTTTATATTGGAAAACGGCAGCTCCAACTTTTTCCCAGATGTCTCTCAAAGCCAGATGGGAAAATTTAAGTCTGAACATTCTGGAGCCGTGGAACACGCTGAGTACACACACGGGAAGAGCGAAGACTCTTACCAAGGGGCAAAGATGCCGGGGCTGTCTCCTTAAAAGTGGACAAGTTTATTGGATGGTGGGATGGATTGTATGTAAGTGAAGGGACAGGGCTTATGGTTTCCAGCCCCTTTTTCTTTGTCACCACAGCACTCGGGTCAGGTTTTCTGAAGGAGCGCTGTCTTTAAACAGACCCCAGCTCACCAGACCCTTTGCTCACCGCAGCATGGATGTTCAGTCTTCACGCAGCTGCGTGTTGTTTCATCCCGCCTGGTGGTTATCATTTGTGGAGTCACAAGCCTGTTGCAGGATGAGTTCCAAGTGGTAAACACCAATCTAAGAAAACCCAAGGTAGCTCTCCACACCGGGAAGCGGGAAGCTTCTTCTTGAAAGTCCTCTCTCCAAAATGCAAATTCCTGTTTCCTGCCTGGGGCAGCTTTATTATTCCTCACTGGCTAAGAAAGGTCTCTCCTTTTTCTCCTGCTATCCACCCTTCTGAAAAAGTCCCAAATAGGCTCATTGTTCCTTCTCTCTTTCAGCTTCCAGTTTCAAAACTGGCTTTTTTTTTTTTCCCCCACTAGTTCTGCCCCCAGGTCTGTAACCTAGAATTTCAATGTGTGAACTCAACATTTCAAACTAATTATTTTGCTGCAAGTGTAATGTTTAAGTGGAACGATTCTTCCCGGCATCTTCCAACATTCACCCCATTTTTATCCGTAGCTCATTTATTTCAGCTTTGACACAAGTGTGAAGGCGTACCAAAGAGCACGAAATGTGTTATCAGTCAAAGGAAGAGCTTCTCTATCATTCTTCCTGGCTAAGTGTATCCAGGAACACCTTTGCAAGCAACTACATCCAATCAGTCTCTTCTGAACCGATTTCGTAGTAACCATGTGCCCGTCCACCTTTGACCTAGGCATTCCTATGATACTGATTCTCTGTTAAACTGTAGAAGCATTGCAGTTTTCCCAAAGCTTTGCTTGCACTTCAAGAGAAAAATTCATAACTTTGATCAAAGACTTTGATTCAAAAAATCTATTATGTACATCTGGAAAAAGTGGAGGTCACTGGAAATACTGAGCCTTATCTTTCAACTTCAAGTGTTTGTGGAATCATTCTCGGGGATCGAAAACTTCTGTACTGTCCAGTGGTACTGAGAGATTTGTGTAAAGAACGTATTTAATAACTCTATTGATGTTGGCACCTTGTAATGATTTCAGCATTATACTAATCATGAAACATAAGCATCCTTTTTTTTTCTTTCCCCTTTTTTTTTTCTTTCAATAGGTATATGCTTATGTTTCCAACAAAAATGGGCTTAGAGGCGCCTGGGTGGCTTAGCCAATTAAGCATCCAACTCTTGATTTCGGCTCAGGTCATGATCCCAGGGCCGTGGGACTGAGCCCCACATTGGGTTCCACACACCGGGCATGGAACCTCCTTAAGGTTCTCTCTCTCCCTCTCCCTCTCCCTCTCCCTCTTCCTCTCCCTCTCCCCCTTCTCACATGCTTGCAAACTCTCTCTCTCTCTGTCTAAAATCAAAAAATTAAAAAGTAGGGGGGGAGGCTTAAAATACTTGTTCTATCATTATGGACTTTTAGCTTCAAAATATCCATCGAAGCTGTCATCGTATTAGAGCAACTTAGTAGCCATATGACTCATCAACAATTTTATTTCTCCAAGGACTGTAGTCAATGACGTAGGTGCCATTAGAAATTCTCACTTCATCTGCTGTAGTCTGATAAGATCAAGTAAAGCAGCCGTATTCAGTTCATGCAATCCAACTTCATTGAGAAGAGAAAATGGAAAAGGATCAGTTCATACTAAAAATAGTTTAGTGATACTTCATCACTTGTTTTTAAATATAATCTTTGGAAAAGCAGTCGTAGATAAGCCAATATGTCTGTGGTTAAACACACACGCACGTGCACACGCACACACACACACACTCACTTGTGGTAGTTTTAGCAACAGAGAATATAATAGTTACCCGTTTCTGTTTTATTTTAGGATTTTCACTGTTTTGTTCCACATTTTTGCTCATCTCTGCTCTATTTATATCTAACGTCTGTTGATGGTTTATTGGTCCATTGCTTAAACTTCCTCTTATTGTTAACGAGAAAGGTGAAGGGTATAATTCCTATTAATGAGGTTTTGGAGGGGCACCTGGGTGGCTCAGTGGGTTAGACGTCTGACTTCAGTGTGGGTCATGATCTCAGGGTTCATGGTTCAAACCCCACCGGGCTCTGCGCTGACAGCTCAGAGCCTGGAGCCTCCTGCTTCGGATTCTGTCTCCCTCTCTCTCTGCCCCTCCCCTGCTTGCACTCTGTCTCTCAAAAAATGAATAAACATAAAAAAAAAAAATGTTAATGAGGTTTTGGAATGATGGGGGTTCAAAGCCAATGGCCAAGAAAGAATTCTTGAGACGTCTTTGGTGCAAAAAAAGGTGATTTTATTAAGGCACGAGCACAGGACCCCTGGGCAGGAAGAGCAGGCCCCAAGGACTCTGAGAGACTGATTATATACTTCAGAGGAATCCATAGATTCCTATGCTAAAGAAGACTCCCAGGATCCTGGAGGCCTAACTATTGTCAGGCTAAGGTTGTGTTTCCCTCTAGCAAAGCATTAACATTAAGACAGTAGGAGTTCCAGGAGCCATGTTTTACTCTGCCTGCCTCAAGTTATTTGTCAATAGGCTGCAGGTTATAAGGAAATTTAATTTTATCTGCCATTTCCTTCTGCTTTTGTTTCCCACATCACTATCATCTCTGGTAAGGCAAGTTTTCATAATCCATACAATATCTGCTAGTCCCACTGAAATCTACATTGATGTTTCTACTCAGCAAATTCAAACTCTTTCAACTCCTTAAGCTTCCTGGCATTCTTCTCTCTTAATTAAGTCACATAAGATCTCCTTATAACCGAATGATATTGGGCCAGATCCCTCCCTAAATTTCTTTTGGGGAAATAATCCTCCTTTCATATTTTTCATCCATGATGCATATCCATTTCCAAATGCCCAGACTTTCAGCCTGTAATAATATTTCAAGATAGTCACACCTAAATATATTTCATCCACATTTTTTTTCAATAACAGTATGGTTTTTCAGATATTGCCACACAATTATTTTATTGCTTCCTGATTCAAAGGAAAGAACATTCCGTTGAAAAGATGGAGCAGTCACTAAATTATCGGATGATATTTATTGTATCATATGACATTTGTTTTATTTTTTTCATTGAAAAATTCTCATCTCTGGGGACAATCTACCAAAAAAAAAGATACAGCAACATTTTCACTTCAGTGTATTATGCCTTTTAATGGAGACTTTAGTGTTCTACATATTTAAATATCCATGTTGAATATTTTCGAAGATTTGATGTTAAAATAATACAAGTTATCAAGCTAGTGTTTTGTTTTGTTTTGTTTTTCAGAGAAATTGATTTGGAATCTTGTGAAGTTTTCATAAGTTACTTTTGATGCTCTGCCTCTTAGCTCACAACAACTTTTGTATTGTTCTTTTTTTTTTTTTTTAACTAAAGTTACTAGATTTAATGAAAGACTAGTCCTAGGTCCCCCTGATATCTGAGAAGCAAAAAATCAAATATTGAGAAACATATCATCTTTGTGTCCTTAAGACTTAGGTAGACCGAATCTGTTTTGGTTTTTTGTAGTTATTTGCTTTCAGATGCAAAAAATAAAAGGGTAATTCAGAGCTGCAGGAATTTTAGAGAAACACAGAAAGAAAAATAGTTGGTAGAGTATATACAAAACTAAAAGAAAACCAACACAACTGTGTACAAAGATTTCATCCGGTTCTTTTTTTATATAGGACTCCAGTAGTTTCTCAACTGCCCTGTATATTTTATTGTGGAAATAAAACCTCATCTTTTCCCACTGGCTTTTTTTTAAATTTTTTTCATTTTAGAACAAATTTTCCAACACTTCATTTTGTACTGGTTGTTGTAGTTGCTGTTCTAATTAATTTAGCAGAGAGGTGTTCTCTGGCACTCATAATTTCATGAAAACAACAACTTTCCTGTTAAATTTTTTGATGTTTCATCACAACCCGAATATAAGTACGTCTTCAAAATTTGAGGGAGACCTTAATTCTTAATTGATTTCTGGAACATTTTGAAGAAGGCTCTCTTGCCAATGCCGGAAATATTTTGGCTGTTTAGATTAATTCAAATTTAAATATAGCTTCACTTAAACTTCAAATATAGTGAATAAGCTTTTTTCATTTACTAACTGAAAAATATGCCCATTTTCGGTCACCTTTCTTGGTTTTCATCTGTCAAAAATTCATAAAAATCTAAAGGAAAATAAATAGCAGCTCAAGCTGTATTACAATCATGTTTCAGTGATAAATGTGTATATTCTTTGAAATAACATGTATAAGTGGCCCATTCTCTATCATGGACGATGTCAGCAGTTCCAATATGTAGATCTGTTCCTTGTTGCCCCTTGGAGATACATATCTCCAGTTCCGGAGAGAAAAATCCAGAGATTTAACATTTGAGTCTCTACCTGAAACCGATCCTCTTGCAATATACTCTTGGAGCCCCCAAATCCCCTGAGTCCTCTTTTCCCTCCAGTGCAATTCAATACATTCAATTCCACAAGCATTAATTGGGCCTCTGCTGTGTGTAAAGCACTCGGTATGAAGTACAACAAAGAATAAGCTTCGGTCCTTGTCCGTGATTTCAGCACAGGCCAAGTGTGCTCCGTTGCTTTCCCCCGGAGAAGGAAAGCTTCCACTAGCATCACTGGGAACGGAAGTAAACACCTGGATATTGCTAGTTTCTTTATTCTCCCTCAAGTGGCAAATCACCTCGCTGAGTGTGCATCCATTTCTGCCTGAGTTTCTGTGCACCTGCCCGTGTATGCACACAAACTCATCTCCATCAGATCCTCCATGGCAAGTAGGCTTTCCTATTTTTAATTTTCTTTCAAATAATTCCCTTCTTAGGGGAATCCCAAGTTATTTCTCGTTCCTGTGGTCATGGAGAGTCATTCAAAACACTCTTAATATGTCAGCACAATGAGAAGTCGCTTTCATTCATTTGAGAAAATAAGCAGCAAACCCTCTGTATATGATGACAAGTTGGAAGAAAGTAGAAAGAAGAGTAAAAATTAAAGGCATCAGACTCTCTCAAAGCAACACAGGGCTACCATTTTTACAATCCGATCAGAAGACATTTTCCATACATCGTTATCACTGCGTACAGCGATAGAAAATCAATGTGAATAAGTTGGCAATGACCATATCATATTTGCCCATATTTTCATTTAGTATGGATAAATGCACAATGCCATCAGAATAGTTTATATTCCATATCGTAGAGGGCAACTCTGTGGACATCTATTCAAATTGTAAATAGGGTTTGACCTAAGAATATTTCAGAATGGCAAAGAGGTAGCACGTGATGAGTGTATTGCCTGATGTGCACCTACGATGGTTCAGAGCATGATATTCTGCCAGGAGACCCGGGCAATAGCTTCTGTGTCAGTGCCCAGTTAAGACTGGAGTTCAATTTTGAAGTACACAGAGGAGACCAGGGATCCTGACTTGAAGCATGCCCTCCCAGTCGTGGCAAGAGACAAGAAGAATTTGACATTAAGCTTCCCCCCTGCAAATTGCAACCCTTCTACAACCAAGAAACTTGTACTGTTATGAGGAGTCACATGTATATTCTACCTCTGTGCCAAAAAATACATGTGTCTGTCTGTAATGATGAATCAGAATTATGGGATCAGATGGAATCCCATGGCTGAATTCAACTGGTGAGTTCATTGAGTGGCCACCTCTGCCCCTATGCCAGCTAGTAAGACTCCACGAACAAATCTTTCAATCCCTTCACTGCCAAGAAAACAACAAAAACAAAAATAAAAACAAAGACACCACTTCAGCTATTCCCATGGGGCCATGGAGACTGATCCACTTTGGAGACTCAATTCAGTATCTGAACAACCAGATGAAAGAGAAAGGAATCCAGGTTGGCCAAAAAAGTTCTGTAGGTGAGCCTCTCATCCTGTCTACAAGAAATACTTGAGAGATTTTCCATGGAGTTTATCCATGAGGTGGTGAGAGTCTATAAGCTTCATGATCTTTCCATCAGGGTATGTTCTCTATATGATTTGCAGATATTTACCAAAAATACTCACAGCTGAAAGCTCCTCACACACCCCTCAGAGCATCACACACATTTACACCCTTTCCAGCTGCCCGCTATATTTAAAATCATAGAGTTTTACCACGATGTTTTCCCACTTTGGGATCTTATTTAGTGTAAATTCATGAATTAACATATAAAACGCCACCAAAACTACTGGTTATGTAAGAATCATCCAATTATTATTATAAAGTGAATTTTTATGTTTCCATCAAGTTTTCTCATTCTTCACTTCCCTAAAGCAAACTGAAAAAGGATCATTATAGCAGTTCTTTTTTTTTTTTTTTAACCCCGGTTCTAATGGGAATTCTCACATGATTTAGATAATACATAACAAAGAAGCACGCCTCAGGACTGGATAGTTTTAATCATATTTGAGCCATATGATGCCAGACAGAAACGTATGGCTTGGCATGAAAATCTGTAAATCCATATGTTCTAGATAAAGAGGTAACTGTGTGTGTGTGTGTGAGTATACATACTTATTCACATACACACACACACACACACATAATTTGGACATCCTGTCATTTTTCAAAGTCTCAGATGTTTCATTTCTTCCTTTTCGACAATTTAGATCTGTTTGATGTTGAAGACTAACGTAGATTTTATAGCTACATTTTTTAAATCATTCTCCAATGCGAGAGAAAAGGGTTGCCTTCGTGCCATCACAAAAAATTGAATGGATTTCGATGTAGGGAGCAACTATGGCCAAATAAAACAAAACAAGTAAATGAAAACAATCAATAATGAAAACAAACCAAAACAACAAAAGAGAGAGAGAAAGAGAGAGAGAAAAGAAAGAACGAAAAGAAAAAAAACCACTAAAATAGTAAAAAATGATCCCAAATACAGTCATACTCAGTTTCTGTCAGTGTCCTTGTCACACACACATTTAGATAAAGTATGCGCTCTGGGACAGAAGGAATTTCGTGCGATACAGTGCTTCATGAAAGTAGTCATTTATCATAGAATATTAAAAAAAAAATTCTGTTTTACAATAGGTATTAATTTCAGCATCACCTGCATAAATATAATTTGAAATTCTTGTGAAAATCCTTATGTCCTTTCACAGTTAGGTTGCTTTATCCCATTAATGGTCTCTTCCTGAGAACAAGCAGAAGGCATTAATTTGCTCAGTAAATATCAATTGGAGGCCAAATCCTGCCCTAGTGAACCTGTTCACTGCACTCTCTTAAGAAAGCATCCACATTGCTTACTTTAGGATCTACTTAATAAGTGAATTTCTTTTTAAAGTGTGTTTATTTACTCTGAGAGAGAGAGAGAGAGAGAGCACAAGCAGGAGAGGGACAGAGAGAGAGAGAGAGATGGAGAGAGAGAATCCCAAGCAGGCTCTACACTCAGCCCAGAGAGCAACGCAGGGCTCTACTCCACAACCACGAGATCACAACCTAAGCGGAGATCAAGAGTCTACTGGATTAAGCCACCCAGGCGCACCCTGACTTTTAAAAACCTCACTTCTGGGTTAGTTTTTATGTGAAAATTTATGTTTGCTGTAGATTGTTCAGCTCTTCCATCAATTAGAAGAGTAAAAATCTCGGCGACGAGAACGTGGATCTTCTAATTTGGCAACTTTCCACCGTCTGGATTGTATCCTTCTACTGAAAGGGCTTCATACAGGTTTGGCGTGGCTGATCATTTGGAAGGAGTGTTTCTGAGGAAAAGGCTCCACATCAGACGCCTGACTGTCCCTGGTTCCTCCCTCTCCTTCCCAGCCGATGGGAGTGACTGATAACAATTCCAACTTCATTATGGGTTACTTGCCCTCCGGCCAGGTACTTTATCACTCCAGCTGAAGGCATGGTCCCTAATCAACTGAAACCAATTACAAGGTGACTTCGGGTAATTAACCTCCTCGAGTCTCGGTTCCGATGTCTAAGAAGTGCCAGACTTGCAAAATATTACTGCTAGGGGTCCTTTCACATGGAAGATGCTGTTGGTCTGAAAACACAAGACCGCCGAGAACTTGCTTGCCTCCCTCACCTACGAGGATGTGAACAGTCTGTGGCCCAACTGATGGCCAAACTCCGGGTTTCCTCCTGCTGCACCGGCCCCTCCTTCTCGTGTCATTTGATAGATCCCTTGAGGCCTGATCACAAAGGGCTCAAGTCTCATGCCTCTCCTTTTTCATGGTAGAGGATTTCAACCCATTCCCTGGCTTTCCGTGCCACGATCTCCAGATTTTTATCTCCGGCCCTAATCTTTCCCTGAAACTCCAGACTTCCATATAACTGTCTATCCAACGCTTCCTCTCAGGTGTTCTTTGGGCATGTAAAACTTAATATATCTGAAATGAACTCTTGATATCCACTTTCGCCCTTACTTCAAACACTTGGCCCTCTTCCAGTGTTCTAAATCTCGATAAATCGCATCACCGTCCAGCCCGTTTCTTACACCTAAGAGTCCGCATTTGCTCTCTTCTTTTGCATACACCCCATATACGCCAGCAAAGCTGCTGCCCTCGTTATCTGACCCCCTCCTCCACTCCCCTGGCCCCAGCCACCGTTATCCCTCACAAGGCCTATAGCAACACAGTCCTGACTGATCTCAAGCTTCCCCACAGCCTATGATTCACATAGTGGGCTTTTAGGACAAAACAGATGTACATTATCCAATTCAAGTATTCCAGGGTCGGGGCGCCCGGGTGGCTCAATCTATTGAATGTTCGACTCTTGATTTCGACTCAGGTCACGACCTCACGGTCTGTGAGTTCGAGCCCTGCGTTGGCCTCTGTGCTAACAGTGCAGAGCCTGCTTGGGATTCTCTATCTCTGCCCCTCCCCTGCTAGTGTGTGCGCTCTCCCTCCCTCCCTCTCTCTCTCTCTCTCTCTCTCAAAATAAATAAATAAACTTTAGAAATAGTGTATATGGATTCCAGGGTTTTCTTATCACAGTGATAACCTGAGTATTCACATGAGGCCTACAACATAATATGGCTCCTAGAAAAGTCGCCAGCTATCTGTCTCTCCCTGAGTGGGCTCCTTGTAATTGATCATAACACCCCGCACTCTCCACTTTGGGGTCTCTGCCCCTGCTGCCAGTAATGCCCTCCCCTCAAGCATCTCCGTGGCTCTTGCCCTCACTTCGTTCATGCCCCTGCTTGAAGCCAACTCTGTAGTCCACTATGTGAAATTGTACACGCCTCCCTTTTTCCTCTGTCCCTTTGCCTTGCCTTACTTTTTACAACACATACTGTTCCTGGCATAATAATATGTATTTATTTTGGGAGGCACCTGGGTAGTTCAGCGGTTAAGTGTCCAACTTCGGCTCAGGTCATGATCTCGTGGTTCGTGGGTTCCAGCCCCACGTCGGGCTCTGTGCTGACAGCTCAGAGCCTGGAGCCTGCTTCGGATTCTGTGTCTCCCTCTCTCTCTGCCCCTCCCCTGCTCGTGCTCTGTCTCTCTCTCTCTCTCTCTCTCAAAAATGAATATAATTTTTTAAAAAATCTAAATATCATAACAATATATATTTATTTTTGTAGTATTTATTGTCTCCTCCTCCAGTATGTAAGCTCCATTAGAACAGGGGATAGGTCTGCTTTGTTTACAGTATAAATACCAAATGTCTAGAATAATACCAGGTACACAGTCATTGTCTATTAAATATGTATTAAATGAATGACTCACAGTATTAATTCATGAGTTCCAGCCAGCCGAGCAAATCTAATCTGTGCTGCTGGTTAAGATCACTTACGTGAGAGCTCAGTTCAAAAGAATTTCTCAACTTTTAACATGGTAAGGATAGTAATAATATCTATCATTTACTGTGTGTTTGCCATGCTACAGATAATGTGCGAAGTATTTATTATTTACTCGCCTTACTTAATCCTCAAAAGGAACTACCTGGGATTACTCCTACTTTTGAGATAAGAGACCAGAAGTATGGGCTTCAGAGTTAATAAGCGATAAAACAGGTATAGAATCCAGAGGCTACCCAAGGCTACACAGACTGTGTGCTTTAGTTTCATACTTTACCACAAAGCTCAGACTCAAAATGCCTACAAAGGCCAATCCATGTTGGAAACCATCCAGTGGCCTTCTTGCTTTCCTTTGTCACCTCACTTTTGACAGAGATGTGGGCACGGATAAATATTCCTCTGCCGTGGAGGGGGGGACAAAAAAAAAAAGCAGTCATGAATTCACGGTGATGCTTCAAAGCAGGCTTCAACAGCAAGCAAAGAGGACAGCACACAGGCTTATCCTCAAATGCTTGGCCCGAGCCAGTTGCAGGATGAAGGAATACCCATGTCAGATTTTTCGCTGCCTCAGAAGAAATTGGAAATTCAGATTTTTAAATGAAATTTCCCATAGTTCCACGTGTAAGCTGGACACTCTGAAGCACGAGAGACCATACAAAGCCTCTCTGCGGGCCACGTGCAGCCCAGAGATGCCCTGGTTGTAAATCCTGACCAAAGTTCTGCGCCGGGTATTAAAGCCGAGGGGTGAGAGGTGGGGAGAGGGAGGGCGAGAGGACACAATCACAGATAGGTTATAAGGAGGGAAAAGCTAACAGAGGGTAATGCCATTGCCATAGGAGATAATCAACTCCAGAGGCTTTAGGAAGGGGAATTACTCCCATCTGAGGCAGAGGCAGAATCATATAACAAGTGGAATCTGAACAGACCCTGCAAGATGCTTCGTGTGGAAAGATACGTCAGTGTGGCAAGGCTCAGGTAAAAACAACGAGTTAGTGGAATGCTTGGAAAGGCATGAGGTGCTTATACATTGAGAGAATCTTTAATTACAAATGAGAACAGGCATCATACAAAATATTTGAAACTTTATATAAAATCAAATTCTTGCACAGAGAGATTCTGTTACCATCTTATTAAGGTAAATGTGTATTTTTTTTTTTTAGGGTCTCAATTATGACTACATTTTAGGATTAGGACATTAAGCCATATAAGTTCTATTTTTAAATAAAATCTGTATATGTTTGTATTTCACACCCGGGTATGCAGGTGACTGTAGCTGCTTTAGCCCTTTTTTTTCCTTTCATTTATTTACAGGCTTTATGTTGAAAACCTCAGATGATTCTCATTTCATTACTGACATGGAGACAGCTTTGAAAATTCAGTGTGCTCCTCTTTTGAAAGTTAATTCTAATGATTAGGAACTGATTTGAATTGTCCGGCAATAACAGTCTCTCCCTGGCTTTCAGTAACCTTCCCATCCTCAGTCCGATAGCGGAAGGTTTTTGGTTTGTGGCTTTTAAAGTGACGTTAGGGCACATATATTCTGCCCGTGAACAGATCTGTCCACCCACATAGCCTAACTACACTGTGCTCCTGCAATTATAAATTAAATAATAATTTAATTTTAAAATATTTAAATTTAATATTTACATTCCATATTGGACAATATATTTTGAAGACAGCCATTTTCTGATGAATGTTTTTAATTTTAAGGGCTCTAATATAAGGAATAATAAAAATGACATTTTAGACTGTTCTGAATTTAGGAGCATAAATAGGAAATTTCAGGGCCTAGTTTTCAAGAACACACGCTAACAGGATAAACAAAATTAAACCCGTCATTCTGCAAAAAATGCCTTTTCATCCTGCACATATTTTAAGATGCACTTTTGAGGTTTGCAGAGAGTTTAATTTTCAGTTTAGAGTAAAAGATAGTGTTACCCAGTATGGGTGATAGATTAGGTTACCACAGTTATTTTGCATGACCCTTAAAAGGTGAACAAACTGAATATACCTCAAAAGCAGAGCTGTTAACCTTAAAGGGGATTACAGATTTGATCTGTGGGGAAGGACGCGCAAGCAAGCAAATGTAAAGGTGGCTGTTCATACTCCCACTATTTGGTTACCAGTGTTGGGATATTTGGACGTAACAGCCGTAGGCTGACTCAACAATGTATGCAGGGAATTTTTATCTGTTTGGTTTTACAACTTGACTTCTGCCTTTTCCTTTCTGAATTCATTTCTTTCTACCTTACTACCAGTACCTAGAAGAGTTTATTTCTGCTTCTGTAACAAGGCTCCAACTGGCTATTTTCTCCGTATTCCTTTTTCATCCTTACTTCTATATCCTTGTTCACATCATTGAGGCCATAAACAACGGGGTGAATCAGACTTGAATTTAAACTGCAGTTGTGCTCTCTGTAAACTGCGTCTTGGTGCAAATTATTTAACCTCTGAGTTGTTTATTTGTGAAATAAACACCATATACAGTTATCGTAGGGACTAAATCAGGCAGGTAGGTTATCACAATGGCGGACGCATATTTCATGTCATAGCTCATTAAGGAAGAAGGTCACTTTTTTAATGATGCGACTCCAAACTTAACTTTTTGTTTGTTTTTAACTCCAAACGTAACTTTTCCGAAACCTGCTAGTGACTCAACTTGAGTGCAGAATATATATTGCAAGGATGAGGCATTACACTGAAATGGAACAATCAGAGACATAGTCCACATTCAGCCCATCTAGCTCACCTTGATAAATCATCAAAATTCCCTAGGTCCAACTGCCCCATCAAAAAACTCAAGGGATAGACTCTGAGGCCTCTTTCAGCTTGCAGAGTCCTGTTACTGGGCAGCAATGATTTCATTTTACCTAGGGACAACATTCCTACATTCTGCTGCATTTATTCGGATATTGGCAAGTAGCCATTTTTTCAGATTTTAAACACCAGTATAATTCAAAGAACAAGGTTATGCCTTTTGTGCCTAAAAAGTAGGCTTTTGAGGGCAAAGGGAAAAAATAGTGCTCAATAAAAACTTAACTACACGAGTATTCTCTTCATTGCCTAATCCCAGTAGTATTAACCTGTTCAATGCCACGTTTTTATAAACAACACATCTCCTAGACTTCATTCTTTGAGCCTCTTACTGAATTTTGATGTTGTAATCTTTTATGTCAATATACCCATTGAGATTTTATAAAATTTCTTACATTTATCTTTAGA
This sequence comes from Panthera onca, assembly GCF_046562875.1. NCBI lineage: Eukaryota > Metazoa > Chordata > Mammalia > Carnivora > Felidae > Panthera > Panthera onca. Next base: position 191,687,684 of record NC_138342.1, on the reverse strand, counting down.
TAATAGGTATTAGTTTCTTGAACAGATATAAAGGAAAATGAAAAACTCCCATTATTATTCCTATAACACTATTTTATTTTATTTTATTTTATTTTATTTTGTTTTTAATATATGAAATTTATTGTCAAATTGGTTTCCATACAACACCCAGTGCTCATCCCAAAAGGTGCCCTCCTCAATACCCATCACCCACCCTCCCCTCCCTCCCTAACACTATTTTATAAAGAAAATAAAACACAGACGGGTAAAAATGTGTCACATATAGGGATGACACCTCCCTTGCCTCAGTTATTCTACCCCAGATTGGTCATTTTATCAGCTTTATGTTTTAGTCCAGAATGTCTATGTAAAACCAGCATATGCACAGATAGTTTTTACAGTGTGTAATATGCTACATAAGGTCTCTCTCCACCTTACCTTTTTAAAAAAATTTTTTTTAATGTTTATTTATTTTGAAGGAGAAAGAGACAGCATTAGCAGGGGTGGGGATGGGTGGGGGCGGGTGGGGACAGAGAGAGAGAGGGAGACACAGAATTTGAAGTAGGCTCCAGGCTCTGACCTGTCAGCACAGAACCCAACGCGGGGCTCGGACCCGCAAACTGTGAGATCATGACCTGACCTGAGATCAGACACTTCACCGCCTGAGCCACCCAGGCACCCCTCTACCTTACTTTTTTATTTTATTTTTTTTTTTTTTTACTCTTAAGTCCCCTTGGAAATATTTCCCAGTAAGCCACGCAAAACCACCTGACTTTTAAAGGGCGGACTCCTTCCGTATTCCATTGTATGGATATTCCACAGTTTACGTGCGGTACCTTTCTACTAGGCCCCGTCTTTGTTTCCGGTTGTTTCTTATTATAAACAAGACTGCAACAAACATCATTTGACTTCTATCTTGGCAAACTTTGGTGAGCACACCCTAGCTCTGTGATTGGGATCAAAGGGAATTCATTTGCAATTTATTTTATTTAAAAAGATGCCTTATAATCATTTTTAATCTCTAATCCTCTCAGAATCAATGTCCATTTTACGGATGAGAAAAAGTGGGGAATTAATTCAGTAAGCACACTTGATTAGTAAGCGTAGAGACAAAATTAGAACACGTCCCTCCCTAGGCTCATCGTCTCTTTCTAGCACCCCAAGCTGAATTTTCAATGGATTCCAAAGAAAAGGTCATTTGAAAAATTGGACGTCTTCAACAGATGGATTAAGGTGATGGCTGGGAGGCCTTTGAAGAAATGCATAGAAAGAGACGCAGAGAAAGACACACTGTGCTTTTTTTCTCCCACACGGGCCTCTTTGGAGTTACAATAAAGCCAAGCTTTCCGCTTTCCTTGTTTACCAGGTTCTATGAAAGAGAATAGAGAGAAAGATATTCCTGTTGATGAAAATGATGACAGATAAAATGTGTTTGAAGGCTATAAAAGCTCCTCACATCTGGAGCAGCTGGCGGCCTGGGATTGGACTCTAAGGGGAGCTCATAGATATCTAATTTGAGCAATGGTTAAAAGTAAACTTGGGAACAGCTGATTCAGTGCAGTTATCTCTGGCTCTGGGAAGTTTTTGTGATGTTCAGAGGCTGGCACATAAAAATCCACATGACACATATTTGCTGAGTCTAATATCCTTATGAAAATGAACAGGGATGATTTACAGGAATATATTAGACACAGCTGTTCTTATATAAACCAGGATATAACATGCCATAGCAGGTAATGAGCCATTAAAATGGGCAGAAGAGCCTTGCTAATGTGGCAATAATTATGTACATTAAAATATACAAATAACATACAAATACCAGTAGCACAGGAGTCAGATTGGATAAATTGCTAGTCATTCAGCCCACAGTTATGGCCTACCACGAATAAAGCATTTTGCTGAAACCCAAAAGGGACACAGAGTCTTTGTACCTCAACTACATTTCAGAATCACACACGAGAGATGCTGTCTACAAAGCAAAGCAACTTAGTACTGTAATGAGAACAGAGATGGAGGTGGACCAAGGCCAAGCACCAAGGTCATTTAGTCACAAAAGCTGTCTTTTGGAAAACTCTGACATAAACTAGGGTGATTTTGAGCCCCAGAGATAACCACTCAAGTCCCACATCAGAGCTTCTGGGGATACACACAAAGAGGAAAAGTCAAGAGAAAGAGAGCTCTTGGTTGGATAAATTTACACGACAGGAGTCTCGCACGATGGGCCTCCGACCTTCATTAGAAATCTGGACCCTAGGCCTGATAAACGCTTTCCTCATGACGCTTCAAATCTAGACACGGGTCTGATGAACACGCACCAGTTTCCCTAAAAGGAGGCGACCTGCAAGAAATGTGACGTGCGGCAATAGAGTAAGGACTGCCGGGCAGATGACCATGAGGGGAATAGACTTTTCACGGAGGTGGTCATAGACGGTATTGTTGAGAGGTGGATTCAGTTGAGCCCTGAAGGGTGCTGAGGTTTTTGACAGATATTAATGATGTTTGAGAGGAAAGGCAAAGAACATAAGCGGAGCTATAGAAATAAAATAGTTCAGAACATACTCAGGAGACCAAGAGGCCAACGTGGCTAACGTGTAAGAAATGTAGTAAGAAATCAGGCCGTGAAGGGTTTGGGGCTGTCAGGCTACATTTTACTTAGGAGACAGAGTCATTCAATATTTTGATCAGGGAAACGATGCGGTTCTAATGGTGCTTTTGGAAGATTCCTCTTACAGTGATTACAAAGTGGTTTGGAAAGAGGGACCTCTGGAGCAAGCCTGTTACAATAATCCGGGTAACAAAGGTCTGCCATAGGACATTAGCAGTAGGGATGGGACAGAAGGCAGCGGTCAAAGGACCGTTGGTCAGGAAAAGGCAACATGAGACTTTAAGGTTGGCGAGAGAGAGAACGAGAAGAAAGAGAAGAGGTACAGCTCAAAACGTGGTTTGGGACTTCAACTTGATAAATAAGGTGGCAGAGAAAGACACAAGGAGATTGACATGTTGAAGTAGCTAAGTTAATGGGGCTTCTCTGCAGAAATACCCAACAGACCTATGGAAATATATAAATGGAGCTCGAAATCAGGAACACGGCTGGGACTGTATGTTTGCAATTGATTTTGCTCTGCTTACAAATGATACTTGAACACAGACATGAGGGTAGGAGAATCTATATGCAGGGTAGCACAGAAAGGCTAGGAGAACAGACCATCTCACTGGATCAAGAGCAAGAAGCAGTGGCCAAGGAATCGAGGAATGAAAGGGATGTAGGAAGGAAAGGAGGAATGAAATGAGGAATGAGAGGAATGCAGAACAGAAAGGAGTGATTCAAACCCAAATGAAGGTGACACAATAATCAATAATCGGTCTGAGCCTAAAAATTTCTGTGGGACCTATGCCATTGAGAAGCAGAAGCATTCCATAAGAAAGAAGGGAAGAGAAGGGCAAGGGAGGGGGGGGGAGGGAAGGGAGGGGAGGGGACAGAAAGAAAGAAATTACGGGACAAAGACTTGAGGGGCAGGCAGGTAGTTCTGGGAGCCATAGCTAGTCCAGGGTGTATCACAGGAAAAGGCTAAGATTAATGACAAGGACCAGGGTCTACACTTTTTAATTACAGCTAAGATGTTACTAAGACCTGTACTCAGCAGGCAGTAGGAGCCGCTGAGACTTCAAGAAAAGTCTGACAAGAGCCAGCGTGATTTTACAGATTGGGTCAAGTTTCTTCACCCACTGAAACCTTACAGCAGTTTCCCCTTGGTGTTCGAATAAAGGTAAAAATCTAGGTCAGGACCCTCAGTCACACATCATCTGGTTTCCACCTAATACTCCGGGTATAAATCATGATGCTTTACTAAGTCTACCTCAGAGTTTTAGCATATTCTGTTCCCTCTGAATCTCTCTCTCTCTCTCTCTCTCTCTCTCTCTCTCTCTCTCTCTCAAATCTCATCCCTCACTTTCTCAGGAAGAGAGTCTTCTCTGAGATTCTAGGTTGTAATAGATCCCCTATTTATACAGGGTGGCAAACTATCTTTTCCCAACACCAAATTTCAATTGTAATTCTACGTATATGTGGGTCATTACTTGTTTAGCACCTGTATCCAAAATTAAATTATGAGTCCTGAGAGCAGGGATCATGTAAAACCCTCAGATCTGGCACAAGAAAGAATACATAAATCAGTTCAAGACTGTGGATCATTGGAGATGATTAATTTGATGTACGGACTAGAGGTGAAAAAACAGGACATTGTTGAAATGTCCGGAAGAAGGGTTGTTGGAAATGTGATACATATAGAAAAAGAGAGGTATGTTTACAAGATGTTTTAAGAGTTGAAGCAATAGGACTTGGATATTAATTGGATGGGTAATGTCTCAATAATTTGAGAGGCCCTATAAATATATTTAATAATAAATATTTAATATATAATATAATATTAATATTATTTGTTCAGGGCAATATTTAAGTTCCATTACTTTCTGAACTTGCTGATTTTGAAGATATCCTTTCTCAGATCTACAAAATCTCTCAATGGTCCAGTCCCCTTTTTTCCTACATACTTTTTTATAAAATTTTCTACAAGTATTTATTGAGAACTACGACAGGCACTCTTCTGGGTGCTTGCCTATCAGTGAACAAAGCAAAGATCCCTACCTTCATGAAGCCTACATTATTTTGCAGAAAATGAAGAGTAAAGAGTATATATGAGTGTAGGATATTGTCTATTTGAAGGCAGTATGTACAGGACAGGGCAACGTAGAACGAAGTGAGGTGGAATCAATACAAACAGCATGACCCTAGTTTTCTAGAGCTCGTAACATATATTAAGTTTAGCATCTCTTTCATTGTTTTGCTTTTAATGAGACCCAGAAACATTCCAGTTGTAGGTATCCGGTGAACTATAATAGCTCCTTTTCTCTCTATACCTGGAGATAACATCCTCAAGGGCAGGGAGGGAGCAAGATGTGCTGGCAGGAGGAAGAAAGCTTCCTTCCAGGTCAGCCTGCTGGGGAGCAGGAGGGGGCGGGGTTCCGCACCAGCACCACCCCTGCCCCTCCCCCTGGGTAAGGGCTCTACTCTCAGCACCTCCCCCTACTTAGCATCTCGGCGTCTTTCCTTACACTTCTGGATGACTCCTCTATTTTGCTATACTGAAAATACTAAATATTTTCTCAGGCTGCTTTTCTACTTCCCACTTCCGTCAGCTCTGTGTCTCTGAAGTCTTTCTCACAGGAAAGTACCGGACAGCGTATTCCACATGTAGGCTACCGTTTTTTGTTTTTTGGTTTTTTTTCCAACTAGCTTGTTACATTTAATTTTTCATTCATGAATTAGAATTTTTTCACGGTTTTCTGAATAGCATTAATAAGATTTGCATATTCATCATCACAGTAAATAACACAATATAAGATGATAAATATTTAATAGCTTTTTTTCTCAACTTTCAGAGAACAGTTGGAGCAATTCAAACTGTTGAGACACTGTTTACTTAGAAACTGACTTTCTTGAAACAGAAGGTAAACATATTTTTTAAATTTGTTCATAGTTTAACCAGTAAGAAAAGAATGAATTAATCCCTTAATTTATCCCCTTTCATGAAAATTCTGTCATCCTCTGCAATATACACTCCTAGTCCACAAGAAGATTATTTTTTCAGCTGAAAAAATGTGTTAAGTATATTCCCATTATTTTAATTAATTAAAGCTTAACCACAAGTTTAAAAGTGAAACATTTCATTATTGTTTTCCTTATTCCCAATAGGGGAGAGGTTTATTTCATAATAAATTAAATGTACTGATTATTTTGGCTTGTGCAGACATGACTGTAAGGTATCTATATGTTTTCAATTAATGAATCCATCAGTTCCATAAAATTCTAGATTCCTGGCTTCTCTTTATAAACAAACAGGAACCTCAATACTTCTCATTCCATCATGTCTGGCTGCTTCATTTATTCACATATTAGTATCACCCCTCTGTCTCTGAAGGCATATAAATTGGCAAATCCAATGCATTGATCTAGAGAAAAAAGTATAAGCAGTGTTCCCTACTTTCAAAAGCTTGCAACATAATAAGAAACAAATAATAATCTTTAAAAAATAAGTAAAGACAAAAAGACAGTTTTAATGAGATAATACATGTATTTCCTCTGTTTGTACTGAAGTTTCAGATTAAACCCGCTTCCCCCCCCCAAAAAAAAAAAAAAACCCTGAAGCCAGTGCCATAGACATGCAAACTTTTTGAGGGTGTAAAAGAGAAGTTGAAGAATTACCAGATCAGAGAAAATAAGAATCCCTTTGGGGAGTTGGTGAGCCATGGTACCATGATACTCAGGAGGGGAGGGCTTCTCATAAAATGAATCCAATTGAGGGGAACTTAAAGGTAGTCACCCAAAACGTTTAGTGTGTGTCTCCTGGTGTTTGAGGAACCTGGGGACTGATATCTGACATTTTCCAGGAGAGGTCTAAAAGGCTACAGGCTGCAGGAGTGACCAACCCGGTGGTCCACTCAGGCAGAAAAAAGCTGAATGAGAGGTGACCTGTGTGCCCTTCGGCGGGGGCCAGTCCAGTAGCCGGGGGTCTGGAGGAGATTCCCTGAGGGAGGAGGAGGGATTCTCCCAGGTTTGACCCCCCCACACCGCTACTTTATGTTTTGCGACTGAAAACAGTCCCCAAGGTGTGTATGTGTGTGTGTGCCTGTGAGTGTTGGGAAGAATAAGTTAGATAGATTCGAGGCTTTGGTTTTACACTGAATTTGACTTAAAAAGTCAAAGCCTCGTCTAAGGGACTGCTTATTTATGACCAGAGAGTAATCGTGAAAGTTATGAAATCACTTGAAATTTCAGCCCAAGTCCTAGAAATACAGCTTGTTGAAAGTAGGTTGAAAGGTGGCCAGAAAGGGAAATGGTAAAGCTATTCTCTTTCGGTGCCCTGCCTCGTCCCACTCACCCAGGGAAGTTGTACAACATGAGATGTGGCACAGGGGACCATCAAGGCTGTGGAGTATAGAAAATTAGTTCAAAGCAAAGAAACGAGCGTGTATTGCAGAGGGTGACAAATTTTTCATGAAAGAGGATAAAGAATTGGCTTAAGAATCAGCTGGGCACTGATTACAGATCATTACAGACTTTGGACATAGGAATTCTGTAGGCACATCAAATTGTGGCCCCGTTATCTAAATGTGTCAGTGCATCACTCTGCATAGCTGACTAAAAGCTGGAGACTGTCTGGATAGGAGAGTAAAAATACCTTATGGCTTCATGTGTTTTGCTTTCTCTTTAAGAAATAGGGGAGGGGCTGCCTGGGTGGCTCAGTCGGTTAAGCTTCCGACTTCAGCTCAGGTCATGATCTCACCTTTTGTGAGTTCACGCTCCACATCAGGATCTGTGCTGACAGCGCGGAACCTGCTTTGGATCCTCTGTCCCCCTCTCTCTCTGCTGCTTCCCTGCTCATGCGTGCACCTACTCTCTCTTCCTCTCTCACAAATAAATACATAAACATTTAAAAAAATATATGGATAAAATGGCCTACCCAGCTCCCTTATCAGCCTCCACAATTAAACATACCAAGCAAATCAACATGGGAAGAAACCTATCAAACCACTGTTTCAGTAGGAGTAGGATTCTAAAGTTAAATGGATAAGGAGAAGTAAACTGCAAGTGATAGGCTAGAAGCCAATCACTTGAATGGTAATACAGACAAGAGATATATCAAACACTAGGTCTCCAGGAGTTCTTGTGTCACTATGAATATTTAACTAAACACATGGGGGTAACCATGGTCCTGACAACAGAGTATTGAACTTGAAACCAGTGGATGAAGGCTGTCTTTCTACCTAGTTGTACATCACGTTCCTGAATACGTTTATACCGATTGTGGAGAAAGACGGTCTTCCATAGGTCTCCTGGGCTCCTACCTGCTTGACTAGTCTGTCAATGAAGCAAAGCCCTGCCTGTTCTCTGCCAGGTCCCTTTCTGAGGGTCATGTTTCCAGAGAGCATCCTTGAGAGATGATGTAATGTCTGCTTCTGAAACCAAGAACAAGTTTGCTTACTGCTTGCTCTAAAAATGATGCGTTCGCCAGGTACAGTGTGGTTCAGCTTCAGTGCAAACCCACTGGGCACATGGCATCCGTCTGGGCCCTTCCACATCACCCCCATGCAAGGATGAGGGAAACTGGCACAAACATGATGATCCTCAGGCTGCCGGCTGTACTTTCAGCGACAGAGTCACTGACACGGGAGCCTTGTGGCTTCTGCCGGCTTCCATGAAATGTGAACAGGCGAATTTAGTAGCTTACAAGTAGGGCAAAATCTCTGACCTAACAAACATCACTAATGTGTAGTCTCTACTGGCTTTCCCTGGCTGGATATATCATTCAGAGGTATTCAAAATATTATATTTAGAATGCTCTCATGTTGCTAGTCTAAACTGTCCTGAATTTTTGGAAAAATGTCACCGTTAATGTCTCAAATAAGTTAATAACATGTATGTACCTAGGTAAGTCAGAATCCTCTTTTTACTTGTTTGGTTCTTTAGTACTCATCCTTTATTATTATTAGTTTTGTTTGTTTATTTATTTATTTTGAGAGAGAGACAGAGAGCGGGAATATGGGAGGAGCAGAGACCGAAGGACAGAGAATCCCAAGTAGGCTATGTACTGTCAGCACAGAGCCCCACATGGGGCTCAACCCCACAAACCACGAGATCATGACCTGAGCCAAAATCAAGAGTCCATTGCTCAACCAACTGAGCCACCGAGGCAACCCAGTACTCATCCTTTAAATATTTATCTTTATTTTATTTATTTAAAAAAATTTTTTTAACGTTTATTTATTTTTGAGACAGAGAGAGACAGAGCATGAACGGGGAAGGGTCAGAGAGAGAGGGAGACACAGAATCTGAAACAGGCTCCAGGCTCTCAGTGGTCAGCACAGAGCCCAGAGCCCGACACTGGGCTCAAACTCACGGACCGCGAGATCATGACCTGAGCCAAAGTCAGCCGCTTAACCGACTGAGCCACCCAGGCGCCCCAAATATTTATCTTTAAAGTAAGCTTCAAGATCTTCTAAATTCAGGTCAGCAAGTTCTTATCATCTGGACTTTCCAGCTCCCTTTCACCAACTTACGTTAGCTCTTACGTTGGACATTTCACCAACTTACATTAGCTCTTTCTCCTCCAGAGACCTGCTCACACCCCCCCACACAAATACACATGACTTGAGTTAAAGACAGAAAGATGATCTGTTGGTCTCTACTCGTCTTGTGACATTGGTTGCAACTTGTAATGTCAAGGAGTTACCTCAACATGAAAGCAATCTATAACATAATAAACAGACGTGGCAGTATAAAAACTATTACTGTAGTCTTATAAACGGCAGGCTGCAGTAAGATAATTATGAGGATGAATGGCCTTATTAACGTCAAACACAATAGTATTTTTCAATAAACTTACAACAAAGCATCTTCCATTGCTTTGCAACCAATATTGAAGAGTTGTGGAAATAGGAACTTTTTTTCCAATTCATAAGGGCATAAGAAGAGATAGTGACATAATTATAATTATATTAAGAAACACGGTTGATTGGCTGTCAGCATACTTTACATTTAACAATCCTGGGTGTTTTTACGTGATAATGGCATAATGACAGTAATGAACTTAGAAGTTATTCTTAGCAGAGTATCACAGCAGAGTGCAATCGATTTCTGCATAAGCTATAAATGCAATCCCCAACCTTATAGGTTATTGTAAATGCAAAGCACCAATTCTCATTCATAACTACTTAATTAAAGAACATTATTGGTTTACCTGTAATTGCTTTAATTTATCACAGTGTTACAATTTATAAGTAATGTGTGTTATTCTTCAGTAGTTTTATTGTAATTACACATAATTTACAATTCACATTACTGGATTTCTAATTAGCCTCTAAATATTCTTGGGTATAAAAATGAAAATACTATTTTAAGGAGAATAGGATAATTAACAATGTATTAAATCTATTGGCTATCAAGCATTTACCAAACAATAAAGTCAACTAATTTAGGCGATTTAAGTTGGTGAGTTATAAAATCTTATAAAGTTATAGAGTATGACCTAGTCACTCTTCGAGGTACTAACATTGATAAGTATCTGTTTCGAATTCATCTTAGCATCATTCTGGTCCACATTCTATTTGGCAAAACAGCACATTTACCATTTCCTTTTGTGTTGGGGTGGATGGCACCGGAGAGGGGGGTGAGGAAACACACCTATCACGATATGCCGAAAGGAGCTTGTCTACTCCTTTGACCGTTTTTAAGTTACTCTACTCTGTAGGATAAATAGTGAAAACAATGAGTCAGTTGCATCTACTTTGTTCCTGGAAATTGGGAAAGATCATGTGGTTGTCCAGAAAAATCACGATCCTGAATTTTTGTTGCAAGTTTCTTAAAAGCCTTGTTTTGGCATGAAATCGCTATAAAGCCAAAGTCACGTGACTTGGCCATTTGACTTAAAGACGACTAATGAAAGACACATGACTGGGTCTAAATGTTCCATAAAATATGCAGCCACCTGTCCAATGTGTTTTGAAAGGTCTTCAGACTTCAATATCTCCTCTGAACCAAGCTGACGTCTCTAATATTAGAAACAGGGCTTTGGGTTAGGCACTTACCCAGAAAGTTTCTGTAAGTGCAAATATGCTATGTAGCATGGGTGGAACATTCATCATTGGTTCTTATGACTGAATTCATAGGAATTCATTTCTTAGATGAGGTAGTATCAGGCAGAAGAAGTAAGAGACCGAGAAAACACGAAGTCCGGAAACAAAGAAGAGGAGAACAGTAGCAGGGCGTTCTGTTGAGGACAGCAGCCTAGGCGCAGTGATAAAACGACGTGCAGCACACTTAGGTGCCCAAAGGGCCCTGTGACGCCTCTACGTACCAGGACAGAATGGAAGATCATCGGGAGGAATTGAGAGTGGCATCAAAAACAAATGTCACTTCTTGGCAATTTTGCCTAAAGCCAACCTTAAAATCTCCCTGCTAAGATTTTGCTTCTTCTTATTATCCCAGCCCTTGACATTGTTGCACGTCTATATTTTTAATGAACATGGGGCTTTCCATAATTCAGAATAAAAATAATTGGCTATAATTTTGTACATTGAATCAAAAGGTAAAGTGCTAAAGTCATAAATGACATTTACATTTCAAGCCATATCGCTAAAACTGCCAATCATCCTCTCTATTCACCTGCATTGAAATTTGGTTGTAATGAATAAAATGGGTCCCCTCTTAACATAGTACTTCAGCTACACGCACAGCCATCAGCAGATATGAACCATTAATGGGGCAAGTGTCTCCTGGGGTTTTTTGTCTGCCTATATTGAAAATGCCCACATCCCCACCCAGCACCATTTTATAGTCAGAGACCCAACCAAAGATTCCAACAACTGTGACCGTTTTGAGCACCCATGGGTTAATAGGTCTGTCTAGGCTTCTCCATTAGCGGTGTCACTGTGGTGGAATCAACAAAGCCCTATTCTGAGGCCTTTGGGGACCATCTTGGAAGCGTTCTGTGATAATGGTGCTCATTGTAACTGGATGTGACCGATGGTTAACTCATAGCAGCAACTAAAAATGCATGCATTTAACCACACTAAATAGAATTCTAGCCCAGACCAAGCTTTGTGTATCAGCCTCCTGATGTCACAGAATATACCGTGGAATTGATTAGCTAGTTGCATTCAATCGGGCTCACTATATTTTTTTCTGTGTATTTTAGGCAAGAAATGTACAATTAAGATTTGTGGGCTGTCTGCGTTTCCTTCTCTTCCAGACTGTCTGTCTTCAATATGCTCAAGTCAGTTATTAGTTTAGATTATAAATGTGTCTCACTTACTCCTAGAAACAGGTTGATTAAGTTGATTTTTCAACAGTAAAATCCCTCTTTCTTTCCCAGTATGTATATGCGTGACTTTAAATCATACTTAAACACATACAGGAATATGGACGTTGGAAATCTGCACTAATCGAAGCAAAGAGTTTAATGGGCCTTATAAAGGGTAAGGACATGCCATACCTCAGTTGATTGCTTCTCAATTAGGACACAGAATGCTACCCCATTCTTCCTTTTGGGTATGCCTTGAGTCTGTACAGTTCAGTACATAAATGATTTTCCATGGCTTTTTAAAAGGCAGTGCATATTAATATTTTAAACTCAAGTAATTGCTTCTGGCTCAGCAATGGGTTTCATTTATGAGTGTTTATCCTCAGCAAATGGAAAGTATGGTTAATCTAAGTTAAAAATGGGTTCTTTAAATAGCTCTAATTACATTCTGTTTATATTTGTATGTATTAGACACTTAAGATTTAATCGGTAGCAGTTCTAACAAACCATAATGTTTATTAGCTGGTTTTAAATTATTGTTATGGATGGCAGTTGAATGGGGAAATAAATGATTTGTCTACTGTAAGACACAGTAAATAAAAGATGGACCAAGGTTAGAAAAATGATTTTTCGCATCACTTCAAGTTTTAAAATAATTCGTCAGAAAGCGGTTACGTAAGGTAAATTCTTCCTTGTTTTGTTGTTTGTTTTTGATCACTAAAGATAAAAAAGTAAGGTGGTCTCCAATGATCTCAGGCTAGTGGGAGTTTTGCTTTCAAAAATCACTAAGATCTTGATGTTCAAGCATCAGAAGGAACTAAGTTTTACATTTTAATTTATATTCATTTTACCTTGAAGAAGAATAAACATCAGATATAATAGGTTGATTTATAAAATGTTAGAAACCCATTCGTTTCAGGTTGATGTAATGCTGGATGAAACCAATTTAACTTGCTTGAATTCTGTATTTTGATGAAACAGAAAAGGCTTTGTTGGGTTCTGCTTCCTCTCCAAGAAAGCTGTGAAAGGACTTCCCTTATCTTTGGGGAAAACTTCTCAACTGCACATGAGTGTTACTCAGTGAATGAAGAGACTCATAGTCATTTTCTTGACATTTCATTTCCCATTTATTTTATTGGGACTTTTCAAGATATGCAAAATGAAGTATAAATCAAAAGACAATTTATAATAACATCTGTGTCTCTGTGGAACTACAAGAATTTATCATTGTTTTTAAAAGGTGACAATATTCCCAGAAATTTGTGGATTTATTAATGTCGTTTTAGAAATAAAAAAGAAGTGATAGAATCGTGATTATGGGTTCTCTACTTGGTAGATAAGTGGGGGGAAAAAACCAGAACAAGATCTTATACCAGATTTTCTCCTGGGCAAATGTTTAATTAGAAAGCTCTGCGACCTTGGGCAAGTAACTAAACCTTTATGTGCTACAATTTCCCTATCAGTAGGAAAGTAGGGAAGTGGTAAAAGTATAATAATAGTACCCATGCCATAAATTTAGTGTGAGTTAGAATAATATAGGCAAGCGCGCAGAATGGTGCTTTCACATACACGTTAGGTGGTAATACTGTATTCATTTCGTCTCTCCCTCTAGCTCTGAGCTCTCTACCAAGAGCTAGGAGCTACCATCGTCTGCCAATTCTTTCTTTGCAGAATCTCTCTCATTGTCCCTTTCTTTTCCATTCCGGTTGCTGCTTTCTGGAGCATGCCCTTGTTAACCTCATGCCTCAACAGTAAGCCTCTCATATGAAGTCTTGTCTCCCCTGCCCAGCTCCACCATTGTGTTTGCCTCCCAACGCACTCACAGACAGACCGCCCTCAACCTCAAACCTGCTCAAAGGTTCCTCTCTCTGCCGAGAATGATCCCACACGCTTAGCATGCAGGGCACTCCAACACCTGGCCCCATCACCTTCCCTTCCACGCTTCCCTCCCGTGGCCTGCCCACGCCCCACATCCCAGCCAACCCTCACTGCCCCCTCTGGTTTTCCCTCCTTGACACTGGTACCTTTACGTTTTCTTGGAATACACTCTACCTACATCTGGCTTTACAGAAGTTTTCTGATCCTTCAAGACCGCAACACATGCCATTTCCATGACAGCCCCTTTTCATATCGGCTCTGGGTCCTAAATACATGTGTTTTGTGCCATTCATAGGCCACGTATCCTATTTGCTTCTTAGCGCAAATATTCAGAAATGTGTCTCTTCTCCCTACTGTATCACATTCTCCAGCATAACTCAAGCCTGGTGCATAATAGGTACTCAATGCTTGTATATTTGTTGCATGACTAAATGTTGCTCGGTGCTAAGTATCTTGCATGACTAAGAATCAGGGTACGAAAGTGGCCATCAGCAGGGAATGTTTGAATTAATTAGTAGATGAGTAAGTTCGTCACTTACTTTAAAAACATTGTGAGAGCCTTATCTCTTTTGCTGCCTCCACGTTCTCTCTCATGGACCATTTCTTTCTAATAATCGTTCCCTGGTTTTTTTACCATGTGTCACACATGACATTGGTAACCCGTGATCTGGGGGTATTACTGATAATAATCTTGGAGGACAGCAAGGGGACAAGCACAGCAATCATGACAGTGATATGTGATGAGCATTATAGCAGCCACTGTCCAGGGGATTATGGAGACGAATAGCGGGGATCTGACTTGGTCTGGGGTTAGGGAAGTGCTCTCCGAGGAAGTGATTTTTGAGCCAAAACCCAAAGAAAGCACGGGGGAGCCCAACGGAAGGGGAGGGAAGCAGGCCAAGATAAGTACCCATACTAGGCTCCGAAAACAAAGCTGAGAAGAAACAAAAGAAGAAAAAAGTCTCTGCCCCACAGAGCTCGTAAATAATAAAATAATTTGCAATGAGTACACTAAAGAAAGAAGAAGCAAGCAGGTTGCTGTGGCCTAAATATACGTTTCTGAACAGGTGCCATTTAACCTGAGATCAGTGGGATAAGACAGATATGAGATCCTTCTTTCTAAGCAGAGGGGCCACCCTGTGCAAAGCTCTGATGGTGGGAAAGAAGACCAGTGTGGCTGGAAAGCTGAGATTACCAGAGATGAGGTTAGGAAGGTGGACTTCGCACACCACAGAGGACTTCATAGGTCAAGAAAAAGAGTCGTCTTCTATTCTGAGTGCACTGGGAAACCATCAGC
Source organism: Panthera onca (assembly GCF_046562875.1). Classification (NCBI taxonomy): domain Eukaryota; kingdom Metazoa; phylum Chordata; class Mammalia; order Carnivora; family Felidae; genus Panthera; species Panthera onca. Next base: position 191,672,672 of record NC_138342.1, on the reverse strand, counting down.
GGTCTTTCAGCCAGAGAGTGGAGTGACCCAACTTATATTTTAAAGAGTCACTTTGCTTTCTGCAGGACGAGACAGGAAGAATGGAAGCAGGACATCGGGACAATGGTTACCGAGATGGGGGTGGGAACAGTCGAGTTAAAAGTGGAGGATGCTCACACACGCAGGGGGAGAACATTGAGCGGGATGTGTGGATTGGACTGAGGGATGGTTAGAAGAACCCTAAAGGGCTTAAGCGCAGCTGTGATCGAGGGAGGGTCTTTTTGCCAACTCCTCTCTCTGGGCCTCTTTGGTTCTGGAGTTTGTATCTTGGCCTTACTACAAGGGAAGAGAGTTTTCTTGGATTCCTTATTATAAACTCAGCTCTTAAGACCTTAAAACAAGCTTGGAAGGGAAGCATTATAAACTCTGATGTCAAAGTCACCTTCAGTCTTGAACCTGGCTTCTCAGTTGTCCTTGTCATCTTTCTCTGCAAGCGGAGATTTAAAGAGTCCCTTCAAGCTGCCTCCATCCCCCATGAAAAGACTGTGACCTCGCTTAAGATGTGGTTCTCAGCTGAGCTTGCGGGGATACCTTTGGATTATCTCCTCCATATTCCA